>NC_030957.1:313273-626546 GCF_001672515.1 Colletotrichum higginsianum IMI 349063 | reverse complement strand
GATGAACGAGTTGATGAACAATCTTGAGGCTTTACCAGCTGGGAAGAGAGTTGTACAATAGTCAGTCTGGTGAGTAATTTATGGTTCAACTTGCACCGCATCAAATGCTATCAACTGCCACGCCGAGAAGCCGGGGATGTGGATTTATATCCACCGTAGCAGCGGAGGAGGCGGGGAACTTGGAATTACCCCAGACTTTCCCTTCTCTTCCCTCCCACTTTCCTGGATCCATTTCCCACCTCCATTTCCATCTCCATCTCCATTTCCATTCCCGTCCACCCTCCCTCCGCCTTGAATCTCTCTCTCTCCCTTGGCAACTATCCAACCGCAGCACCATGTCAACCTTACCCCATCGTTACCCCTGAACCCGGCAAGACCGTCTGTCTGCCGTCTCAATGCCAACACGGAACTCCCCTCGAGTCGCTAACCGCTTCAACCCCCGTCTTCAATGCCGTCAGGCTCCATCAGCCGGACCGGCGCATGCCAGCGCTGCCACCGCCGAAAGGTCAAATGCGACCGCACACGGCCGTCCTGCACGTCATGCGCGAGGGTCGGCGTCCAGTGCACGTACGCTGCGAGGGAGCACCAGATACAGCTTCGCCGGCAGGACGTCGAGAGACTCGGGCAGCACATACGGGACTTGCAGGCCGAGAACGACAGTCTGGCCGGGAGACTGGCCGATGTCCAACAAGAGCAACGAAGTCCGCAGCAATCACAACAAACACAGCAATCACAGCAACCACAGCAACCACAGCAAGCCGGCGCTGACGACGACAACAACAGACTGGCCACCCCGAATACGACGTCAAGCCTGGGTCTACAGTCCGACGACACCCAGGCACCGGCCGAGAGCGGGGAGATCGCCAGCCAGGTCATCCATCTTTCACTCAACGCCGGCGGAGGTCGGGACTTTGTCGGTTCCACGAGCGGTCTGTTCCTCGCCAACTTGCTGCAAACCCATAGCCAGCCTGTCGGGCTCTCTCACGACGCTGTTGGCAATTTTTATTCCGGCTCCGCGTCTCGGCATCGACCCCGGTCGGGAAACCCAGCACCCGCTGTGCTCTCGGGCCTGCCGGTGAGAAGCCTCACGACAGAGATTCTGGACGCATATTGCAGTCACGACCGGCTCTGCTATCCATTCCTGTCTCCCAAAGCACTGGATCGGGCCCTGGACGCCGTCTATGACGCAAGGAACCCGAATCTGCCGGACCCTGTGGATGGCTTCCTGATCGACATGGCCCTTGCCATAGGCACGGCGCAGGTATACAAGCTGAACTGGAACGGCATCTGGGACGCCGAGGTCCACTACACCCGCGCCATGACGCGTCTCGGCGACGTACTCTCGCGGGGAGGCATCACTGCGCTGCAGGCCTTGCTCCTCATTTGCCAGTACCGGATGGGCACCACTTCACATGACACGAGTACCAGTGTCTGGCACCTCATCGGCGTGGCCGCGAGGACGTGTTTCGAGCTCGGTCTGCACAAGGCATCAACGTACGCCCCTCGTCCGTCCCGTGACGGCAGCGAGGGAGATGCTGCCTCGTCCGCGTGGCGGGAGGACGTGGAGACCAAGCGGCGATGTTTTTGGAGCGTGGTGTCCATGGATCGCATTGCCAGCCTCATCCTCGGACGGCCTTTGGCCATCCAGCTGGAGGACATCGATGTCGAGCTCCCCCATTTCGATAAGCCTGCTTCGGTCCCGCTTCACCGATCCCTATCGACTGCGCCCTTGGGCTCTCCAGAGTGGCATCTCGGGACCTCCGTATTCGTCCACATCGTACGGTACAGGCTGATTTGTGGCAAGGTTCTGAACCTCTTGCACCGGAGCACTAGCGCAAACCGCGAATCTACCTGTTCTTACGAGGACAACAGGACCGCGTTGGTTGAGGAGCTCCGGTCCTGGCGTGCAGAAACTATAGACCTTCCGCTGATCCCGGCCGATGCACCATCGCTCGCATCTCCGGCGAGTAGGTCTAGCTTTCGCTCGGCCGAGTGGTACGACCTGCTCTACCACAACGGGATCCTGATGCTGTTCCGCCCGTCCTCGACTCTCTGCGATGCGACGGGGAACAGCACCGTACTGCAGCACATGTTTGACTCGTCGCAGGAGGCTATCAACCTCTACGCCAACTTGCACCGCTCGCGAAAGATCAACTACTCCTGGGTGACGTTGCACTCCATATTCATTGCCGGACTCTCCTACGTCTACGCCCTGCGTAACCACTTGCAACACGCACAGAACCGGAACGTCTCGGGCATGAACCCGCCCAGGGCCACTCTGCGAACAACGCCGACCATCAGCCAGGTGGTCAACGACACCCGCGCCTGCTCAAAGGTCCTGGTTGCCGTGTCCGAGAGATGGGCAATGGCGCGGAACTGCTCCGAGGTGTTTGACCGCCTCAGCGATGCTGTTGTTGCTGATATCGTCGAGGCCCAGACCAGCTATGCCTCATCATCTTCCGGTCCCTCGTACCCAGTCCAGTCCACGGGAGAGACCCAAGAACATCTGCAATCGTCCGCGGACATGAACATGTCGGACGCCATGTATGGACAGTCCAGCCACAACTTTGTCAACATGACGGTCGATGAGACCCTGCGAGACTGCTTCGGTGACCTGCAGAGCATCTGCTACGACCAATACCACAGCGATGCCATTGCCCAGCTTTCTCAGGATTGGCTCTTCGGAATGGGGGAGACCCCAAGCCGGTACTTTTGACAGAAGAGTATTAATCAACGAAGCGGTATTACTTATTCTGAAGAAATCTACATTGCCTATTATATATCCCTCATATCCGCCCTCTCTGGAGAAAGACCCTCGGCACCTCGACGTACCGGCTCCGTAGGTACTCTGCAATTCCCTTACCGAGACCGTCTATCCGATCTGAAGATGCAATGCCTCCATTCAAGTTATCGAGGATGCGGCTAGTCAGTCCCTTCTCGTTAGCACCTTAAACACACCCCGAAAAGAAGGGATGATCAACTCACAAGTGCACCGCGTTGATGCCAGGGAACTCAACCCGTTCCACCCTCCGATCCGGGTTGCCTTTGTACCAGTCGTCGCCCAGCAGCTGTTTCAGTCGGGAGACCGACAATAGCGTCCGCAGCCAGGGGAACTCGTCCTCGTGGCGGACGAAGAAGCCGACGTTGGAGTTGTCGGCCTTGTCGCCGGACCGCGCATGGACGATGCTGCCTAGCGGCGCGAACTCAGTCGGACCCAGCGATACCAGGTCGACCGGGCCCGCCGTGTCGGAGGACGGTCGAGCAACCTTGTACGTGGCCGTGTTGCTCGGCGGCCGGATATGTACCAGTTCCCCGGTACCCAAAAGCACCCGGTGATCGATGGCCGACTGGGGCATCAGGGCCGGGAAGATCTCCATGAACCGTTTCGGGTCCATGGTCCGGAAGTCCAGCGACATGTGGTAGCCGGGGTAGCTCTGCATCCGCACGGCGTAGATGGGCACTTTGAACTTGACGGCCGCGATGTCCTCCTTCTTCCTCGCCTGCGCGAACACCCGAAGCTTCACGGTGCCGGCCTGCTGGGAGCTAGGGTTCCGCGTCGGCGTGCCGTACTGCTCGATGCTGAGCCGACTGAAGTTACTGTCCCTGAAGAGGTGGGCCAACTGGTTCTTCATCATGGCCACCTTCTCCTCCACGTCGAGGCCGTTGATGTAGAAAGTCGCCTCGGCCTGGTATCCGCCCTCTGCGGCGAACATGACCTTTGTCGTGGGCGGCGGCGGCAGACCCTTCACGCCCCATACGCGGACCCGATCCTTCCCGGAACCATCGTGTTGCTCCTCGACACGGACGTGCGACAGGTCCGCCACCACGTCCGGGTTGAGGTACAGATGGCCTTGTAGCTCGTACAGCAGCTGCGCCGTGACCGTATGCCGAGTAACGCGCCCGCCGCCCTCGGCCGTCTTGCCGATGACGCAGCCCCCGTCGCGGCCAATCTCGGCGACGGGGAACGCGAGATCGACCAGCTCCGGGAGGAAGTCCTTGAAGCCGGAGAAGTTGGCGCCGACGACGTAGGGTCCGCACTCGATGAGGTGCGCCGCCAGCAGCGCGCCGGCGAGCTCCTGGTACTGGTCCTCGCGCCAGCCGTAGTACCAGGCCGCGGCGCCCATGACGGGCGACGCGTCGGTGCACCGCCCACAGACGACGATGCGCGCGCCCGCCCTTAGGGCCTCGACGATGCCCCAGCACCCAATGTAGGCGTTGCCGCAGCAGGGCTCAAAGCCCCAGTCGTCGAGCGTCGTGTGCGGGTGGTCGAGGTGCGGGAACGTCAGGCCGTCGTCGGCTTCTCGCCGCCTCGTCGACGACCGATCCAATCGCAACAGGCCGGAAACGTCGTCCCCTAGGACGGCGGCGACGGAGCCCGCGGGGTAGCCTCTGGACTCGCAAAGCTTCCTGACCTTGTCGAACAGGGCAGCGGTGTTGAGGGCGCCGGCGTTGGTGACGACGCGGATCCCCCGGGCCATGACGTCGTCGAGGCACGCCTCGAGCTGCTCGTAGAAGCCGACCTCGTAGCCGAGGCCCGGGTCGACGTCGCGCCGGGTGATGGCGTTCCAGGCGATGTTCATCTCGGAGAGCCAGTCGCCCGTGACGACGTGGACGTTGCCGGAGCGGATCATGCGCGCCATGGCGTGGGGGTGGTCGCCCGTCGCGCCTGAGACGTTTCCGATCCGGATGGGCGGTTTCTCGATCATGGTTGGGGAGTCGTCAGGTGTGAAGGACGGAGCGGATGGTATGGACGAGGAGAGAGCTAGGTGGTCTCCAAGGAGGAGGGAGGAGGGAGGAGGGGGAGGAGGAATATCAGGGTGAAGGCGCGTTCACGTCGCGTTCCTATGCCGATTCGAAGATGGGCCTATCTAAATTGAATAGCAAAGGCTCTCTTGGAGGAAGAGACAACAAGAGAGGACAGTGCTAGGCCATTGCTATTTCACTTACACGCCTTAAGTGGCTGCCGACTGCGGGTCGAACGCCGAACCGAAGACGACGGAGTTCCAGGCGGGCGCTGCCCGTCTGCTCATCTTTCGAGGTCCGCCGAGATAAAGCTCCCACAAACCAATGATGGTGACGTGATTCTGAAATCAACTGCGAGATGGCAGACATTGAGGTTGACCCACGCTGGATCTGTATGTGAGAGCGGCATCAATGGCCGAGAAAGACGGCGCGGAGGCCGAGACCGAAAACACTCCATGCCGCCCCCCCTTCCATGAAGCCTCTCAACACTTTTGTCCATTGAAAACCCCCGGAAAATGTGAGAATCTCTCTCCATGGCGCCCGTTGTCATTGGCTCCGGCCTGGGAAGAAATGATTCGAGACCAACACATGCCCCGATCCACCTAGGGGGGGTTGCGGGGGCACAAGGGAGGAAGAGAGAGAAGCGTTCCATTCGTAAGTTGGAGTTGAAAGTGAGGGGGACTGGAGTCTGACTGCAAGTCCATCGACTCTTTGCATGCATGCGCGGGGGCAAGCCCGCCCATCATCTGCCTCGGCCTTCGGCGCCGCTGGCCGCAGGCGGCATGCTTGCCGCTTCACGCTCCCACAACGACTGCAACACTGCGGTGCCGTCACTCTGGACCCAGAGTGACGGATCCCCTCCCCCATCATTGTTCACGTCCAGCCCCCAGAAATCACGATAGCCAAGCATCCCGAATCCGGGGTTCTTGCGGGGAAGCGAAGGGGGATTGAGGGGCTCCCGGGATTTCGGGTGAGGCCCTACTTGAGAACAAATACAGGCTTGGTTCCCCCTTTGACCCCGAGCCCGAGGTGTCTGGATGCAACAACTCTTCTCTTGTCTTATCCATTGGAAAGTTTGGGGGCCCTCTGTTCCGTCTTCTAACTCTTAGAAACACAACCGATAGTACCAGCAGTTTGGCTCACACCGTCAAAAGATGGCGACCAAGACGGACTCCGTCGCCAATGTCCAACCACCGGCACACTCCCACGCTGACATCGAGAAGCAACATGCGCTGCACCAGGAGCACTCCCATGTCTTGGACGACGAGAAGAAGCCTGCCACGGCGGCGGTCGACTACTCCGGCGCCGCGGCCAAGACGGATCCCGAGGAGATCAGACTCGTGAGGAAGCTGGACCTCTGGATCATGGTCAGTCTGAAGTCGGCAGAGACGCCCGAAAACTCCGTCTAACACGTCTCTATCTCTCCCTATATAGCCAACTCTGTGGGTCATGTACTGGTTAAAGTATGCCAACCAACCTCCTTCCCCAACCCAAAGCTCGTCAACACATCTGATACCCGTCCCAGCTACCTCGACCGCAACGCCATCGCCCTCGCCCGTCTCAACGGCCTCGAGGAGCAGCTCGGCCTCACCAGCGTACAGTACTCGACATGCGTCTCCATCCTCTTCGTCGGCTACATCCTCGGCCAGATCCCCAGCAACATGATCCTCACCCGCGTCCGGCCCTCCTGGTACATGGGCGGCTTCATGGCCGCCTGGGCCGTCGTCAGCGCCCTCACCGCCGTCGTCCACGACTACACCGGCCTCGTCCTCGCCCGCTTCTTCCTCGGCGTCGTCGAGGCCCCCTACTACCCGGGCGCCCTCTACATCCTCTCCATCTTCTACACCCGCAAGGAGCTCGCCACCCGCATCAGCGTGCTGTACTCGGGCAACATCCTCGCCACCGCCTTTGCCGGCCTCATCGCCGCCGGCGTCTTCCACGGGCTCGAGGGCGTCTCCGGCCTCGCCGGCTGGCGCTGGCTGTTCGTGCTGCAGGGCGCCGTCACCTTCGCCGTCGCCCTCGTCGCGTGCTACACCCTCCCCGACGAGCCCCTGACGACGCGCTGGCTGAGCGAGGCGGAGCGGCGCCTCGCGCACGCCCGCATCGCGCGCGACACGGTCGGCGGGCGGCCCCCGAACGGCAGCGGCAGCGGCAGCAGCACGTGGGCCGGGCTGCGCGAGGCCGTCGTCGACCCGCGCGTGTGGGTGTTCGTCTACATGCAGCACATGCACCTGGCGACCAACGGCTTCAAGAACTTCTTCCCGACCATCGTCGAGACGCTGGGCTTCGGCACGACTGTCACGCTCGTGCTGACGTGCCCGCCGTACCTCATCGCCGGCGGGCTGTCGATCGCGTGGGCGTGGAGCTCCGGGCGGCGCAACGAGCGGACGTGGCACATCACCATCGCCAAGGCCGTCGCGCTGTTCGGGTTCGTGCTGGCCTGCGCGACGATGAACACGGGGGCGCGGTATTTCGCCATGGTCGTCTTTACGATCGGGACGTATGGCGTGAACTCGATGTGGGTGCTTCCCTCCCCCCCCCCCTTTTTTTTTTTTGGATCCGATGATCCGACTTATTCTTGGTGATGCCACTTGCTGACTTGTTCGAAGCCTTCTCGGCTGGGTCGGCAGTACATGCGGACAGACGAAGGAGAAGAAGGCCTCGGCCCTGGCCGTCGTCAACACGAGCGCCAGCCTCAGCTTTATTTGGACCCCTGTAAGTCAAGAAAGCCCCCCCCCCCCCGGTCTCTACAAAGTCGCCTGTTTCCCCGGGAGAGGTTGCTGACGGAACGCCGCAGTACCTGTGGCCCAAGTCGGACGCGCCAAGATACGTGATCCCGATGGCAAGCAGCGCGGCCTTCTGCGTCGCGTGCGCGGCCGGCGCGTGGCTGATGCGGTGGATGCTGGTGAGGGAGAACAGGCGGATCCGCCGGAGCGACCAGGAGGCGACGTTGTTTTATGCGTATTAGTTGGGACGTGGTCCATGAACGTCTTTTGAGGGTTTTTTTTTTTGTTGTCCTTTGTCTAGTAGCCCGACGATTTCCGAATCAATGGAGCCCGTTCTGTACACGTCCGGCGTTGCGCCCGGTGCCCGGCCCCGGCCGGCGGCCCGGCGCCGGAGCCTTGGTCCCACTTTTCCGGTCTCGGCTCGGTCCCCTCTCCTCTCAGAGCCGCATCCCTTCTTGATGGGTAGACTTGTGATTTTTGACAGGGTTTGGGTGCCAGAGTAAACAACGTATGTTTATGCGGAATAAAAGCATGTCATTTTATCAACTGTGATTCGTGGTTACAATGCCTTGATACCGAAACAAGTTTCAACTTGCACAATCATTGGAAATGCCAGCGTTCCACGATACCAATGTCTAGAATTTTGGAACGCACATCCATGCCAGAAATCTCGGCCGAAAAACTTGACCAAGAGTATCCAAGATCAAATCCTCTCTTCTTGTCAGCTTTGAGATGCCGACAGATTCAGCCCTTGTGGTTGCTGAACTTCTCCCGGCTTACGAAAGTCTTTAGAAACTGCAATCCTGCTAAATCTCTCAACTGATTCTCCCATCGGAGATAAGCAGAGCCAGTATCGAACAAACAAGCTCTGCGGATAATCCCAGCTGTGCCGCTAACCTGCCGGTTCTGGGCGTTTGGTTGGCTTTCTTTCCGCTCTGTTCCTTGCCCTGCCAGGATTATTCTACGCCCCCCCCAACCCAGAATCTTGTCCGCGGTCCATCGAAAAGCAGCAGGTCATTCGAACGGATTCGAAGAGAAGTCCTCTCCCAAGTTCGTAACGATCATCAGGCAGAATAATAACAAGCCAGTAGAGGGGGGGGGGGGGGGTACTCAAAATCCAAACCCGACGAGTTTTCCGAGGAATCGGTCCGCGCCTATGACAAGGCGGGGTCCTATCCAGGATCGACGAACGGTGCATACGGAACGAGCAACATCCGAAGGAGGCTTTTCCCCCGCTCCACATAACCAACATGAGCCAATCCTTCACATCCGCTTCTCGTCGCTGCTCATCAACCAAAGATGCCCAGCCTGTACCCGTCAGCGCCCTTCCTCGCCTTGGGAGCGCTGCCATCGACGGGCGCTCTCCCCCTCGGCCGCGCGCTTGTTGCAGCTCTGCCCGCGCAGGAAGAGCACCTCGGACTCTGTGCCCAGGACGCCGTCGGTCCTGCCCGACTCGGGTCTAGTCCTCATCTTTGCGGGCGCCGGGCTGGGACTCGCTGCTGATGCCCTGCCTTCGTGTCTTCCCTTCTGACATCCTACCTGCCACGTCCCCGGCGCGGTCGCAGCTGGTCCATCTGAACCCTTCGGGATAGTCCGCCCGGATCTCAGCGCTGTCTCTTTGGTCGAATGGGCCGCGGTTCGAACGTACCTATCGCTATGGGCTAGACGGTTGGCTTTGGCCAATTACTAAATGCTCCAAAGGGAGTCCGGGGCCCCCGAGTCGGGACTGCAAGTAAAGCACCCAATCTTATCTGTGTGGTAACAGCACGCCTCGGCAGAGTTGTTATCCTGGTCGAACTTCAGGTTGCACCGCACGCAGACGTCCTTTTTTGACAATCCCGGACGCGCTCGTCGCCGTCGCCATCGCAGAGGACGAGCAGCACCCTCCGCGCATCCGCCTCCGATATCCGCCCGATGATGTCCAGGTCCCGATTCCGACGTGCGGCCTAGTCGGTGCTACGTTCCACGGCGTGCCCAGCCATGTTCCGTCTCTGCTGGTGTATGTCTTTGTCGGCGCCAGGGTCGCAAGGTAAGCAGGAAATGTCTATGACAGGGGTGGGGAAAACAACGGTCTACCGCGATGCCGGGATTCTCTTGACGTTTTTTCTCGCGTCCGGGAACATAGGGCCAAGAAGAGCAGACTCTTCGGCGTGTGGAATCAATACCAATACCAAGGATTATATTTCAACAGAAACCAAACATCTTCCTCAACTCCGACGGTCGATCATCATCAACACCATAGACGCCTGCTAGTCCCCAGCTAGAGAGAGTGGTGGCAAACCGGGGACAACAGGAATAGAAACATCATGGGTTGATTCCCGGCCGCCCTCGGAGCCTCGTGGTTTCTTTTTCTCATGCTATGTCCTCCCCTCCAAACCCATCCCCCATCTCTCTCCCACGCTCCCATCATCCCCCCCAGCCCTCCCGTCGATCAGGGTTTGCCTGGGAAGCTCGGATGGTCAGGGTGACCCCGGGTGACCCCTGCTGGGCGGGTAGTCCTCCGTGTCCCATCAGCAACTCTCATTGGGTTTCCCTGTGCACCACAGAAGATGCTGTGGCACAGCCCCTAGCTTACCGCTTCCAGGGCAGCAGCCCAAAGTCCTCCAGACGTGTGCGACCACCATGCAGCAAGCTCCTGTGTGCGCTGCTAGGCTTCTTCTGGTGTCCCTTGCAGGCGCTGCAGATGATACCGGGCCCCGGATGTTCTTCCGTCTCACGCATGCTGTGCGTGTGTGCGTGTTTGTGTATGCGGCAGCCGCCACCGCCAGTCTATGTATGAGTCGAGGTGACCCCCGTCTCGATTCCGGAAGCGGATGCTCACATCATCATCTTCAGAGCCAGAATCATGATTTCATAGAGTCTGCTAATGTATGTGTTTTGTGTAAAGAAGGACGTGTAACGGTGATGCGGGCTTGCGCCATCTCGCTCCGATTCTACATGGCCATCACGCCCTCACGCCCGGCTCCATCTCTCATTGATCATCATCTGCTTTTTGGGGCGCGCTTTTGTACGTATACAACGGCGGACTTGTTTCGCCTCCCGTATCCCCCCCATGCCAACCCCCCTCTATCATGTTCTTACACTTCTGCCAATGCGTGCTGTGTGCTGTGAGCCGAATGTTCTTCCTATCCTATCCGGTTTGACTCCGATTTCGATTTGAAGGTCTGCAGGAGAGAGGTTAGATGTGCAACCCGATCGAAGCAGTTTTCCTCCCTCTGATCCAGCACCCAGGATCCATAACCTCTGTCGAGTGCGTGTATCAGACTTTTTGCCAATGCTATGCCTCCCAAGTAATGCTTTTGCCTCGTGACATGTCCATGCTCCCCCTCCCCGCCCCCAACCCTGGCTGCTTCAAATTACGCGTGGCTTGTCGAAACTGTCTGACCGAGTGACCGTAGCAGGGCCGGGCGGGAGACCGGGAACACACCCGATTGACCGGAAACCCAAAACGGGAGAAAGTCCCCTTGACCGGTCTACCCGAACCGGTTGCTTTTCGAGGGGGAGAGCGAGGACGATGGAACCATGCCATGGACCACGGCATGGTTCCAAGAATGATGGGAACCGAGCAAGCCCCCGCGTGCTTTCTCTCCGTCAAAACGAAAAACCGAGGGGGGGAAAAAACCTTCTTCCAACCTCATTGCTGACGAAGCTGCTGGTGCTGATGTTGTTCATGGTGCTGATGCGTCGGTAACTTGCGGATGCCCTCTTGCGAGTTCGTGATCGTGTAGTGCTGCTGGTGCGGCGTCCGCAGATCCAGCTCCAGGTCCCCTGACCCGTCGAGCTCGAGCGGGTCGTCCTCGGGGTCCGAGAGCTCGTTGCCGCGGCCTTTCTTGCTCCTGTCCGGATTGGCCTCGTGCTCGCCGCGCACGCAGCCCGGCCGGTCGCCGAGCCGCTCGCAGCAGCACCACCGGAACGCCGCCGGGTACTCGGCGCGGTTCGACTCCGTGTCGAGTTCGTCGGACGTTACTTCGTCCCAGAGCGTGGGTATTTGGGTCTCGTCCCAGAGCTCCAGCTTGTCTACGGGGGGGAGGGTGGTGTCACGAGTCAGTATTCCGTGCCGCCAGACAGCCGAATCTTTTTGGGCGCGCAATGACAGAAGAAAGGCAACGGATGGGTGGGTTTGCTAGCAGCCGAGATCATCGCCGTGGTCATCGTCGTCATCGGTTTCTGCTCACCTGTATGGTACCAGCACGCGCCAAAGGTGTTCTCGTTGTCGGTAAAGATGCAGTCGCACTGAACGCAGATCTTGGGCTCGCCGGTGGCCTTCCTCTTCCTGGGGTTCGACGGGCTTGTGGCCGGGGAGTCGGGGCTCCCCACGACGGGATCCCGGCCGCGGACGTCGGCCTCGAAGCGCAGCAGCCGGCCGAGCTGCCTCAACGCCTGTGCCCGGACGCGACGGTCGTCACACAGCGCCACGAGGATGGCGCGGGCGACGGGCGCGGGCGCCTGTGCGAGCCCTTCGAGGTCCGGGGCGAAGAACGGCGGCGACGAGTCCACGGGAGACGATGCAAGAGTCATTGCCGGAAGAAGGAAAGGGAGGAAGTAGGAGGAAGAGAAGATAAGCAGCAATCAGCAACAAGGGCCAGGAGACCAAAATGACCGTTTGGGTTTGGGAAGACAGACGGGAAGGGGGAAGAAGCCTTTCTGGGGATGAGGCTCTGGGGGCGAGGGTATTTCTGAATTCTGGGTTCTGGGTTCTTGTCGCCGGAAGCCCTTCCCCGGATGTGTCAGCTCAGAGATGCATTAGCAGGAAAGCGTGTGTCTTCAAGGCGTCCAGGGTGGTGTGTGGGTGGCGGAGAGACGATTGGAGGTCGGCCGCGTCCGATGATAGAGAGAGAGAGAGAGGGAGAGAGGAAGACAGTGAGAGAATGGGAGGAAGGGGAATGGGTGAGACGGAGATGCGGGTACGGGCCGGGAGGCAGACGGAGGTAGCGTGTTTACCAAGACGGTGTCGAATTGTCAGTTCCAGCTGGTTCGTAAGTACTCACAGAATAAGGTCAGAGACTAAGAGACCGAGAGACTCATAGACAAGAGACTGAGGAGACGGATCCAGGTCAACGAACACTGTGGGTAGCTAATTGGGGGATCTGCTAGAGGCTTGCCGAGACCAACTTGCGAAAAGGGTCGGTTCGAGGCCCCCGGTCTCAATGGCTGGCTGACATGAGATGATGAGATGGAGGGGAGGGGCCTGGCTGGGGATGGATTCACGCAGTTCCAGCGTTCCACGGTGGCAGACTGTGCATTGCCGGGCCACAGCGGAGGGGAAGACGCAGCAGGACGAGGTGTGCGATGCGGGATGGCGCGGGATGGGAATTCGTGACCTCATAGAAGACGGCAGAGCATCGCATCACCAACGGCAGCTTGCAGGGGAGGGGGTTCAGGATTGATTTAGTGTGAGTATGTATGAGTGTGCGAGAAAGAGAATGAGGATGGATTGAGTGAGAGACCCAGTATGAGTGGGAGCAGAGCAGGAGTGAGTGGGACCGAGTGAACGTGAGCGACCGTGAGTGAGTGTGAGAGTGTGAGAGAGTGTGAGTGTGAGTGCGAGTGTGAGTGCGAGCCTGTCGTCGACATCCGGGGCTGCTCCGTCTCGTCCTGCAAGATGCCCGTTTGAGTAATGGGGAAGGGATCCAGGGGGGGCCGCCTCGTGACCATTCACCAACTTCTGTCATATTTTGGGGCGCGACACTCGCTCGCCTAGCCCTTTCCTCTCCGCCTGCATCGCATTTGAATGCTGATGTGTGGCCGGCCCACGCCATGCCATGCCATGACATGCCACCATTCCCATGGCCAGACCCGAACCAAACCGCCCCCCCTTCCCCTTAAAGCAGGCTTTGCGGGCAGTGGGCAACATCTCATCTGCTGATGTGGCCCCCTCGTCGTCTTGCAGACTTCGAGTCCCCTTCGACTGGTGGTTAGTCTGCCAGCAAATCACGGCTCTCGGAGGGGGAATGCCACGCGCACCGAACAACAACCAAATACTACCCTTGACGGCCCCTCCCCCCCCCCCCCCCCCTTCGCTCGGGAAGATGGGGAACAGACGCAGACGGCAGGTAGGCTGGCGGGCAGACAGGGCAGGCAGACAGGGCAATCTCATTCTCTAGACGGGAAATTTCGCCGAGCGGCGTCTGCCCGAAAACTGCGAATCCCGAATGGGGATTCAGAGTAAAGATCAGTGGATGCACGATGGCGCATGGCGTCATGTACGACGGTGTAAATGCAGGCACCGCATCCGATGTCTGCCGCGGTGACAGCCAGAGCGCTGGGCAGAGGCAGCTTGTCCTCCAGGGCTCATGAATGGCATCTTCACTTTCACTCCCGCTCTCGCTATCACTCTCACTCTCAACCTCACTCACACCTTCACTCTCACTCTCACTCTACAGAGTACAAGAGAGACACCGGGTTTACTAGTGCTGCCGCCGGGTCTGGAGAGAGAAAGAGAGAGTGTGAGTGAGACCCCGACTCTGGCGGGTTATTTTGGGTTGCGGCAAACGCGCGTAGCGACAATAAACCAAAACCTGGACAGGGCTTTTTTTTTCTCTTCCTTGCCAGGAAACCTTGGCTGGCGACTCATGTGTCTCTGGGGCGGGCCCCTTGTGTTGTTTTATTAGCTGGAGGGGGGAAGCAATACACTAATAAGCGGCCTTGATACCACTAACATCGGATCGTCGTGGAATCTCAGCGCCACACAGACACACAGACACACACACACACACACACACAACACAGCACATCACATCCATTGAACGGGTCACCATTGACTAGATGCAGCCTGACTAGGTGGAGGACTCCGAATAGGCGCCGATACACGACACACACGCACACACACACACAGGGCTCTCCGTCGGCTGGGCGGCTTCTGCGCCGAAGATCTGTTCACGCATGCGACCGACTCGCCTGTCTGCCCGCCTGCGGGCCGATCCTGGCTTGGCTCTTGTTCCCCTGGCTGGTCTTTTAATTCCGCGGTGCGTCCTCTGGTGCTTTTACGCCAGGGGGGGGGGGGGGGGGGGGGACGTCTCCACGGAAAGCGATTCGTGGAGGACCGAGTGAGAGTGAGCCCTAGAAGGAGAGACAGGCGGAAGAAGAAACGACGCTGCCACACCGAGACGTCCCAACGACGCTCGGTGAGGGTTGTCGTTCGCGCGCCTCGGGAGGCGCTCGGAGTGTCTCAAGTTGAGGTGCGAAAAAGCGCCATTGCCGATGTCGGTTTGTTATTGTTATTGTTGTTGTTGATGTTGTTGCTGCCGTTGTTTTTATTAATGTAGTCGTCGCCGGCCGGTCAAAGTCGTCTGCGCACCTTCGGAATGATGGGAATGGTTTGGGGCGGTTTCGCACCGGTGTCTGGACGTGTTCCAGTCAGAGGAATGCTCAGAAGAGGCCTCCTCTGTTTGAAGATGCGTCGTAAACGGTTCCCTATTCGATGACTCGTCCATGTCGATGCTGAGGGTGGTGGTGATCTCAACTAAGTCCCCCTGTGGTAGTCGTGTTCGGCCCCCCGAGGAACGAGCTAGGAGATGCTTCCCGGAATCATCAGTTTTCTGCCTCAACAACCTCACCCTCAAGGACATGCTTGTTTTCTGTCTCTATTGGGGAAACGAATAGATGTGGCCAAGGCAAGTCGCCTTCTTCCTCCCGACTCTCTCTCCAAACCCTGATGCCACCGTTTCTCATCTCTTACCACCTTTTCTCTCCATCCGCCATCGCCTCTGCATTCTTGAGGCCCTCTCGGACCATCTCAACAACGCACATCATGAATGCTGCCCCGTCGACCCTGCGTTGTCATATATCAGAAATCCCCTCCCCCTTCCAGAGGCCGCCGACCAACTAACCACCAGATCCGTCTTGCCAGTGTGTCACCAGAACGTTGGACATCGACGTTCTACGCCGGGGGAGGGGGGCACCCCTCCAATGTCTTGCAATGGCAACGCCGCCGATGTCTCGGACCCAGCAAAGGGAGAGAAACCGAAAACTTTCCACGGCAGAACCACAACAGCGCGGCGGTTCGTCAGCTCGTGTTGCCTGGACATGTCTCACCATCCTCCCACTCGTGCGGTTCGGCGTCCCGCCCAGCCGTTTTCCCAATCTGTCCATGTCCGGCCTGTCTTGCCAAAACCCCCCGTCGCGTTCAGACGAGAATCAGGATGGGCACGTACTCGCTCACGAGGGGAAGGAGGAGGAGGAGGAGGAGGAGGAGGAGGAGGAGGAAAAAGCACCCAACTCGTCCCCAACCGTCGTCTGACGTCCGAACAAGCTATTCCGACTGATGCCAACGACGACTAATGAGACGAGATTTCCGAGTCAATCACACGGCCTTTTCTTGGGGTCGACCGTGTCGAATAAAGATTACTGACTATCACGGGTCGCACAAGACCCGAGGGACCTTTTCCCCCCTTCGAAATGGCGCTCGCCAAGCCTGGTGCGACCCCCCCTCGAAACGAAAAGATGAGAGACATACCGAGTCTTGTAAGTTTGTAGTTTTTCCAAAGGCCCGGTCTCGTTGTGCAGCTGTCAGCCCGTCGAGAGTTCCTCCGGATTCCTGGAGTCAGAAAGTGTCTCAGACCAGACAACGTCCTGTCTGTGCAAGGGGTTCCCGGTAGGTCGCAGCGGTGATGGATAAACTATCCACCTCTCCCCCATCCCCCCTCCGGTCTTGAGATGAGGATGAGAGACGTAGTTGAGGGTAATGACATTAGACGTGGGTGCTAGCCGAATGTAGCACGTCATTCCAGTCAGATATCCTTGAAGAAGAAGCAGAAGAAGACGCGGAAGAACAACAACTTCACATGGTTGTCTCTCGCTACTCTCGGCTTGGGCCCATCCCGAACGGGCTCATTCCATGAATCAATTCCGACCCTCACGTCAACCTTGTGGCACGACGGCGGCACCCACCCTCAACAATCTCCTGTCGAAAGATATCAGTCCATACGCTCCATCACGTCTTTCCAAAACAACAAAAACAACAACAATAACCCAGCCAGTCTGTACGCGAAACCGGGTTCTCTCCCCCAAAACATCAATGACGACGAGCGTCTCACGGTACACGGTGGCCGCCTTCGGCCTCACCTCCCTCGCCGCCGGCCTCGACTCCCTCCTGCGCCCGCTCGAGTCCCTCGCGTCCCTGGGCCTGCCCGCCGCCGCGCTTCCCGCGGCCAGCGGCAACGCCCTCGCCGCCGTCGCCATGGGCGTCTACTACGCCCTGGCCGCCGCCCAGGAGAACCGGGCCTTCTTCCTCGCCACCGTGCCGATGCGCCTGACGTCCGCCGTCGTCTTCTGGCGGCAGGGCTGGGCCGGCGTGGCGGCCTGGGAGGGCGGGGGCGCCGCGCTGACGATGCTCGCGCTTGCGTGGGATGCACGGCGCGGCGGGAGGAAGACGTCGTGAGGACACTGTTGGGGATGTGGTCGCGATTGAGCAAAAAAACAAACGGGATTCTACGCTCCGCATCGCCCAAAAACTACGGAATCCATCTTCCATCGGGTCCTTTCAACGTTGAGAGGGAAACGATGCCAGATCAGGTCCGGAAAAGCGCTAAAATCGAGAAGCAACACTGTTTATGGTTGCCCCCTTACTCTTGACGAGGAGGTGCTACGTGAATCTGCCAGTACTTAGTTATCGCCTTGGGTATCCTGCTCCTTTGCTCATCGCTCATGGTATCGTTCCCGTATTCTTGATGGGTCACGCCCTCGGCCAGCACCCCCTCCCTCGTGCCGTTCCTCAAGAAATCCATAAACTCCATAGACACCCCGACGTACTCCTTCAGCCCCTGGTGCACGTTGATCGTGGCACCCGTCGTCCACCGCAAGAGCAAAGGCTCGATCAACGGCGCATCGGTGACGCTCGGATGGCTCGTCCGCAGGCTCGTCAGGAACCAGCTCGAGCCCGCGCGCTTGAGCACGTCTTGGGCAATGTCCCTGACGGTGTCGAAGTGCGGCCTCCCGAAGAACAAGGTCAACTTCTTGGACCACGAGTCCGAGTGGATGATGAGGACCGGCACGTCGATGTCCGTGTTCAGCTTGCCGCTGCTCTTGCCGGGATCGAGGATGATGCCGCCGACGGCCGGGTTCCGGGCCGAGGTGGCGCCCTTGAGAGCCTGGAGGGCGCCCGTTGCGCCAAAGGAGTGGCCCGCGATGACGGTCTGGGAGAGGTTGAGCCTGCCCTCCCACTGTGCGAGGTCGCGGCCTTCCTTGCGGGCGTTGCTGGCGAAGACGACGGGCCCTTTGCCTGCATGCAATGACCGCAGCACGGAAACGGTTTCCTCAATCTCAGCCTGTCGGAAGGCGAGCTGCTCGAATTTGAAGTCGTCCGGGTCCATCTCGTCGCCGCCCCGGAGCTCGCTCTGGTCCATATACATGACCCTGCGCTCCGTGCCATCCTCTGCCGTCACGACAGATGCCGGGGAGCTGCCGTCGCGGTGCTCGATGGCGGCAACGACGGTGCCGCGGCTGGCGAGTTCGCCGCAGTAGTGCGTGTAGTCCGTCCGCGAGCTGGCTTGACCGTGGGACAGGACCACAACCGGGAACTCGTCTCTGCCCTCGCCTCTGCCCTCGGCGCTGATTGGCAGCAGAAGCGGGACGTCGACCTGGGCGGGGATCGTGATGCTCCCCGCGATGGCCCACAGGAAGAAGGTGAAGACGGGCCGCGATATGAAGTTGTTGAAGTGGGCGGCCCTCGCGTATCCCTCGGCGGTGATGCCGACGGGTTTCGGAACCCAGTAGTGATGGCCGGTACCCTTGGAGCCCCTTGTCGCTGGGTAGTAGAGGGTGAACAGCACAGTCTGGAGTTCAAAGGCCGGTTTCCCGCTGCTCTTGAAGACTGCGTCGCTCGTCGTGCGTGGTGTCCGGACGGGGACCTCGACGTCTATGGCGCCGACATCGTAGGGGCCCGTATACCTCGGCAGCTTCGACGCCAGAAGAGGAGAGCGGGTAACAGCGCAATACAAGACGTAGAGCGTGATGAGGCCGAAAACGACATATGCGAAGGTCAGGCGTGGTTTGACGACTGCCAGAGCGGCTCGCCCCCAAGAGCGGCCCCAAGGCTGCGCCGATCTCATCCACTTCGGTGTGGTGTTCATGATGCTGGCCATGTTGGATCTTGTCCTTGGCACGTTTCTGCCAGCGACGGTGTTATTGTGATGGTGGTCGTCGTCGACGTCGTGTTCGTGGTCGTCGAGGAATGGAAGCGGAGAGTCCGGGCCTTCAAAGTCCTGCGTATCGGCCAGTGCCTCGAGTTCGACGTCGATGTCTCTATACTCGGCTAACGGGCGTCCTGCCATGCTGGTATTGTGGAAATCATTGGGTGATGTCCCTGTTGAAATGAAGGGTGACTGACGTTGGTGTTGGACGGTTGGACGAGACGGAGACGATAAAGATGACGAAGCGGGATCGGCCAAGAAGCAACAACTTTGTCACTTTGTCACTTGGACATTGGCGGCGGAAGCTCTCGGCTGTGGCGGCGATGCGTTATTACGTCATCACTCGCGATGCAGAGCAACTATTAACACCTTCTTCACCCTGTTTGGTATTTCCCAATATTTATCTCTTCATTACCTCCCACAAGATGATTCCTTCGAAAAACCCAAAACATTTTGAGTGATTTTAGCACATTGCATAGAATTAAATCCAAAATGCACTGTTGGCACTCCCAACGCAGCAAGCATGTTAAGTCATTCAACCCCCCCCCCCCGGCGCCATGGGATCAATCCCATCGGAACAGCAGTAAGCTCTTGGGCTCATGTGGCGCAATAGAAACCGTAATTCCA
This sequence comes from Colletotrichum higginsianum IMI 349063, assembly GCF_001672515.1. NCBI lineage: Eukaryota > Fungi > Ascomycota > Sordariomycetes > Glomerellales > Glomerellaceae > Colletotrichum > Colletotrichum higginsianum. The sequence goes on along the minus strand of NC_030957.1, from coordinate 607,321 downwards.
TGACTCAAATTCGGTTTGCACCGAAACATACTATTCAACGTTGGCTAGTTACGATTTTGAGTTGTCAAGGTTCAATCTGCCCCACGATTTCGAAATAGGTACCAAGGTGCTCATAGCCTTCGCTACAACTATAATTCAAATTGGAGGGAGCTGGCAAACCAGCCATCGCTGTTATTTTCCCGGCGCCTGCCGATGAACCAAGAGAGAGTACTGCAATAGTGCAAAAGACGAAAAGGAGGTTTCTCAAGGTCTTGCTTGTGGCTGGGGTTCTCTTTAGTCAAGAAACTCACCATGCATGTGCCCAATGAGACGATTCCCAGAGGGACTCCGACGCAAATGTCCATGACTCGGTAGGCCAGGGAAGAGAAGTCGGGTCTTACAATCTTGGTATTCCCTCGGTAGGATGCGTTAAATAGGTTACCTGTGCTTTCGGAGAGGGTTATATAACCCCGTTCCGTTGAGGATGGAGTCAGCCATCTGAAGCTCACCTCAGCCATGGGTATGTTGTAGGCCCCTTTCGACGCCAAAACCCTGGCTCATGCTTCAAAAGTGACGTAGGAAGGCGAAAGAGGGGAAGTGAGAAAGTCGAGCGCAGTCAATACGCAGAATCCTGAGCAAGACTCCGGGACAGGAGAAGACGGCGGCTGTTGGTGCGAAGCATCACCGACCTCAGAGAAACGCGGGCGGACGATAATCTGCAGATCCAATCCCCAATCCTTGCTCCTCCATAATTCTACCTCTAGCACGACCTACATTTTCAGTTCTGTCTCTAATCCTATGCTGCACCCTTAATTACACTCTATGGAGCATTATGAACCCCGCACACGAAACAGCAGTGTGATGCTAAGAGTTGGAAGAAGGGCAGGTCTTGAGGCTCAAGGCTCTCTATTCTTCCCCTCAATGAAACCCCGATTTTGCGTTCAACTAGTCCTTTCTCTTTTTGAATCATGCTGCCCCGCTAAATCTGACGGAAGATGTTCTCACCCATCCCAAAGGGATTCAATATCGCCCCTCACGGCATCATAGTCTACCATGTCCTGTGCCAGGGGATCATGTAGGCAAAGAGGTTTTCTACAGAACGACTCTTTAGTTGCTCCATCCTAACTGGTGCCCGCCTTGACTTCAGACCGGATGTCTACGGATTTCATGCTTATCACCATAAACATAATGCGTCTTCTGCGGCTTTCAGCGAAACGATGTGCTCGTGTGAAGGCTGGCCCATGAGCGTCCGGGGTTGTTTTGATACCTCGTCTGCTTTACTTACATAGGTGGGATGAACAGCGAAGCCTCCGCAAAAATTTGGATTCAACCAATCGCATCTGTGATTTTCCCAAGCGTCTTCGATGAATAGGATCTCTGTCTGAGACCATCCCGAAGTCGTTCGTTTTTCCAGAAGATCTTCTAGTGCAAGTTGATTAACCCTGACGCGCATCACGACCCCGCGCCCGACCAGTCGCATCCTCCCATTCTGGATCATCCACCTAATGCGGCCCCCCCCCCTTCCCCCTCCTGGAGTGACCCGCGCCTTGGACGACGAACCATGAAGCCGATCACCCACCGGCTATTTGGGTTCGCCTTTTCTCTAGCCGACATAGACGGCCGAGTTAACTCAGTTTTCACGACTAATAAGTTAGCCGTTTTGGAGTGCGAGCCCTGGCTTGTGATTGACGCAGGGGGGAGTGAAACACAACACGCTCGAGGCCACAACGTTCATACCGCACCGCTCGCCGGCCTCAAAGTCAATAAGCTTCGTTTTGAATTCGCTTCTGCTTCCAACTTGGGATGAGTCTGGTCTTGTCTGGGACTGCCCAGTCAGGATCAAAGGCTCTTCTTCGACTGCGGTCGAGAGCCCCCCTCGAAACCCAACTTACACACATGTTCTGTAGCTACCTGCGTCGCCGTCCTGTTCAAGGCTCTCCCTTGCAGCCCCCATCGCAAAAGATCATGAGGTGGCTAAACCGACCTCGGGATGGTTCGATTACCCTGCTGGAGAGCAGCTGCTTGATCTCACTACTCTTGGCGGTCGGGGTGACGGCTGCCATCGCAACTTGCGTATAAGTACAGCTACAGTTCCTCGTCCCATCTCTCAAAAGACGACTCCCCAACGGATTCATTTCATCCTAGCTTCACACGCAAGCGTATGCGCGCCATCTATCGCGTATTCCTTTGCCCGGCAAACCGCAGTAGACCGCAGCAGACCGCAGTAGTGCCCAATTCTATTCTCCCGCTCCCAAGATGGTCCCTTCGCCGGCCATCGCTTTAGGCTTCCTCGGCGCCTTGCAGGGTGTCGGAAACGGCGACGGCAAGGTCGTCGAGCGGCGGCAGGCGGCGTGCGCCACGGGCGTGCATATGATCGTCGCCCGGGCCAGCACCGAGAGACCCGGGACGGGGGTCATCGGCGGGGTCGCCAGCAGCATCCAGGCGCAGATCCCCGGGTCGGACATCGAGGCCGTCGACTACCCGGCCGAGCTGAACCCGTACCCGCCGTCGCAGCAGGCCGGCGTGACGGCCATGACGAAGCTGGTGCAGAACTATGCGGCGGCGTGCCCGCAGACGAAGATGGTCCTGTTGGGATACTCGCAAGTGAGTTACGTCGGCCGAGCCTCCCCCACCCTTTTGCGTTGAGAAATGGACGCTGATGGATGCTGCAAAGGGGGCACATGTCACCGCCGACGTTCTGTGTGGCGCGAGCGAAGACGGCTTCACAACCACCCAGCCACAGGGACCCGATGTCACGGATAAGAGTATGTTGGAAATGTCACCGATGCCCTTTTTGTTGCGGTATCTGATAGTGCTCGCAGTCGCTGCCGTCGTTCTCATGGGCGACCCCAGCCATGTCAACGGACAACCCTTCAACCAGGGGACCAGCCAGAAGGACGGGGTAAGATACAACTCAAAAGACCTCTTTTGGGCATCATGAGGCGTACGTATTTGCTGACGATGTGGGAAAATCAGATGTTCCCGAGGCAGAACACCGCCGGCTGCGACGCTGTTGCCAGCAAGATGGTGTCCTTTTGCAACACGGGCGACCCCTTCTGCGATAGAGGCCGCAACGTCCAGGTCCATCTCAGGTACGTCCAGTCGGACGGCGACAAGGCAACACAGTTCGTCGTTTCCCAGTTCAACGGGGGCGGCGCACAGGCTCCAGCTTGATGAGTAGGACGCGGCAGGCAACACTGGCTGGAGAGGTGGGCAGGTCAAGTCTGCGTGCGGGGATCGGGCTCACCCTAATGTTATGTTAATGGCGCAGTTCGTCGTCTTGGTGCTTATTCTTGGGACAAGAGGTCAACTAGGAGACGGGGGGCGAGAGAATGACGAAATGAGGAATGGGGGAGGGGCATCGATATGTATCGGCGCTCCGAATCGCCTTGGATGGCGCTTTAATTCGCACAACAAGATGCTATGAAAACCATCAGATTTGACAGCCTTCCCATGATGAGGAGCATGTGTGACTGTATCGTTTAGTACGCTCCACAAGTCCATGGCCCAAGGGGCAGGATGCCATGGGCTGCTGGGAGGGTCATCAGGCACGGTGCATCGTCGTTGCACGCCCTGCTGGCATGTCACCACATATGGGATCTCTGCCTTTGGAGTGGAGACTCTTTCAGCCTCTTTCAATGACGCATCATGGAAATCTTAATCTTGGATTTAGTATTCAGCTGGTCTGCAGGTACCAGGGGTATATGAAAGTATCTCCCTGCTCCCTGAAGGATGATGATGAACGATGGATTCCAGGAAAGGTGTCCCATCGTGGTATCTCTATGTCTTTGCTGCATGGCGCTTTCCCAATAATTGTAAGCTTGAGAATCGAGTTGCTGTCCTGTTTGTTTGCAGAAGCCATGTATTCTCCTGCTGCTGCGCTGCTGCCGCTTCTCTCCGGAATGAAGCCATCCTGCATGTGACCTGGACCGTTTTAACTGAAGCCCCCCCCCCGAGAGGAACGGGAAGTGGTACGTATATATCACCAAGCCCAGCCCACTCATGTGAGTCAAGTGCTACCTCTCCGGTTGGCTGCCTTTCCAATGCTATCCAGAAGATTAACCTTGTTATGACCGCCGTTGAGTACCAAGGGGAGATGGAGGAGAGTGGGTCTTGCCGCCGCCATGTCTAACGGTCATGCAGATTCCAACGGCCCCCCCACTAGCCTTTTTCTACTACTCCTCGACGTGCAACCCATACTGATCCAAGGTACACTCTACCAGGACTTGGCTGAGCGTGTCCCTTAGCCCATTAAACCCTTTGAAGCAACCGCGGTAGAGCTGGTCTCGTACCGGGGTACATTCATCCATGTTGGACTCCAAGATCCTACCTCGATCCACCGGATGGATGTCTTTTCCCCCAGACCCCCCGTACGCGTACTGTTCCTGTCCCCTACGACGAGATTTGCCGTTGGCATCACAGGCAGTACCCAGTGGATGTCCAAAGCACCAATTCTATCAAGAGGTTGTCAATAGCGCAATTCCAAGAGGCAGCTACTACCCCAAACCTTCCGTGACCATAAGCCCATCGGTTTCCTACATTGGTTCTTGCTGGAAAAGCTCGTCAACACAACAGAATAGCCGATGTTTGTCCTGAGGGAGAAGGGGAGTAAGGGCCCCCAAAGCAGCATGTACCCGGAATGGGAACCTCATCAGGTAGGATCACTTGGTGCTAAGGTTTGATCTGCTTCCCAAAGCGATGAACCGGGAAGTGCTCCATGGCTGCCTTTACGCCTCGTGGGGAGCGCTGAACGTCAAAGATCAGAATTTCCCATCTGATGAGTTCCATTACCCCAAGGGAAAATTCGAGTTACACATACAACCAACGGCGTCCTCGTCATGGCGCTGCTCGCTCGCTGCTCGCTCTTCCGGCTCGTGGCCCCCTGCCCTGATTGGAGAACCACAACATCGCGAAGCTTCACCATACTCCGGGACCCTTTCAAAGTTCAGCATCGTCATGGAGTTGTAGGCCCCTTCGAACCGGGAATCCTCAAACTCAACAAGATGAGAGCCATCAAGTCCGCTGGTCGACTTACTAACTGCATCTCGAGGATACCCTGATCGCTTTTCAAATTTCGTATATAAACCCATCCCCCCATTCCATTCTTCCATCTTTCCTCTCCTTTTTTTTTTCACCCAGCTTTGCATTCAAGTAAGTCTTTCGTCTCTTAATTGTCTCAGTAAAACCAGAACAAACACGCGTCTGTAACCAGCACTTTTGCATTCTTGCTCTTTTCTCACACACTCATACTCTCTCTATCTCTCTCCATACATCTGACTCTCCCTCTCTCTCTCCATTCGATTCTCTCTCTGCTCCATCATCCCTCTCTCTCTCATTCACAATGTCTTTCTTCGTTAAGCAAACCCTTCCCCCTTGCTTCTACCCTCCCCCTGCTCCCGTTTCTACTTACTGTACTGAGATGGAAGTCGACGATCCTGTCGATAACCTTCTCTCTTCCTCTTTCTTCACTTCTCCCTCTTTCTCTTCATCTTCCATCCAGACCCTCCCCACTGAGATGGATATTGATGAAGAGCCTTATTTTGCTTCTTCTGCGTCTTCTTCTCAGGCTTCTCAATCCCTCTTCTCTCTTGATAACTGTGGCTTCCGCCGCAATTCCCCTTCCTCTTCTTCTGCTTCTCGTATCAACCCCTTCGCTACTTCTTCTGCTTCTTCCAACCCCTTCGCTACTTCATCTGCTTCTTCCAACCCATTCTCTACTTCTGCATCTCGTTCCAACCCCTTTGCTCCTTCTCCCCCAACTGGCCCCAAGAACCCCTTCGCTGGAGAGTCTTCTCAAAAGCAGCGACGCAAGAGAGGCCCCAGGGCCTCTCGAGGCGCCAAGTGCAAGGCCCATAAGACTGAAACCAAACCCAAGAACCCTCGCAGTGGCGGTAACCGGGTGGGCAAGGCCAAGTACCAGAAGAAGCAGTCTCCTCAGGATTCGGGCAAGTCGAAGCCAACTGGTCAGCAGCGCAAGCAGCAACCCAGAAGACAGAGACAAACCCGCGGCCCAAGGGAGTCTGCTTCCAAACGGACTGACCCTACCAATCCATTCCTTATCCCTTTCGCGTGGGGAACTGGTTTTGGTGAACGTAACTAAATGTTTTTTGGATGTACCTTGTGCTTCTTTTGTTTCGTTTGTCTTGTTTAAATTCCCAAAAGCACAAAAACACTTGAAAAGCCTGAGAAGAAAAAAAAAGTCTTGTTTTCCTTTGTTTACTTCTGCTTCTTCTTCTGTTTGTTTTGCTTCTTGTTCTTCTTGTTTCTTGTTCGTCATTGTTTCCCATCCTTCTCTCCTCCTCCTCCTCTCCCTCCTCCTCCTCTCCCTCTCCCTCCCTCCTCCTCTCTCTCTCTCTCTCTCTCTCTCTCTCTCTCTCTCTCTCTCTCTCTCTCTCTCTTGCTTTTTTGCTTTCTTGTTGGTTACAGTGTGTTTTGTTCTGGTTTGAGGCAATGAAGACTCTGACTGTCACATCTTGATGCAGGCGAGGTCTTCTCTCTCCCCGGTCCCAGCGGACCATAACCGCTCTTCTTCTTCCCCCCCTTCTCCCTGGTCCCAGCGAACCGTGATCGCTCTTCTCCCCACCTCTCTTCTCTCTGGTCCCAGCGAACCGTGATCGCTCTTCTCCCAACCTCTCTTTCTCCCCGGTCTCAGTGAACCATGATCGCTCTTCTCCCTACCTCTTTCCGCTATGGCCCCGGTGAGCCTATCACTATTTCTTAGGGCAATGAAGTCGGACTCCAAACCTCCCCGTGGTATTGCCTGGGAACTTCCTCTCCTTCACAGGATTGGATGCTAAGTCCTATGGACTGGAGACGCAAATAACTCTTCTTTTCTCATTGTTCATTCCCCATCCTTTTCTTTCGTGTGTGATCTAAATAAGTTGTACATTTTCATAGTCAATTCCTCCTGTTTTTGCTCCCTGTTTCTTGAGTCTGTTTCGTCGATGTTCTGGCTTCATCAGCACTTGATCGCCTGATTATCTTGTTTCTCCGCGTTTGTACCCTAATCCCCGTTTGCTTCACTGTTGCTGGCCATAAACCTCCTTTCAATTTCTCAAATTTGTCAACTTACATCTACCCTTTTGCCTCTCCATACCTATCCAAGCTCTCATCATCCTCATCTTCATCATTGATAATGTAGTCCTTTCCCCCTGTTTCATTCAATACCTTTTTTGTCCACCCTCATCACTTCTGCCGCCATTTACCCCTTATCACACTTTCAGGTCTGTCAGTCATGGACTGTCGTCAGTGAGAAGTGACCATTTAACGTGCTAATGTCTCTTGATTCAATTCATTCAGTGCTTTCATGATGAACTGGATAGTTTCTCCTCTTGTCGCTACTTTTTGCCCGACTTTTCAAGTCGCAACCCAGACTCTCTTCCCTACCCCCTCCCCCTCCACATCAGTCATGGACTATCAAACCAGCAACATTAATTTACACTATCATCATGTAAGGGGCAAGCTGATTCCTGTATTTATGTGCTGTTTCTTCCAGCCTGTCTCCGTTTCTCTTTGACCCCATCTTGCTTGTCCTAGATATCTCTCGCCTTGAACAAATACATCATGGCCACAACACTCTGTCGAAGTCAGTGGACTTTTCCTTCGGCCCTATTGTTTCTTTGGTAGGTAAGTCGAGGTTCCCTTAAGTCGAGTTGTATACTTTCATTAGTGTTCTGCACTTTTCTGTCGCCAAGTCTCATCGGGATGCAAGCTCCAAAGTGGAGCCGGACCGGCGCCAGTTCACGGCTTCCCGCTTACTGAAATGATCAGCTTCCGGGCCGTTGTACGCCGGTGACCAGCTAGCGCCCGATGGTCGACCGAGGGTCTAGTCTATTGTTTCCATCAGCTATGCTTGTCTGGTTTGCCGCATCTACACCTTGAAAGAGTTCCTAATGCCCTTCAATTTGAGGTTTCTCATCATTTCGTTTGGGTGTATAGTGCAGCAGATGAAGCACACCGTCGCTTCTTGTATCTCGGTTGTATCACTACAAGCGGGGTGTTATTGTTTCTCACTGCTATGGATCTTGATTGTAAGTGCATTTAGGGTTTCTCTGCAACCGCCTTTCCTCCATCTGTTTCATGCCCCTCACTTTTCTTCACCCATGCTCATCAACGTTTAATCACAAATCAGGACGAGTTCACAGGTCAGTCAGTCAGCGGAAAAATGCACCTTGATCTTCTCCACCCTCCGCAAACAAGTGCTGGTCGCACCCGATCACTGAAGGCTACCTGATCATCACAACAGGCGTGTTGCAAACTGGGATACTCCAAATTCAATTGCATGCTTGTCATTAAATGCAACCAAACAAAACTGCTGCGTGGAAATACCGTCAGACCAGATCAACAGCGCCTGCAAACCATGCCGCCCGTCAGTCACTCTTACAAAACGCCAAAGTGTCCCGTTCGTCCGTCCTACTCTTGCTCATGCGCAGCCATGCATCGCCTTATCGAGTGTCCCCCAAAATCATCATCCCCTTTCCAGAGACGCCAACCATCGATTCATCATAGCTCAAACGGTGCTCATGTGGTGGCAGCAGCACGTCCACTCCCCGCCAGGCTCCTGCTTCCACACGCTGTTGCAGATGCCCTCGGTCGCGACGAGCTTGTTTCCCTCTTGGCGCCAGGCGGTAACGCGGTAGACGAGGCTGGAGCTCATGACGTCGATCTCAACAAATTCCGGGTCGTCGTGCATCTTGTAGGCCGTCCAGGGCTCCCAGTCCTCGTCGAGGTACTCCTGCAGCGTCGGCTTGGATTTCGGGGAGTAGGGCTTCTGGCCCGGGTGGGCGAGGACGGCCTCCTTGTCGAGGTACTTCTTGAGGTGCTTGGGCTTCGTGTCGCACATGGCGCGCCACAGAAGGGTCTCGGCCTCGAGCGTGTCCTCTTTGTTGCGGGAGTAGATGGTCCCGGATCCCGAATTCTCTTCGTCGCCCATATTGGTGTTCTGTGAGGGTTCTTTTGGTGTAAGTTGGAGGTTTGCTGTCGGGGTACGTCGAGTGGTAATTCGGTATTGATCTCCCGTTGAGGATGTCTCGTTTGATCGCGAGGGGGTCTGAACGTTGAAGCTAGGAGTTGTTTTCGTGAATGGGCACTTTTACGTGGTATGGGGTCGCGGGCGCAGCTGGGGGGCGGCGGGACAGCTCTTATGATGTCGAAAACAGAGCGAGCTCTGACCGCGTAGCACCTCCCGGGCAGCAGCGCAATGCAAGTGACGGAGTCGTCCAAAAACAGGAAATCCTGGCTTCTCTGGAGTCGCTGATTGGGCGGCCAGAGAAATGCTTCGGGCGCTCGTGGGCTTGACGTCACACTCAGCGATGGACGGCGGCGAAGAGGGGGGGCCCAGCGGCTCATTGCGGGGAGAGTCAGCGGACAGGGGTTGGAAACAGGTTCCTTGATTCTCGGTGTTTGGGGGGGGGGGGGTCTAGACTTTTCCACGCATTGAATCAATCTTGACTCTTGCCAACCTCACTGTACTATGTAGTGCCTGTACAGGTATTAGGTAGTCAAAGGTCTGAGGCTCTGATGTAACGCGAGCACTGACGGGTCCGGGGGCAAACCCGGCCGAGAAGGTTCTGTTTTTGTGCACACAACTGTCAACCACTTGTTAGACACCTCGAACTTTGTTAGCGTTGGCGGGCGACGTTGTAGCCGGCTCCGCCCGTCAGATCGTTGGGCCTATCCGCCAGGCTGTAGCTTCGATCCATCATCTAGGGTTCCCGTCGCGGCTTATTGGAGGCCAGACCGGTCGGTCGGTCGGTCGTTGGAAGATTCTCGACTACTCGGATGCTCGTGAGGCGGCAAGCCCTCTTTTTTTTTTTTTTTTTTTTTTTGTGACAGTTTCCACAAGCCTCCTGTCTTAACTTTTCGAGGGTTGACATGTGTGTTTGGCGTCATGTGTTTTGAGATACCCGCCGAAAACCGGGCTCAAAGGTGAGATTCTCACTCAAACTTGATGCTCTACGACAAGCCAAGATGAAAGTGGCCTTTGCCTCCTTACTTCAGATGGCAGCAGGTGACCCTTCATTCTGTCGGTTTTATTGAATGCACTCTTGCTTTTCTGTCTGTCTGTCTGAAGGGGATGGATGGGAACTGTTGACTCAGGCTTCAGTGGGCGTCCAGACTGAGACGCCCGAACGCCAATGACGTCAAGACTCGGATTTCGCGCTTCCAGTTTCCATGCATCAGACGCAACATCAGCGAAAAGGGGACGGTGGAAGCATTGTATACGTACATCCCTGGCACGCGGGAAACCCCCAACCCACAACAATATAAACAAATCCGGAAAATCTGCCTCCATCCACAATGAGCGACTGGCAAGAAGCCGCCTTCGCGACGAGGCACCTGCACAACCGCGCCAGCAAGTCGAAGGCCGGCGGCGGACGCGGGCGGCGCGGCGGCGCGTTCGAGGTCAGGAGGACGCTTGGCAGATACGACATCAAGTGCCCGAGCGCGAGCAGGGTCAGCCCGCCGCCAGCATCCGGCGGGAAGAAGGGGGAAAGGACTGCTGCTGCTGCCGCCGCCGCACGTCCGACTCTGGACATATTCCGGCTCTCCGACGACGGCAGGGGGTTGTTGGGAGAGCTGGTTTTGCCGGGGGCGCTCGAGGCGAGCGTCATCTTGACGGGAAGCAGGAAAACACTCGAGGATTTGATGTCGCAGTTTGAAGAAGGAGAGGAAGAAGGAGAAGAAGGACAAGGGGAAGGAGGAGAAGAAAGAGGAGGAGAAGGAAGAGAAGAAGAACGTGGGAACAACCGGGAAGATGATGGGATACGCGATGGAGGACATGGCAACCCTGTCCCCGACGGTAAATGCGACTTCGAAGACGAGAACGGGGGAGACACGTCAGGACACGAGGAGTCCGACGACGACGATCCGGATAAGGAGCGCAGCCGGTTCCGAGCCTTCGAAAAGAACAGCTTTCGGTCGCCCAAGTTCTGGTTTCAGTGGAAGGGGAGGACAACGACACCCTCACCACCACCGCCGGATGACCGGGGACTCGCAGCCGGCAGGGCAGAGACCGGGAGAGGCTACGTCGTCTTCTCGGGCAACGACTGCCGTTCGTTCAAGGGAACCATCACCTGCGATGCCTTGGGCTGGAAGGACGCTTCCATGTCTGGCTGGAAAGAGGTCTCCATGAGTGAGAGGGATGTTGCGTTTGCCTGGAGTTGAAGTCTGGGTTTGGATAGCAGTAGCGGGCTCACCTGTCGTAGCCATGGTCTCTTGAGACATCAGACTCGTTTTCTGGATGCTTCCTTCGTATTTTGACTGTTGACAGTGACTGAGGTTGGCCGGCATTCAACTAATGCTGTCTTCTATTGCATCAGCAAGCCTGAGAATGTACTGGGAGCCCATCTCCAGAGTGTAGGTCTATACACTAACCAGCCAAACCCGAATTTGTCGACTTGCAATTTCGTTTCCTATCCCATTGTTCTCTTTCACAAATGCTACTCTTGGCCTTGTAGATGCAATAGCTCAACAGTCAACGGTTCGTTCAACTACCCTTGACGCAGTGACAAGGGCTAAAAGAGTTCCAATCCCGGATACCTAAAAACGGCCCCTTTCTACCTCCAAACACACTCGAAAACAAGATGTTCTTGCATGCAGTTCGGGCTTGATCCTTCTAGTACACCGGGGAAGATACAGGCAGTGCGTGGATACCGAAGTCATATGGCTGCTTTTTCGAGAATAAAACCAGGCTCGATTCCAAGACCATAATGTCTCACATCCTACGGAAAGCACTTGCAACAATCTCAGACACTTCGCTCCCACCACGGGCTCTCCAGAAGGCTTGCTGCTTCGGCGAGGACCAGTTTACAGCCCGAGGCCGAAAGAACCCTTTGCCAAGCCACACTAGGCCTCATCCCGACAACAGGACACGATGCCTCCAAAGCAAGCGGACCTTGTTCTTTGCAAAGGAGTCAGTTCGGTGCCTAACCTCCAACCTAGGGTAAGCAAGGGTAAGTCGAACCCGCCTCGGCCTTTGAAGCGAAAGCTGCCGCCAGGCTCCTCGAAGCCCCACAAGAAGGTGAGACAAGCTGCATTCTCTGTACTCTTCGCAACGGGATCGGGATGTACTAAACACCGGAGCAGAAACCGAAAATCGAGCCGCCGAAGCCCAAGCCCTTCTTGTTTCTGTGAGTAAGCTACATGTGCATGTATGTTTCTTTGGCGTGTTGCTGATACCAAGGCGCAGGTCCCTGCCCCCCGAGATCCGGAACAGGATCTACGGGTTCGCCTTCATCAGGCCTGACGGGGTGCGTCTTGTCGGACAGCCCACGCTTCCCCTTCCGAGATCTCCAAAGTGGCTCTGGAAACGGAAATTCGCGCAACACTCCCGCGGGCGCTCGCGGCGCGTGAGCGCCGAGGACAGAATCCCCGTGCCGTTCCTGGGGTGCTGCAAACGGGTCCATGCCGAGGCGCGAGCGATGCTGTACAGCAACTCTTTCGTGGCGGAAGACATGGAGACGCTCGGGGCCTGGCTGGACAAGTTGGGCTCGGGGAACGCTACCTGCCTGCAGAGGATACGGGTCAGAACCGAGCCTCAGACATGGAGCCCTCGCGTGTCGACCAAGGTGCTGGAACAGCAGGAGCGGTACCGCGATGCCTGTCGGAGGGTGGCGAATCTGCTCGCCGCCGCCGTCAACCTCGAGTCGTTCACGACCATCTTCTACTACCACCACAAGATCAAACTGCCGAGACGGAGCCGTCTCAAGCGGACCGGCCGTGTCACCGGCTGGATGGGCCTCGCCCGCAAGATCACGGAGGTGCTGTACCACGACTTCCGCCCCATCTACTCCAAGGGCCTCACCCGCGGCCGGACGCCCGAGGAGCTGTGCAGGGTCCTGGGCGTCAGCCCGAACAACTGGTGGGGCCGACGGCAGTCGCTGAGCCCGTCCACGCTGACCGCGAGGGACGCCGAGCGCGCCGAGAACGAAGTGGCCAAGCACATGAGGCTTCTCCTGGAGAGGAACCTGAAGTACCGGCTTCACCCGCGCTTCAGGGCGCAGGCTTCGAGTTCCTGAGACGACGAGATTGAAGGTGGGACGCCTACCGGAGAACTTTAAAGGGGGAGAGGGGGGGAGGGGCGCATAATAAGACTACAGGAACACGGGCAAAGTTTCCGTGCAAGTGCAGTTGTGGTTTGGTTTTCCGGCCGAAGTAAGAAACACGTGAGCAAGCAGAACCCCAATGTCTCACTCTATCCATTAAGCTTTTTCGTTTGTTAACTGTTGCCTATTTTGCCTTTGACGTCTCACACATTGTCGGCTGCTTCTCTTCTCTCTCTTTTTATTTTATTTTCTTTCTTATTTTCAACTCAAAAAGAAGCTCGTATCCCCAAAAGTACTGCAGGAAGATGTGTGTTTTCTTCGGCTGGAAGAGCTTAGGGGCTGCTGTATACACTTTATTCCAGCCATCCCCGGTTTTGAATGAAGCGGCCTCCACTGACGGGCTAAAATCATTGGCGAAATCAACAGATTTTCCACACAACCTTGACCAGCAGGTACTGTCTGCTGCAACGCCATGACAAATGCCATGAGTCTTAAACGCTCAAGTAAGCCACGGCTCGCCAAGAGTTGGGAACAAACTCTATAGTTGACGCTGGAGTTACAAAGTGAGGACTCGATCGGCTGTCAGGTAAATTAAGGAGTCCTCGTCTGACAACCGCTGAAGAAACGGACTCTATCTCCGCATGGTGCCGGAGCAAACACACCAAGCAGTAAAGCCAAGCAGTACAGTACACCCTTGGGAGTTCGTCGCAACATAGCGCCCAAGTAGATAGCCCCTCATCTCGCTTCATTTCCAGACCCAAGGTTTGATTGACATCTTCTCCAGAAAGAGTCGATTACTCGGCCCCTCTCGTGGAAAGCGAGAGAATTGTCGCTACCTAGGCAGATAAAGATTTGCCCGACTTCGAAATGCCGCCGAAGAAGGTATGCCAGATGAGCAGACCCTGCAGCAGACCACACCTCACGCTATTCCTTCTCGGCCTTGGCTGATTCGGTTTCCAGAAACCTTGACTCGGCCACTTTCTATTTCGGTGCGTTCCTTAACACATGATGCTAAACCCTCATTGATTATTAACTTACCCGAAGACGGCTCCCACCGCAGATCAGAGACGTCATCCATCGCCTTGCCCCTGACCAGCCCATTTGGAATTCATCTCGCCAACGGGAAGCAAAACACTACAGTCTTTAACCCGGTGTCAGGCTCAATTTCCTCCCAACTTGCAAAATTTACGGGCAGCCTCTGTCCTCGTTGGTCTCTATTTGATGGCCCGGCCGATGGCCGACCCGAAAATTCGGTCGCTTGGTTGTGTGTCATAGGCCCGGAAAACAGGACGCTGTCTGCGCGAGGTCAAGTTGCGTAGCATACCTACGGACACGGAGACTTTCCCTCGTGGGCGCAGACTGTACCCATCTGCTAGAGAATGCGGACGCTGAAGGGATAGGGATGTGAAAGCCCTCCCGCGAAACTCCCGGAGCGAAGCGGCCCCATCCCCACAAGGCAGTAGTGAGTTGGCAGGCCCTTCAGCCATCTTGCTGGCTGGCTGGCTGGCTGTGCTTACACTGTAGTAAGCCCACTGTTACCCCTTATGCTTTCCTCTTGCCCTCTGGCTGGCTGGTTAGGTTAGGCAAGGCAGGGGCAGTAAAGACGGCAGTTACGATTAACCTTAAGGTTTGCAGGGATCGAGAACCGATTTGTAAAGGATATTCAAAATCGGACCAATCCGCGACCGGCTTCCTTACACAAAAAAGGTCTTGGCAGATCTCACGCTGAGCGCCCCACAACTTCGGTCCCGGCTTCGCTTTTCACCACCAGTTGCTTCCGCTCCGGATCGGACCAAAACGGCTGCCAGGAGGGCTACGTCACGTATGGCGATAGATACATACACACATTACATACATACAGAGTAGTCCGTATTCTGTGCATACGGCAGCAGTAGTTCCTAAACTTGGCACTTGCGCTTGACTCGGGGGGAAATGGAACTGTGCGACACAACTTCCTTGTTCTCTTGTTTCTTACTACACATGCCAAGCACCAGTAACATCGGCCGATGAGCCACAACTTCTGGCCTGCTTTTGGGCCTTATCTGCGTTGATGAAGGGTTATGCTTGGGGATATGCCCCTTGCGCCACAAACCGCCCCGCGAAAAGGCAGCCGCCTGGTCATAACGGCCCGGCGGATAACACCATTAACCCGAACCGACCGTGCAAACCCGCCACCGCGAATGTTGGCACTTTGCCCATCAGTTAGTTACTTGACCGATCACCGGTGGGTACGAATGCAGACATATAATGTAGGTTTCATTATAAAGCATCAGGGGGGGTCAGGTGGCTCCGAACATAGGGGTCGCCCAGAAAGGAGGCTATGCTGACTTGTCAGAATGCACCTTTATGATTTACCTTACACAAACTATTCTTGGGAGGAACTCCCACAGTTAGGATGAACCGAGACCGACTTGCTAAAGTGCGTACAAAAGTTTATCCCCGATAAAACAGCCAACTAACTCTTTAAAAGAAACACCAGCGGCAAATGTTAACACTTCGTTGTACAGTAAGAAGAACTTCATCTATTTTAACTTTGAAGATCGTCAATGTTCATGCCGAGTGCGCGGTGGTACCGGCGCAGAGAGGAACCGTCTCAATTAAGATGAACCAGAAACTGACCTGCTGAACTGCGTACAGAAGTCTAAGCCCTGTTAGAACGCCCTACTACCTCTTTAATGGAAACAACAGCAGCAATTGTCAGCTTACTACTGCTGGACTGGAAGAAGATCTTTCATTTATTTTGACTTTGGAAGATCGCCAACTCTCATGCTGAGTCCCCGGTCATGCCGGTGCAACCACGCGCGACGAACTGTTGTTCTCAGACATCGCATCAGTCAGCTTTCAACGCATGTCTGCTATGGTCTAAAACCTCCAGATCAACAGTCTCAACAAAATATAAATAACCTGACGTTGTTCCCTCCCAACTGCCATCTTGTTCCTCATCCCACACACAAACACACAATCACTCAACAACACATTCACTCAACAACACAATCGTTTAAACAACACAATCATTTCAACTACAAAGAAAACTTCATCCTTTCACAATGCAGTTCTTCAACGCCATCATCGTTTTCGCCTCGCTTGCTGCTGCTGCGCCTGCCGCTGGTAACGCGCCTGCTGTTGAGGCCAGACAGGCTACTACCAATACCCCTTGCGGCAGCAACATCCAGCCCGTCTGGAACACCGGCAACTATGGAAAGGGCGATGGCGGTTGGGGTGTAAGTTTTCTCTCCTGCAAACAGTTATACTTCTAATGCTGATCCTATCGTGATTGCAGTGCACCAACCTCAACAGCAACGGCGTCTGCAACTCTTACTTCTGGAAGACCGACCTTCCCTACTGGAGCGTAAGAACAATGCCTCGTCTACAGCAGTCTTCGAAACCTTGCTAACAATGGGTTGATCTCTAGTGCCCTTAAGCTGATCGCTCTGGGTGTCACGCAACGCGTGTCCAGAGTCCAGCTCTCCGGTTGCGGCCTTGGCTGTTGGAAGCGGGTCTACACAGTGCTTGGATCCCAGAACATCCGGATTCTAGCTTCACAATCAGTTCTTTAGTGCAGACTCAATTTCACTCATAGTTTCACTCTTTTTTCCCGTTGGCGTGTCGACTGTTGATGTCTAAACATGAGGATGATCCCGATCAGCTATACAGTCTCAGCAGTCCTTTGGCTATGCATTCTCTCCTATCAGTGATCAGTTCGCAGGCAGGCCTCTCTACAGAAGCATCCGTTCAGTCTAATTACTCAAAACGTCGTGTTGTGCGGCAAGATCCCAAATGAGTTTCGCGAACTCATCAAGGCCCACAAATGAAGCTTAGGCTGGGACCGCAACCCTGCCATACGCGCTGCGAAAAGACAGTTGTCCAAGGCACGCAGAGACTTGCATGACCGTTTGGAGATGCTGCTCAAGAGAACCCTCTAATACCGTGGTCATCCTCGCTGGAAATGGGTACTTGGAACCGCCTAGGGCCCCATTCTACTTCTGAAATGTGATTCATTTTGGGTCTACAACGGGAGGACTTCGGAGTTCGCTGTTGATCATCAGGGTTCTGCGGATGGTACCTTCACGGAGGAAAACACGTTTGGCGGTGTAGATATTGGGAACGCCAGGCGGGTGTGAAACCTTGTGTTTGTCTTTGCCACATCTCGGTTAGGGCCAACTGCATCATTGCATACAGGTGGACGTGGAATACCATTTCGGATTTCAGACATCGAATCTTGCAGCAAACACCCACCACGCTGCCTTTGAGCCTCTGCCACAGAAAAAAATGCTTTGCAGACTTGTACTCGTCTTATGGCGCCGCAGGGGGGCCAAGAGACGCGGCTCACCTTCGTCATCGCCTGGGACGAAGAGGTCTGGGACGATCTCAGCCCAACAGAAGAAGCGGCCATTTCTGTAAGCTTCACATCACGTTTGCTTCTGATCCCGGACCTTCCGCCTTGTTGCTCACAACAAAACAGGTCTTTACCGCCCGAGATCCGCAACGCCATCTACGCCTACGTACTCACCGACTCTGGCAAAGATCTGTTAACCTACTGCGGCATGTTTCTGCAACTTGACGACCGAAGGCGAGGGCGCCACTTGGATCTCTCGAACCACGAGCCGGAGAAAGTATCCGCCCGCATCCTGCGGACCTGCCGGGCCGTCCACGACGAGGCCTCGGGGATACTGTATTCCGAAAACACCTTCTTCGCGCTGGGCCTGCACGAGCTGCGTCAGTGGCTGCAGGCCATAGGCCCGAGAAACCGCGGGTTCCTGCGCCGCGTCCTGGTGGGATGGGACTACAGGGCGACGAGGCTCCCCCACGCCCATCTCGGCACCTCCGCGCACAGGCTGGAATACTGGGAGAGCCGGTCCTACCCGTGGTTCATTGAAATATCGCGGGCGATCAGCGATCTCCTGGCCGACTCCAAGGGCCTCGAGGTGCTGCACATATCGTACCTCTCGCGCACCCCGGCGTGCGTGCTGCCGCCGGTGTCTTTTCACCGGTGGCAGGCGAGGAGCAACAGCATTCTCCTCCGCTACCAGTACGTGTACTCCCGGAGCACCGCCGAGGCCTTTTACGACGGCTTCCTCCCCCTCATCACCAGGGGCCTGGAGAACGGGAGGACGCCGGAGCAGATGAGCCGCGTCTTGCTCGGCTCGCACTCGCGTATCGAGGTGCCGCGGACGCAAGGGCATTGGGAGGGTGCTATGACTCAACTTCAGGAGCTGGAGGAGGCGCAAATGCATCTCACGTTGATGATTGACAGGTACCGAGAGTGTTGAAGGGCCGCTTGGCGGATGCCGCGCGTTGGCCCGGAAGTGCCCTTGAATCATCCAAAAAGCAGCAAGGTGGGAAGGAAAGACGAGATTTACGCATATATAGCCGCCTAACAAGCTTAAAGAAGGACAGACGAGGGGAGCTGTGCGCGGTCAGTAAGCAAGCTGCTGGGCTTCGATGAGACAAAAGCTCCATGTATGACCGTCGTGGTACCGGGTAGCCTAGTTGATCAAAAACCGATGGTGACTGGTACTACATTGATCAAGGTTGTGGTTTATTTTATTGTGTTATGTCGCCGCTGGGGCGTTTGTCCGTCTTGCTCATAGAATCATTCCGTAAAGCACACCAAGAGAGATGAGTGACACTGAATATCACGGGGAGATACCACAGAAGCACGGAGCGATTCATAAACCTTCACCCAAAGCTTTGCAACAAATTCAAAGGACAGAAAACCCCGGATGTTCTTGGATGTGATGCACTTTGCTAAGGGGACTTGCCATCAATCAGATCTGAGTCCAGTTGCATGTTCACGCCTATTTGCCCAACAGTGCCGACCTCACCCCTGAAGGCAGGTCCCCTACTTCTAGTCCCTGTCCAAGAGCAGCCAGTGGGTGGCTGCCAGGCAGCAGCCGGCCCTTGAACCTTGAGCGACTAAGTGGCGTTGTTGATTCTTTCTCCGGTGAGACGCACTTATAAACATACGGTTTACTTGGTTGTTCTGAACATAACCCATCTTTCGAGTCTCATTTACTTCCCCCCTCTTTGAGCCCACCTCTTGCTTCATCTCGTTTTCATCTTACATCGGATTCGGCAACTAGTCTTCAACCCTTGCACCACCACTTCCATCATGGCCGAGATCGATCCCAGCTGCATCGTCGTGGCCACTCTACATCGCCCGGAGAATTCGCTAATTGCAACAAGAAGTCTGAAAGCTGGCGGAAAAACCCGCCCGTGTCCGAAGCGAAAGCACGCTGCCATGGCCAGCGAGAAGGAGGGTTTCACGGCTGTTGGAACAAGAAAGTCGAAGAGAGTAGGTCCCTTACCATAACCCTCTCTCAAAGGAGGAACGATGAGTTGTTGACAGCTCACCCCAGCTAGCAGTCAACAGACCGTCATTCTTGTAAGTCTTCATATTCAAAGCCCATGACCGACCGACCGGCTGACGGACTCCGGACCCCAGCTCTCTTCCCGCCGAGCTTCGTAACATCATCTACGAAGCCGCCCTGATCCAAGACTCCCCAGTTGAGGTCAGGGAACGCAGTAAATGCGTCGTCCAGGCCGCCGCCCAGCTCTTCCGGGTTTCCAAGGGCGTCCGATGTGAGGCCCTGCCCTACTTCTTCAGCTCCAACACGTTCAGCTTCGACCACATGGAGGTTCTGGAAAACTGGCTGAAGCTCATCGGCCGGGACGGCCGGATCTTCCTGCGGCGGATCGAGTTCCACGAGGATCAGTATCCCCACAACGGTCGGCCCGGCGGGCCTGGGTGGAGCTGCGCGCCCTTCTCCGAGAATCCCTCGCAAGCCTCCCACAGGCAGGCGACGAGGAGGGTCTCCAAGCTCCTCGTCGACGCCGCCGCCGGCCTTCAGAGGCTGGAAGTGCGGTACTGCTACTGCTCCTGCAAAATGGGAGAGCTGCTGCAGCTCCTGCAGACCGTCCGCACCCGCCCGTCCCTCGACCCCGTCGCCTCACTACCGGCCTACTTCGAGGAGCCGAAGAGGCGCAAAGCCGCCGAGATCGCCGACATCCTGTACAGGGACTTCAAGACGTTCTTCGCGGCCGCGCTGGACCGCGGCCGGCCACCGGCAGAGCTGGCCCGGCAGTTTGTGGTTGGCGGTTCCAACTTTGAGTGGTACCAGACGCGGCGTCTAGTCGTCGTCAGCGGTGAGGGACAACAGAAAACGGCTGCGCAAGAGGCTGTGGCGCGGTACTTGGAGGTGCTCCTGCAGAATTATAGCAAGTACAGAAGAGCCAGGTCCAATAAAGATGCAACCTGAGGCAGATGGCAACATTATGGCTCTCTAGGTGAGCAACAGTTAGTAATACTAGGGGATTGATACAAGGTTCAAGGCAGAAATGTCATTGGTTAACAAGCAGCTTTGAGTGTTTTGTCAGTGTGAGCTCAGCACCTTGGTTAAGTTGGACACTGTTGTGAATTAGCTGGGTAGACAACGGAACAAGCATTAAGCAGGAAATTGCTACTACTGTTGCTGCTTGAAACTAACGCCACTACGCTTTGGCTATCTATGTTACAACCGGCAATGGATTTCTCCCCTGGTGAGCGTTGCGCAAGGAGAGTATGAGAGTATCACTATAAAGGAAATCAAAGAAAACAAGCAAAATCAGCAGGTCCTGAAGCTTTCGTGTCAAAAGAAAAGTTCCCTTAAAAGCCACCCTTCCCCGAACGCCATATGCTTGGCACATCCCCCATAGTGCATGCCTGAATGACCCCAACATCTCATCATTGTATGTCCATAGTGTGCAAACTGCAGCTAGATGGCGAGGACAACTATTCCTTCTTGGCGTCCTCGTCTGCTGGCTTCTCATCGACATCCATCTTGTCTTCTTCGGGTTCAGGCGCCTTTTCCTCAGGCTTCTCGCTTGTCTGCTTCTCCTTTTCCGGAGTAGGCTCCTTGGCTTCGGTCGATGGCTCTACGGGTACGGCCTCAGCCTTGGACTCCTCAGGCTCAGTCAATTTCGGTTCCTTGGCTGGTTCCACCCCGGCCTCCTTAACAGCTTCCTGGGCAGGCTCGGCGGTCTCAGCGGTTTCGGCGGTCTTGACGGCCTCATCGGCCTCATCGGCCTTGGCGGTCTCGGCGGTCTCGGCAGTCTCTGTAGTCTCAGCAGCGGCAGGCTCTGCAGAGGGCTGAGCTGATGGCTTGCGGGATGCGGGCTTGTCTTCCTTTTCCTCTTTCTCGGCAACCTTTGTGGGCTCCGCCTCTACTTCCTCTTTCTTGATTGTGGTTGGGGCCTCTTCAGCATCGGCGCCATCACCCATGCCAACATCACCGTCCTCGTCTACGGCGTCTTTGTTCGGTGCCTCGGGGGTGGCGTCGATTTCGGGGGCCGCCTCCTGTGGCGCATCCTCGGTCTCGACGGGGTTCTCGAGGGTGATGTCGGCGTCGACAATCGGCTCAGCATCGGGGGCTTCTTCGCCTTCGGTGGCGCCGTTGACTGGCGAAGGCGCTCCGCTGTCGACCTCCCCCTCGGCTTGCCGGAAGTCGCCGAACGTGCGTTTCTTGGCGTTCCGTGGGCGCGTCATGCCATTGGCCTCGTCCATGTCTTCGTCGTCGCTATCCTCGAACTCGGCTTCGTTACGGGTGCGCTGCTCCCAGCGGCGTTGTGTCATGCGCTCGTCGGGTTGCTCGTCCTCGTCCATGTCGTTCAGTTCGGCCTCCTCTTCGTCGGTCATGCCACCAAAGGGTTGGCGGGGCACGTCCTGCATCTGGACCGAGGGGGCAGGTTGAGTGTGTCTGAGGTTGTCGATGACGGCTGCCTTGATCTTCTCCAGATATTCGTAGCTGTTGGAGTTCTCCATGTTCGAAGGGCGGACGTTCAGTTCGAAATCAGGGGCGTAGTACTGGTGGAAAGTCAGCCATGTGCGCTGAGACACAGAGAGGGTAGGCAACCTACTTCGTAGTATTCGTTGTATGGCAGCGTCTTGGGCAGATGCTTGCCGACAAGAACACCAGTCTCGAATGCCCAAGTTCGGGCGACGTTGCGCATGGTGTATCCACCACCGCCAAGAACCAGGGTCGGCAACCCGAAGCTCTTCACGTAGGCAACACAGTTGGCGTGGCCTTCCATGCTAAGGTTGAAGCAGCCCAGTCGGTCACCAGACAGACTGTCGCCACCACATTGTAAAACCACAGCCTCGGGTTGGTAAAACTTCATGACATGCTCAATGACTGGTTCGAAAATGGACTTGTACGATGTGTCGTCGATACCGTCTCGGAGAGGGAAGTTGACGGCGTAGTGCTTGCCGGTGCCGATACCAATGTCGCGCAGTTCTCCAGTGCCGGGGAAGTACTCTCCATACTTGTGGAAGGATACGGTCATGACTCGGTCGGTCGTGTAGAAGGCCTCTTCGACGCCATCACCGTGGTGGACGTCGATGTCGATGTAGAGGACGCGCTTCTTGAAACGGAGTAGTTCGAGGATACCGAGAACAATGTCTAGAGACTGGTCAGACGGGGGAAGGGACATATCAAAGAAGGAGTATTGGGTTTACCGTTGACGTAACAGAAACCACTGGCTTCGCTCTTCTTGGCATGGTGAAGGCCACCGGCCCAGTTGACGGCGATGTCGCACTTTTGGCGGTTGAGGCGGGCGGCGCCCTCCATGCTGCCACCAGCGCTGATGCCGCAGAACTCGAAGAGGCCGTCAAAGACGGGGCAGTCGTCTCCGACATTGTATTTGCCCTGCTCTTTCTGGTAGGCGTCCATGTTGTCGGGGGTGACCTTCTGTAGGAAGTCGATGTACTCGTCTGTGTGGAACTGGGTCATCTCCCCCCTAGTGGCCGGTTTGGCGCGCTGCAGACGGCAGGTTAGTGGGCACTGCGTGGTGGTGCGTCCTCTGGTACACGACGTACATAGATCTCCATGTTCTTAAACAGATCGTAATGCATAATCAAGCTGTGTGCGAGGCGTATGCGGTGCGGCTTCATGGGGTGGCCCGTAACGTAGGCATAGTTGCCAATGTCAGAGTCGTAGAAATAGGCGACTTTCTTTGGCGTCGCGGAGCCATTGGCCAAGGCCACCGATCCGAGTGGTGACATGGCGTCGGTCGGTGTTCGGGTCGCGATGGTGTACGTCGTCGTTGATGTCGGCTATGGTGTAGATGGGATTAGGGAAAATTGGTGGTGGGCGGAAATGGAAGGATGGGAAAAGGTGCGAAGGCTGCCGCGGCGCGTGGGAGCTCTGATCGGCTCGGCCCCAGATTTCCCAAGGCTGCGTGGATGGAAAACGTCTGGCCAATGGAATTGCGGAGCGACGGACAGGGGGAAGAGGCTGACGGGAGATTGTTGGCCAATGAAAGAAAGCTGTCGAGTGAAGGCTAGGATCGGCTGCACAGATGATCCGGTCAACAGTGTTGTTTGATTCGGTAGCGAGATATGGGGCTGCTCCAGACAGGGTCGACGCAGGTCCGGCTTAGAGGGGCGCTACATCATCGCGATCTTGACTCCATGCAATGCCTTTAATAAGAATCGAGTAGAATGCGATGAAAAGTAAGAAGTATTAGTTTTTGGTTTCTGCTTATGAATAGATTTCGTTATTCTAAGGCTTGAGAAACAGCACTACTACCATCAAAAACAAACATGAAATTGGCTGTTTAAGGTATGCGGTAACCATCACATCGACAAGTCTGATGCAGCATCGGATGCGGCGAGGGTAAGGGCGACAAGTGGCTGGTGGCCTTAGTTGGGCTGAATCCGGCACATGTGTGGCTTAACCTGCTCAACCTCTCCATCCCAAAAAGCTGGGATTACTGTGTCTACTGATTGCACCTAGGCAACAAGAGAAACAATTTTCATTGAGAACCTGTTGGAGAGAGTGATTTTTCAGAGTATTAAGTAAGATGGAAATAATAGTTAAAATCGCGGCAGCAGCTCTTTCCCACGCTGCATCCTCAGTGAGCGCCATCGCGACACGTGACTGTTTATCAGCTATGGGCGGTACGTACCGGACCAGGCTAGCTCCGCCGGGTCCTTTTTCGCCAGGCTGCTCAGAGCTGTCGTCAACAACTCACAACCCAGCTATTTCCATCCGTCTCCATCGCCTCGATCCGCCCCCTCCAATTGCTCTCCGAACAACCTCATCGCGCAACACCCACTTCCACCCAGATTTACCGCCGCATATCCCGATTCCCAATAACCACATTATATCCTCACAATGGAGCGTTTCAGGAACATGCTCCAGTCCCAGGGCCTCGGCGGCCTGGGCAGCCAACCCGGAACGGTAAGGGCGTCCATCCCACCTTTGCGAGCTGCCTCGCCAGCTCCGATGCCTGACCGGTTCGCGATCGCACGCTGACATGTAGCACCAGGACAACACACAGCTCATCGACAACTCCGAGACGGTCTACATCTCCTCTCTTGCCCTCCTCAAGATGCTGCGACACGGCCGTGCCGGTGTCCCTATGGAAGTCATGGGTCTGATGCTGGGAGAGTTCGTCGACGACTTTACGGTGCGCGTGACGGATGTCTTTGCTATGCCTCAGAGCGGTACCGGTGTTAGTGTAGAGGCCGTCGACCCTGTATTCCAGATGAAGATGATGGACATGTTGAGACAGACAGGAAGGTGAGTCTTGGAACATCCCTCCCCCCTCCACGCCATCCTCGCGGCGTCGCATACGCTGACAAACACCACTTGAACAGACCCGAAGCCGTCGTTGGCTGGTACCACTCCCATCCTGGTTTCGGCTGCTGGCTGTCCTCCGTCGATATCAACACCCAACAGTCCTTCGAGCAGCTGACCCCTCGCGCCGTTGCTGTCGTCGTCGACCCCATCCAGTCCGTCAAGGGCAAGGTTGTCATTGACGCCTTCCGCCTCATCAACCCTCAGTCGCTTATGCTCGGTCAAGAGCCTAGGCAAAGCACGAGTAACCTGGGTCACCTGAACAAGCCCTCGATCCAGGCCTTGATCCACGGCCTGAACAGACACTACTACTCCATCGGTATCAACTACCGCAAGACGGCGCTCGAGGAGAACATGTTGATGAACCTGCACAAGCACGTCTGGACCGAGGCCCTCGAGATGAACGACTTCCGGCACGAGGCCAACTGCAACAAGGAGCGCCTGGAGAGCCTTGTTAGCCTGGCCGAGGGCTACGAGAAGCGTGTCAAGGAGGAGACGGAATTGACCAAGGACCAGCTTAAGACCCGCTACGTCGGCAAGCTCGACCCCAAGAAGCACTTGGAGGACGTCGGTCAGCAGCTGATTGAGGACAACATCGTCTCCGTCTCGAGACAGATGATCGATAAGGAGGCGACGATGCCCAAGAAGGACGCACCAGCGGGTGCCAAGGACAAGTCAAGCGGCGATGCGATGGAGGTAGAGGAGGAATTGTAACCGGGAAAAGGCCATGATTCAGGGACGGTCTACAGGCGGGATACCGGGACTTTGCCAGCACTGTACGATTAGGCGTTTGGGTGGTTGGGAACGCAACATCTAGAGATTCCCGCCAGGCATAAGACGACTATGAACTCAACACCATGGCATGAACGAGACTGTTCTGGTTCTTTGGCTCTGGCTTGTTTCAACTCCGCGTGCATGTGGAGTGGAACCGCCGTCATTACTGCCATTGAGCCGCAACACAATGCTGCGAGCAGGTATCTTTGTGGCCTTTGGTTGCATCCACCAGGCCAGGTCCCGAGTGTTCAAAGCCAACGTGCACTGTTGTTGATTTGGGCTGTTCCACTGACAAAAACACGAGAACTGGCTAGAAAGACGCGTCCATCTCCGCTGTTCCAGGACATCGACTGTGCTTGTCAAGTTTCGAGAGAGCGAGCCAACCTCGGCTCATCAGCTATTTAACGACCGGCTTCGACGTAATTGAACCAAGACACGATTGACACGATATCAAGGCCGCAACATCCTGAACTATATAGCTCCAGGCTCGCTAAAGAATAACAGTCTTGGTGCTGCCAATCCAGCACCGTTCTTCGGCATGACTTCTACTTCTACAGGTTCTCGTTGGCGTTCTTTCTTTTGCTTTCCGTCCTTCTCAGATCTCAAGTCTCTGAAACCCAATGATCGGCGTTCAACATCAACTGCAGGACTTTACCACTTTCAACTTCACAACACACTCACTCCGCCGCGAGGGTCTATAAACCAAAACTCCAGAAAACCCAAGAGACTTGGATTGTTGGAGGCCTTGAAACAGCCATTCAGACATACTCGCCGCCGTGTCAAGATCATGAGCCCCCTCGCTTCCCCAACATCAGATGGCTGTGATCGACGCCATTTGCTGTCTGATGAACTGGAGAGCCCGGACTTGTGGGCCAGCGACTCTCATTCCAACAACACAGACGATGCGGACGCTCGGCCCCAGCCGCGATCAAGCCAACGGCCAGACCCGGCCGATCGATCCCGGATGACCCCGGCATCAACCTACGAAATCCTTCACCGCATCGGCCAGACCTTCTCCCACGTTCAGTACGCCGTCTATGGCACTGCGGCCATGCTGGCGTACGGCAACACAGCGCACCTTTGCACCCACGTCAGCATCGTGTGCCCGGCTTACGCCCAGGAGGTCATTAAGTCCTGGGCCGCTGCCACTAGTGGTATGCTGACATACCCCGGTATCTCGAACACCATCGGCGTCACCGACATGGATGGAGAGGTCTGGACGGTGGAGATCACGCCGATCACCTGCGATGGCACTTTCGAGACACTATCCGCGGTGAGTTTCTGCTTCGGCCGCGACGGGACGCCGACGAGGGTCTTGACGATGCCGGCACTGGTGAACCAGGTTGCCGTGGCCTATCTGCGCGACGGCTGTGTTTTTGAGGACAGCGACCGTTTAGACGCTTCAGCAGGTGACTTAGTGTGGCTTCTGGAGCAGATTTGCAAAGACGGTCGTCCAGAACAGCGGCTTTCGGCAGAGAGAGTTCCTGCGGTAAGGGAGCCGCTGTTCTGGTTCGACTTCACAGCCGCGCATCCCGGACTCGCGGGGCTGTTTCGCGATGCTGGCCTCCGAGTGGACGATGTCGAGGGAGTCCACCAGACGGAAGCGGCGACGTCGGCTGAGCCGAGTCGCTCCGTGCCTCAGCGAGACAACCCCGGATCACGGGGACACAGTCGGTCCCCTACGGGGTCAGATGCAAGATATCATCAACGCCTGCGAGAGGGGCCCAACCTGACGAGGGCAGAGACCAGGAAGGTAATTGCGAATCGGTATTCTCGGCGCAGGTCGTCGGGCCGCCGGTCCTATTATTCGAGTCGCAAGTCTCCCGGCAGGAGAGATAGCAACGACTCCTGCACCATGTCGTCCGCTTTGCCTCTTGGCAGCAAGAAGATCTCGGACTTTGTGTTCGGGAAGCTCCGCAAGCGGCTGAGGTAGGCTTCAGACGGGCGATGGGCATCCTCGACCTTTCAACTCCCAACTGTCCTTCTTCGCACTGATTTCGTTTTCTCGTCATCTTACGACCTGCCTTTCCTTTTTCATGTTACATCCAACTGTGCAGTTTTCCCCCCAGATCTTTGTGTTCAAAGTGTCATGCTTTCTTTTTGAAGGAACTCCTCAAGTCGGAGTCAGCTCTACTGAGTCTATAATCCCCCCGTCTTTGCAGGGGAGCCACCCAATATACGTAGTCTTTTACAAAAGAGATCCAGGTACTCTGGCTGGTTTCCCTGTGATATTCCGTCTGTATCAAACGCCTTCCCATGTTCGCTGTATGCTGAATCTCCACTGGCTGTTGCGCCGTGCTCGCTTATAAACAAATGAAACCCTTGCTCTTTCCCGTGTCTCCCGTCCCTCCCGCGATGCTGGCTCCTGGCAACCTTTCTATGCCCGTTGTTGGTACGAGTTTTGGTTGTGGTACTGGTTGTGGTATTGATTGTGGTACTGGTTGTTGTACTGGTTGTTGTACTGCTGCTGCTGGTATTGCTGGTTTTGCTGCTGGTACTGCTGGGCGTACTGCTGGGCGTACTGCTGGGCGTACTGCTGGGCGTACTGCTGGGCGTACTGGTTGGTGTAATCCTGCTCGCGCCTTTGGTGGCCGCTGACGCTCAGGTGCACTGGCGCCACTGCGGGCTGTGGGACGAGCTTGTTCTGCTCCTGAACCTCGATGGTCTCGGAGATCTGGCTCTGAGCACTGTTGTTGCGGCTGTGAAGGGGCAATTGCTGTTGGCGGAGGGAGCCGCGGGTGACGCCATTGGCCTTGAAGTAGCGGAAGTCGAGCCAGGAGATGGCGGTGGCCCAGGCGGCGATGATGCTGAGGAGGATGCCGACGACGACGACGACCCAGCCGAGGACGCAGGTCGTGCCGATGCACTGCCCCTGCGTGTTGGACTGGATCGACATGTAGGCGACGGCGGCCCAGAAGACGATCTCGAGGCCGTTGAGAATGAGGTTTGCCTTGAGGCTGGCCCAGCGCTTGAGTGACGAGACGTGTTCGGTGAGGACTTGGTAGAGGATGAAGACGAGTGATTTCGCGCCCTGCGGTTGGAGAGGGGATCCTTGTTAGTCGGTTGCTCCGGCTTTTGAGTTTTGAGGTTGGGAGAGAGTGAGAGAAAGGCTTACCATTCCCAACGCCATGGTTCCGGATCTACCCCTGGGAGCATTGGAGAGGAACATGCGGACTACTGTGACGCCGATGGCTGCCAGTGCCAAGGCGATCTGAACCATGTGGATGGGGAACTTGAGTTTCGTGCTGAAAAGGCCCATTGTGATATTCTGAAGGGGGGGGTTGCTATCGAGGAATTGATTGTGTGTTGAGTGAACGGAGTCTCGGTGATGGACTTTATTCAGCAATGGGAATCTCTGACGACACTCAAGGCCCAAGAGAAGGAGGAGGAGGAGGAGGAGGATGAAGATGGTTGATTCGACTGATCGTGCTTGTTGTATTGAATGTGAGACTGAGAGACGCCAAACAATGACCGGAACCAACCCAATCTATATACCAAGATGCCGCATTGCACCACTGCATGTTTCACAATCCCCGCGTATAGCCCGTATGGTGAAGAAGTTTTCAAGATCTTGATACCCCATAGTGCCGGCCTGGCGCAGGCAGACACAGCCGCAAGTTCGCGGGACCGATGTTGCGAATTGCGATACCTCACCCCTCGGTCTCGGTTCTGGCGGTTTTAGGGGGGAGCGTTATCTGACGTGTGTGTGTGTGTGCCTGTGCAAATTAATCCATAGTCCATAGGCCTAGTTTACTGGGAACACGAGCAGACCGAGCGCACAGCCTCTCTCGGTCTCGGTTTCCCATTGAACCAGCAAGCCAAAGCCACACTCACGCTCTTCCATACAAGGAGAGGGGGCCACTAACAACAACACTAATGCTCTAAGCGTACGCGTATCCACCGTATAGAGTTATCCTTGTCCCCCTTCAACCTCTTGAGTTGACGGTGGTTGTTCTGCCGCAATCTCCCGTCCCTCCCGTCTTGGTGAAGGCGCGGCAGAGCCTGATAGGGCCCCCCGAGTTGATTGGCACTTTGACACACCCGGTGAACAGTGCCCTGGCGGCGGGTTCTCGGGCATTTCCTTTAGCCCATGTTATACGGACCACCCTGACCAAGTCTGCCTCTGGCGCCACTCTGGAATGCGCCTTGCCCGCGAGGTGGAGAGCGCCTGGAACCGAGATGCGAGGTGCAGGACTCCCGTCGCGGCGAGTCATCCATCCACTTGAGACTCGGTTTCTCTTTTCAAACCACGTTGCTTCGGGTTTGAGAAGTTGGTTTGATGGGTTGATGATCAATCCACACTCTCGTCTCTTTCCGGGTTTCTTTCTTCTTCACAACATCAGACACCGGACACTCATGGCTTTTGTCTCCGTTGGCTGGTTGGTGGTTGAACTGTCTCTTTTCATCTGCGACTCTACGCTGGGCCTGCATGACGATGTCTATTTCCTCGTCGTTCTCCAGGTACTGCTTACTGGGTTTGTCTATCTTGTGCGCGCTACTCGAAATCATGTCGGCGGAGGACAGGTTTCCTTCCGGCCTGCCGCTCGGGGTATTCATTCGCCTTCTCCCCCACAGCCCCCCTTCAAACCCCCAAACTGTTGTCTTAGTCTGGTAGGTAACCTTACTACAACCCAAACAAAAGTCTGTGGTTTGTTGATTGCCGGTCCGTTGTTTCTTCTATGTTTCGCCTCCTCCCTTACCAACCTGTTGCCGAGCAAGCTCACAACTGTCATACTTGTTGTAGAGAGACGAGACTTGAAAGGCATTATTTTCGAATGCCTCGTCGTTCATACATTTCCGATGACGAATGCGAAAAGCCCCTTGCGCCGATTTCATCCGCCCATGACCTCCCGTAGGTCCCCCCGCCCCCGTCGCTCGTCCGTATGCCGATTCCGTCAATCCGCCTTCGCTTGCAATTCAAGCCGTCTGTCAGTCGGAACGGGATCAGCCCGCCAGTCTTGGGTGACCCGACGCATCCCAAACGACCGCACTGAAGTATCCGTCGTCGTCCGGGGTGGGTGTCCTGTCGGTGTGCCGCCTAGGTGGAGGCTTGAGCGGCGTCGGCAGCTCCGCCTCCGGCCCGTCGATATTCAAGAACTCGACGCCCTCCTCCGTATCGATCCTTGCCAAGGGCACCATCGTGTCCTTCCCCGGCGAGTCATCAAACGGAGAGCCGTCGTAGTGCGCCACGCTCACCGCGGGGGGAGGTAGCAGACCCGGGACGTCGCTCAGGTCTATCCGAGGTCGGGGCCGAGGTCTAGGGCTAAAGCTTCCCACCGTCTCCGGGCCATCCTGTTCCTCTCTCTTCTGTGGTATCGAAATGACTCGCGGCTGTCTCTTTTGACTTGAGATGCTCCCGCCTGACTGGGTATGGAGCTCCGTGTCGGAGCTCTGGTCGATGTTCGGTCGAAGCCATGTCGGTGGCCTAACCCTCGTCTTCTGTCCGCCGATCAGAGGACGCAGTGTTGGAACACACACACAGATGATTGCACAGCTCAGCTCAGTTATTGACCATATTCCGGCGATAACACTGTCGTACGTTCTGTCGTCCGATGTCGACGCCTGCTTGAGCGTCGTGATGCGCACAACGGATATTGCGCAGGTGCTGTGGCTCAGGGTCAGCAAATAGATGTCAAGATCAAGCTGTTGAGGAGGGGGGATCTGACAAGAACCCGAGGCCAAACGTGGCCATCAACACGATCTTCTGTTTCAACGGCAGCGGCACGGTCCGTAACAACGGTATGGGCATCACGAAGATGGCCACATCGGTCACCAGGCTGATAGAGGACCCGATGAGCCACCAGTCCAGGAGGGTGATGCATCGTCCGGGAACGGTGAGGTCCCAGAGGCTCCGCAGGGGTATACAGGCGAGACATATCGACACCACCTGCGAGATCCCGAAGGCGATGATGAAGAGAAGGAAGACGTCGCAAAGTTTCTGGAAGGCAGGTAACGGGAACACTCGTCGGTACTGTAGCAGGAACGCGGCCTTGATCAAAGGGAAAGCCTTTTTGGGGATGTCAGCGCCCGTTGTCTAAAGAAAAAAGAAAAAAGAAAAGCACGAGAGTGAGGCCATGGGCTGCTTACGGCCTGGTAAACCGCGACAGCTGCGATGGAGATCTGCACTTCGGGTCAGTACACATTCGTCTTGCGGCAGAACAACGATGGGGTAACTCACCTCTTGAGACCTGAAGAACTTTTCTCGCGGGAGCGTTGCTTGGTGCAGCCCGTCACCGAATTCGGTATCTGCAGCGTCCGACGCGTAAGTCCAAGCCCAACCGGCAGTGAGAGAACTGCCTGCTACTTACTGACGAGCATCAGTATGCCCACTGTAAGGACAAGGGTCTGAATCGAAGCCCGTTGTTAGCGACAGGATAGATCAGTTCATCTCCCCTGGCAGGAAGGGCCGTACATATGATGCCAACAACGCCGAATCATCCCAGCCCCAGCTCCTCAACCGCAAGGCGCGGACATAGACTCTCAGCAATGTCGCGATGGTCGACAGAAGCAGCGCCGTCAGCGTCACGCCAATAATGAGAGGCTGCCGCGTCTCGTTCGGGTCCACGGACAAGGCCTCCGAGGTCGACATGGGCGCGTCATCTTCCGCTGGTGATATTTCTGGCTCCATCGCCGCCGGGCGCCTCCCCTCCCCTCGCCCTTGGGGACCGCGACAGGGGATCGGTGTCGTCCAAACGGCCGGTAAGCTGGCTACCGTGAGATCGCGCCGTTGAAGATTTGCTTTCACTCGTTTGACGGGAAGTCGTATTGCCAGATGGTGGAATTCGAGACAAAGAACCAGTTCATGATGTCTTTCTTGGAAGCGCACGAGAACAAGCTCGAGGCCATTGACAGAACACAACGAAAACAGAGGGGGGTTTTCGCACGAGCCCAGATCTTGGATGAAACAAACAGCCACCAATCTATTCTACGCCCTCCCCTCCCCCCGGATCCCCGGATTCAGTTACTCAGGTATCGTCGACCGGACGTGCGGACGCACCGGCGACTAGCTATTCAGAGTTGGCGCTAACAACAGAGTTGTCGCGCCTTGCAAGGGGGCTGGAATGAAGGGGCATGGATTCCCCTGAGACTCCGAGTCTGTGCACAAGTGAGGTGGTTTATTTGTACTGAGCTAATTGATGTTTGGATTCCCGAATGCAAGTCGCCTACATGCGACTGGATCGTATTTGCGACTGCATCCCGCCCCGTTTTGTGTCTCGAGTAACATGGTCATCCCGTGGGTTCAAAGATCTGATGGTTGACAAGTGCAGCGCACATACGTATTGTTCCGAGTCTCCTCCTCATCTAGTAGCTTGTGAAAACGGACGCTCTGGAGGGTGGCCACAGACGCAGGCCCGCAGGCCGCTTCCCTGGTCCTACTGAGGGAGCTTATTTGGCGCCATGACGGCGGTGAGGGGTATTTGTTCTTATTCTAGTATGGTTATCTTGGGACTGTTCGCCCCTTTAAAAAACGGACCCGCCCCCCGAATAAAGGCGTGTTAGCCGTGGAGATGACAGTCATAAAGCATCGGGGGGGGGGGGGACAGTTTTTGCAAATAGCAGCGGAACGCTATCCTGAGAACGCGAGAAGAAGTCGAGACACGTCACTCCGGGCTTTTTGTTCATTCATCTACAGGTAAAACCCGACTGGATTTACCTTAGCCGTCATGTGTGAAGGATCGTCGCCCACTGCCTTTCTTGGTACGCACAGTTTGTCTCGGCGTTTCGTTTTTTGTTTTTCCTCTCCAGAATCGAAACTTAATATTCGCAAAGACGTCAGACAAAATCCTCGGCTGAGTCCGTTGTCGTCGGCCCTGGTTCAGACGAATGAATCCAAGGTCTTGGCCCCCGCGGAGTTTCACGACAACTACTAGAGTAGGATGACTCGGCCAGTATTCCATTGGCCCTGGATCCCTTACTGGAATCGTTTGGGCATCCGGTCGAGGACGTCCCAAACGCGCAAACCTTCCGCAAAGTCTGTATTGAACACGACGTCATCAGAAGATCTGACTTTGATCGCCTTGCTATACATGTATAACTTAACCATGACTGAAATTTTGACGTGGTTCGTCCTCAAACCAAGGAGAAGGCTACTCAGTATGCGGCAGCACATACCATGAAAGAAAGAGCCTTCGAAGACCGTGACTCGCCGAGGCTCCAATGGGAACTACCTGTAGTCTCTTCGCCTGCTCGCAGCAGACCAAGAATGCAAGACGGAGTTTATTTGCTACCTTTCCCAGTTATGCTACACGTGTGAAGTAAGATCGGAGGATATTCAAATCACGTGTTCGTACTTTCTCTAAGGGAACGATCAACGAGAAAATCTTTACCGGTGGTTGGCTTTGGCGTATCCATTGATGAACTCTCGAGTTGTTGAAGAATTCTCGGATTACTGATACTATCAATGTCGGTGGCACTTTCATGCATCCTCGAGTCGTGTCTAGGCGAGCGACTGACGAAGTTGGCTGTTACACCATCAACCTCGCAAGGGGGCGCGCTCGCGCTCTGAGTACCAGTCCCTGTCTTGGAACTGAGAAACCAAACAACACTCACTTTTCCTGGGTTGGCCTTATGAGAGAGAGAGTCATTGTAAATTTCTTGCTAAATAATGCTCCTAGGTGGCTTGACTAGAAAACTTACTTGCAACAACTTGAGGTGGATAAGACGGGCTGAAAAGTTAGGATTCCCTCGTCAACTGTTCCATTCTTTCTTTGTTCTTTCTCTTTTGTTCTTCTAGTTTCGTCCATATGGCATTAAAACTGAGAAATCTAAAACAACCTTAGATGTTGGGGTGCAAATTTCATGGGGCTGCATGGGACTGTCGTTCCCTTGGTATTTCCCGTAATCTAATGGCATTTTATACCAGATTAGAAGGTAGTCATCACCCAGAGAAGAGAAGCGTGGCATGAAATACTGAGCAATGGCTACGTGGAGGAAAACATAGGAAGACGCCGTAAAGCAGACTCGTGATTCATGCGGGGCTCGGATATAATGGAGGACATCGGGGTTAAGGTCGGGCGCCGGCCACTGCAAGGGCCATCGACGTTTCCCCATTCCCTTCTTCACAGCAAGCACAACACCCAGAAAGTGAGGTTATCACCACATTGATCGAGCACCCAACCTGTGCTTTCTGCCAAATCCAACCGTAGAGCAGAGCCAGAGGGAGCCGGTCTTGGAGGCAACACGGGTATGCTGCAGCGGCATGTTGCTAGAGACAAAACTCTCATTTCTTTTAAGACTTATGTATCCGGTATTGCAAAAGTTTGTGCTGGAGTGGTGTTGAGCGGTCGGTACCTGTTGGCGGGTTGGGAGCGTTCGTTCAAGCCGCCCAGATACCAAAAAGGCAGCCGCCTAGCGAGCCAAGATTGATAAGTTCATGTAATAAGCAAGTTCTCGAATGAGTCGCTTGCTTGATATCAGGTTCCAGCCCCACTGATCACGGTTCATATCGATTCGATAATAACGACAGCATCGAGTATCCAGCGAGGCGGCAGAGACGAGAAGAAACGCAGCACTGACGGAAAAATCAGGTTGACTGACACCTGTTCCCCTGCGTCAAGGTCGCCCATGACGCGCAAGATACGGGCATTTGCGAATCTACACTCGCCGATATCGCATTGTCCGATCCGAAGACAATCTTCAGTGGGTGGTTCGAAGGATTTGGGGATATGATAGTCGAAAATCTGGACAGATAACAACACAAGGTCAGCTGGGGGCTACCAAAATGTGGTTTGATGGGCAAGGAAGTGTTGCTTTGAACCAGAGCACCGCCATGAAGGTTCCTCCGCAGAGGCAGCCGTGATGAAATATCAGGAGGGAAATCTGAGAAAATAGTTCAGGTTGCAAGCGCCCCATCATCGTCAAAGGTTCTGTTTCGTTGGAAGAACTGTCTCAGTCCACAAAGCTGTTCGCGTTGAAGACAAGGATTTGGTTGGGCAGACATCGTCTTTGAGTAAGTGGATCTGTTTAGAACTGACATGAGGTCTGACAAGACTGGGTGTGGGACGATGCGATAGCTTGGAAGGTTTCGATTGAAGCAGCCAGGGAGGGATCACGACAAGCTGTTGGGTGTTAGGAAGACAATGGTAGGAATAGGACTCGGGAGACATTTCCAGAAATAAACATCTCTACCCG
This sequence comes from Colletotrichum higginsianum IMI 349063, assembly GCF_001672515.1. NCBI lineage: Eukaryota > Fungi > Ascomycota > Sordariomycetes > Glomerellales > Glomerellaceae > Colletotrichum > Colletotrichum higginsianum. Next base: position 571,773 of record NC_030957.1, on the reverse strand, counting down.
CAAAAAGAATACGACCCTAACGGAAGACACGCGACGCCACCCCGAGAGAGCCAAGAGACCCAGACTCCCGAATGCTCGGCGACCTCGAAGAACCCGACCCCCCCCCCCCCCCCCCCCAGACACCATTAAGAATCACCACGGCATACGGCAACGCTAGTATAGTCAGCATATGGCAGCATATTCCTCGTTTCGTCTTTGACGCGAGACAAGGCACCCAATTTCGCGGGCACGTGATGGGGTATAAGATCACGCCGGGAGGGGAGGAGACAACGGCAGGAAGAGGAGGTTGAAGGAATCTGGAGTGAGGATTGCTGAGAGAAAGCATTGCCTGAGAAGATAAACCCGCCCAAACGGTAAACCTGTAAGTCTCGTCTCGTCGTAGACGCACACGTGATGAGCATACACCCCAGCCGCCACCAACATGGCCCGGCATCCGTGCACATCAATGAGACGTAGACAAGCCAGTCAATCAGCGTTAAATCTCTCCAGGAGGGTAGGATGCTCGGAATTCCTGGGGCACAGGAACTCGCATGATGCTGCAGCTACAAGGCCTCGGTTCCAGAGCCGCGGATCGTTCCACTCTGTCATGTTGGGAGGGCTGGAAGGTGGCACCCCGGTCTCCGTTCAGGAAAGATGATCCGTTAGCTCCGCCTGGTGCGAGCTCGAGTCGCAGGATTCGGGGTCCAAACGAGGCCCAGGTCGTACCCCAACAACCTGTTTGGACTGATGGCTGGCGGAACGCTGTGCCGCGAGTGGCCTTTGAATCCGCTTTGGGGTCTGGGTGTGTCGGAACGCTGGCCGAAAGGAGACCTGTTCAATCTGGGAGGAGTGGTTAGTTGACACCTTCTCCAATGCTCCGCTCGTCTGTGTTGGGCGTTTACCTCGTTGGCGGTAGTCATGCATGCGATATAGGCAGGCCTGGATGCAGACCCGAAAGTCTAGTCGCCTGCTTGCCGGCCGGTTGGTGTGCCCCTTTCCCAGGCCCCTCGGTTGTCAAGAGTAAACGCTGAGCCATGATATCCTGATGGTATATTGTCATCTTTGGAAAGGCTCAAGCTGGCAAGTGGCGTGTGTTCTGAACGAGCCAGACAGCGGCAGGCCTTTTGTCCCACATGCTCAACTTTTTGGTATTGGTGTGCGTGTGGGACGGGAGTGCCCATGGTATATTACGGCACCACACAGCTCATGGGCCGCATCGGGGACTTTGAAGCCATCGATCGACTTCCGCGTAAGCTGCAAGGCGCTTCTGTACTCTATAGCTGTCCACCAAGGTATCAACGAACGCGGGGAGGTGACAACAGCTGCCAATGGGGGTCCACGAAGCGAGATCTGGCCGTGAGACGGTCCTCCATCGAAGATCAGTCATTATGGGTTGTCTTGGCGGCCCGAAGCGCTCCATCGTGATCTGCCAAGAGGGTGTGGTTTGTCACACTCTGGTAGGTTCGGTATTCCTTGCTGACGAGAACTTGAGAAGTGCAGTGGCTCGGCCACGTTGGAACCATGAGCCTTTCTGCGAGAAACGAGTTTTCGTTGGTGAAATGGAAACCCAAAAACACTTCGGCTTCCTCAAGTGAAAGCAGAGTACCCGATTATTGGCTGCTCACTTTGCATTTGGAATTCTAGGGTCCGATGCTGTCCAGGCTCACAAGATACTATCGGCTCGACCACGGATCACAAAGACGATGGGTATGAAATTGAGGTTGATCATCCCAATATGGGGTCCCAGCTCCGAAATCTCCAAATCCTTTTTTGAACATGATGTGCTGGGCCATGGTTTGATGTCAACGGCGCATAGTGTCATTACGTGGGATGCAAGGGGGCTACCATGAGCGAGCAGCTGATGCACCTGGGCTTTTCGGGGCAAGGTATTTCAGGCATGAGAACCCACTGAGAGGTCTCGAATCGTGATGTTTGGCTATCAACCGCCATGAGTTTCTTCTCGCCCGAGGCTGCCGTGATGATCGTTGGAGTCCTTCATAGGCCTCGGAACTGGCTGGCCGAGACTGGGCGTCTCGAACTGCCCACCGGCGGCGCAGCATGAGGGGCGGCTTTCGAATCCTTCACCTCTGGATCGGTCAGTAGTTGGCGAGTCCTTTGCTCCCGTGAACAGCCACAACATCAAGTTGACGAAGAGGCCGGGGGATTGCGAGCGGATTGGGCGATTGCAGCGTGGCGTTGGAATGCGGCCCGTTCGAATTAGGGGAGAACCCACTCTAGAGCAGGACACAATGTGTGTGGCTCGAGGTCTAAGGCCGGGGCCCTCCAGTCGACCTCATTGGGTATCAGCTACCTCTTGACCACGATTCTTAGGTGAAAAAGTGACCGTCGAGGTGAGTCGAGACAAGACGAGGGACAGGGGCAAAAGCCATGATGATCTGACCAACTGGCCAGGGAGGGAGAGGCTGGCAACGGGATCCGCGTCGACGGGTCGCGTGTGTGTCCATGTGCCTCGTCGTTGTCGGGCCGCCTGCTCGATCATGATTCCACCACTCTCAGCTGGTTGGCCAACAGGCTGGGAAGAAGAACAGACTGAACAGCCGTGGATCCCAGGAGGACCCACGGCACATGACGGCCGGTCCTATGAGCGGGGAGGATGAGCATCCGTAGGTAGCTCTTCGTAGTTGGCACATGTCTATCCCCGTTCCGCTCGGGAGCGTAATCCAATTTCTCATCCCAAGTCGACGGATTTGTCGAAGGCACGCCCGTCGTCCTTTCGGCATGGCATGGGGGGGGGGGGGAGACAAAAGACGAAGAACCCCGGACTCAACAGGGATGAGTGGGCCAGCGATCGCAGGCGGCCTGGGTTGCCGTATTGAGGACGATTTTTAGCGCGGAGGAAGGCGGCCCGTCTACCAGATAGGAATAGCGTCACGTTGTTGCGGACAGGATTTTGGGGCCCCCATCTGGGATGTGGAACATGGATATTGTCACCGCAGCATGTCGAGGGCCTCTGGTTTCCACTTTAACCTGAGAGAGATGCCAGCTTCAGAAGAGTTGCTAGGAAGGGAAGGGAATACATGTCTCCGTTAGCTTATCATGAAACTTTGCTTGGTGTCGAGCCTCTGCCCAGGCGAGCAAATTACACAGACAAGCGCGGTAATGTCCCCTTGTTTGTGTTTTTTCTTCTTCTTCAAAGGACCCCCCCCAAATGCCTGCTGCTACTACGAGATACCTGACATGTCATACAAACTGCCGGCGTGAGGTGAGTCGCGGACCTTAGTAAGAAACATACATCCCTGCAGAGACAAGGGCAACTGTCAACAATTGAAACTCGGCCGGTCTTCCATGCTGCCCTCAGGCCACATGGAAAGACGGGCCGGGCTGGAGTCGACTCTACCCAGTTGGGGTTGGTGTCTCGCTTCTCCAGATCTGCCCTCTCCAGCTTTTCCCACTTCCCCGTCTCAACGCGCCTCCGGGGCAACCCAGACGCCACCTGAACACCTCTGCACGCCCTGGAATTTCGTGTCTGATTTTGCTGGCATACATCGTAGTGCACCCCGGGTCAGGCGTTTGTGTGAGCAAACCCCCCCCCGGCGGCTGCGAGATCTGGCCAAACGATGATTCGACTTCCCAGCCCTTGGCCGGCGGCTCGACATCAAAGAAGCTATTGCCATGAAGGAGAATATCTCCGATCACGCGCACCGTCGTCACGAGTCGGTTGGCCCTCGCCGCTTCAAGTTCGACGAAACAACACGCGCGACGTGAGGCAAGACGGCCAGCAACTCCATGAGCCCACTCACACACCCTCCCATCCCCAAGATCCAGAATAAAAAACTTTCTTTGGCGCTTCTCCATTTCTCCAGCGCAACTCCATTTGAAGCCAGTCATTGTCAGGAAGCGGTCCGCAAACACACAAACACACACACACACACACACACACCCCTGACATGGCGAGCGGAGCCTGTCGACCCGCTGATCCGGGAGAGGGTAGATGGACGAGACTGCAAAGACCAGCGGCGATGCTTGTCTTTCCCCACCTGGCGGCGTCAATGGAGCTGTATGTACTGGAAGACGAATAGAGTCGAAACTCAATGCGCGTCCTGATCACGCCAAACGCTTACCGGGAGTGTGGTGGTGTAATTTGTCTCGTCAGCCGGCCCGTTTCGTGTATCCTGCTGCCATTCAGCACCCCCAAGTCAGACTGTCTTAAACTGCCCTGACCTAGCGGCCCTATACATGAACGCAACGATGCTGAATGGACCTCAATGTTGGAGAGAGAGAACTGGGAGCGGGGGGGTAGGGGACGCCGCCTTCTACCTGTACCACCATGGGTTCCTCAACGAGCCACCCCGACAAACTTTCATCTCATCCAGATTGATTGCGATGCAGCCATCACTGAATTTAGAGACGATTGTTACCCAGTGTCTGCCAAGTCGTGCCATGCTCTCCAAGGCAACCACGGTCGAAGTCTCGAGAGCGAGTCTTGATGATGGATCGTGGCCTAGACAACCCAGACTCTCGGCTTCGTAGGCGAGAACCGGCGACAGCGCTCCGCCAGATGGCTGTTCTCTACCCGTTCATCGGATGTAGGCGGCGGCCTGGCCCCATGGCCCCAAGTCAAAGTGGCAATCAGCACCTGCAGCTTCTCCTCTCAAGACTCCAACATTACCTTGCAGTGAGGGGACAAGGGGGGGCGACAGGGGTGGGTATGAACGAGGGTGGTGCAACCAACGATCTCTGCCCAGCCAGTACAAGCAAAGTCCCAAGGAGGATTTGTCTAATCCAGGCGCCATTTCAGTCCCATGTGGGAGTGGCCCGTCCTTCCCACCCCCATGCATGGTGGGGTGGTACGCTCGAAACGGCCGAACTAGCTCAATAGGCATCTGGGGTTGGAAGCACCGCGTCTCCTCCATGGGTATGGTTTCTCCTCAGTGCTTACCCCCCCAGTCAAAGTAAGAACTTCCTCCAGGCATTGGGACGAGGCCGAGGAAAATCATAAAACCTCAGCCTGTTCCCGCGATCCCTGGCCTGTTCGTCTCGAGCTCTCCATCCCCTTCCTCATCCCATCCGCCACTCTCTCTCTCTCTCTCTCTCTCTTCCTCTCTACGCACCACAACCTCCATTACTCGTAGCTTCGGGTGGTGGGTTACCGGGAACCTCAAAGCAACGAAAAGGGAATCCGTGTCTCTGGCAAGCGTGCCATTCACCGCAGCCATGACCGAGAAGATCGACCCCGTGGACACGATCCACGCCCGCGAACATGACGACTCCGAGAAGGCAAGTCTCCATGTCCAAAAATGCCGTCCTCATACGTCCCTTCTCTCCGGATTAAGCCCCATCCTAACATGTCGTTTGTCTGCAGAAGGAAGTCGAGACCAAGGTCATCACCGGCTCCGAGGCCTTCAACGAGGCCATGATCAAGGAACCCCCCAGCGCCTGGAGCAAGCCCCAGCTGTACATCTACGCCTTCTCGCTTGTCGGTTTCTTCTGTTCCACCATGAACGGATACGACGGCTCCCTCATCAACAACCTGCTCCAGAACCCCTCCTTCAAGGAACGCTACGGCGCAAAGAACGACGGCATCTGGGCCGGCATCATCGCCTCCATGTACCAGATCGGAGGAGTCGTCGCCCTGCCGTTCGTGGGTCCTGCCATTGATACCTGGGGCCGCCGTGTCGGCATGTTCATCGGCGCCGCCATCGTCATCATCGGAACCTGCGTCCAGGCCACCGCCACCGGCACTGGCCAATTCATGGGCGGCCGTTTCTTCCTTGGTTTCGGTGTCTCGATCGCTGCATCCGCAGGCCCCATGATGGTCATTGAGCTCAACCATCCCGCCTTTAGAGGAGTCGTCGGTGCCATGTACAACACGCTTTGGTTCTCCGGCGCCATCATCGCCTCCGGCGCTGCTCGCGGCGCTCTTGACATCAAGGGAGACGCTAGTTGGCGGCTCATTACCTGGTGAGTCCCTGCTTCATATTCTGCTGTTACAGGAGATACTAAACCCTTGCAGGCTCCAGGCATTGTTCTCTGGTTTGATCTGCCTGTTCTGCCTGTTCTTGCCCGAGTCACCGCGCTGGCTGTTCGTCAACAACAAGAAGGACCAGGCGGCCGCCGTGCTGACCAAGTACCACGGAAACGGCAACCCGGACTCTGCCTGGGTCAAGCTCCAGCTGCACGAGTACGAGGAGCTGCTCAACATGGACGGTGCTGACAAGCGCTGGTGGGATTACCGTGCGCTGTTCCGCAACCGCGCCTCCGTCTACCGTCTCGGCTGCAACGTCTGTATCTCCATCTTCGGTCAGTGGGCAGGCAACGCCGTCCTCTCCTACTTCCTCGGATCTGTTCTCGACACTGCCGGCTACACGCACCCCATCCAGCAGGCCAACATCACCCTCATCAACTCTTGCCAGCAGTTTGCCTTCGCCATCTTCGGTGCGCTCCTTGTCGACAGAGTCGGCCGCCGCCCTCTCCTCCTCTTCTCCTTCACCGCCTGCACGGTCGTCTGGCTCGGAATGACCGTCGCTTCCGGTATCCTCTCCAAGTCCCAGATCGGCGAGACCGACGGCGGTGCTCCCATCTTTAACAACCCAGCCGCCTCCCAGGCCTGCTTGGCCATGATCTTCATCTTCGGCAGCGTCTACTCCGTCGGTATCACCCCTCTCCAGGCTCTCTACCCCGTCGAGGTCCTCTCCTTCGAGATGCGTGCCAAGGGTATGGCCTTCTCCAACTTGGCTGTCAACGCCGCCGGTCTCCTCAACCAGTTCGCCTGGCCCGTTTCCATGGAGCAGATTGCCTGGAAGACCTACATCATCTTCACCATCTGGGACGCCATTCAGACCGTCATCATCTACTTTTACATCCCCGAGACCAAGGGCCACACTGTAAGTTGTTACTCAACCCTTTCGCCCCCTATAACGCATAACACATGCTGACTCTTTTGGACACAGCTCGAGGAGCTCGACCACATCTTCTCCGCCAAGAACCCCGTCAAGGCTTCTACCCAGAAGAAGGCCGTCGCCGTCGACCGCTACGGCGATGTCGTCAACGTCCAGGAGGTCTAAGCGTTCAGCCACTTTTAGCGCGACGATCAAACCACCCGAGCGAGCGAGCGAGTTGTGTCTTTGTTATTATGTCGAGGGAGTACTAAAGATTTAATGCCACGGGGACACGGGAACGACGACGGAGACGTGCTGTCTACTTTTATTTTGCATGACTGAGATGGGTGGCAAGCTTCTTCTGCGGCTGTGGCCGCTGTTAGACTCATCCTTGCTGCACCATCTCATCTTCTATACCAATATACCACACTTTGATGAAGTTGAAAAGTTCTGAATCCGTAGCTTCACGAACCTCAAACGTTCATTGGTCGACCGTGCTGTCTCACCCAATGCTCGTTTGCCTCCAGTGCCGCTTTCTGGCTCGTATGCCGCAGATACTCATGTCTGACACCCCCTTCCTTCGGGTGCATTGTAAATCTCACGACATCCCAGTGTCGCCTCTTATTGGACAGGCACAGGTGAAATCCATTGGGTTGGGCAGGGGGGGCGTCGGCTTTGTGGCGAGCTAGCCGGCGGGAGAAACTGGTGTGCCAGCCAGTGGGAGTTGGACGCCCCGTCAGCCAGCGAAGAGAATGGCGCTGAGGCATCGACCTGGTGGTGGTCAGCCGACTTGCTTTGTGCATGCAGGGAGTGACATTTTTGGAGATGGACAGGTCCAGATCCCGGGGGTGGGCGGGATGGAGGCGGGAGGGGAAGGGAAGACCGGAGAGACGGCATTTGGAACGGTACGTACCCTGGTGCAGTGGAGACTCATTTTACCGTCGCGACCGTGAGAAAGTCGGCCGGGCCGGCGCCGGGTGGGGCCGAACGGGATCGAATGTGGGTCAGAGCTTGTCCGGTCCTCCGTCCTTATGAAGCGGAACACTATCGGGCAAGCAAGCCCGTCAGATGGCCCGCGGACACACAGAAGAGCTACTGATTTGTAATGAGATGACTCGACTTTTTTTGCATGTCACACAGTTGCAAAATTTAATCAATCCGTGTCCAGCAGGTCATTCTGTCAAGCAAAAGGTGATCCGAAGAGCACGGGTAGTCTGCGCATTTACACAAGATGGGTCACTAAATCTGGCGATAAAGATATCATTCTCGAGAATCAGGAAGGGACGTGAGGCTGAAAGTCGTTGCCATTCCTGATCCTTCGTAACGAGCGGCTGACGTATCGCCAATTGATCATCGATGACGTCCGAAAGACGGGGATTTGAGCTTGGCCGGCCCCATCTCGCATACGACTCTGCGCCTTTCAGGAAGGTCGGCTATCGATGTTTACACAATAGGATGGTGATGTCGAACCAAACCCCGAGTTCCGATAAGGTAGGTAACATTCGGGTGTGGAAAGACGCAATCGGAACCCCTGGCCACCCGTACTACCACGCGGCATCCGCGGGGGCGCCACTGGTGATCTGCGGTGTCGCGAAATGGCTCAAATATCGCCTTGTTCGCAGAGCAGCAGCAACTTGCCTACCTGTCCTAACACCGTTCGTCCCAGTTTCGTGTTACACTTTCTCCCCAGGACTGAGTCGTTGTGATGGTTTCGTCTTGGTTGATCATAGGCCTTCTCAGCCTCTCCCGGGTAACGGCCGCCCTGGGACCGCAGCTCGGCTTGCCCGAGATGTGGGAGGACTTCCGCCGCGAATCCGAGCTTGAGGCCGCAGTCCGCACAGCCTCGAAGTCGGCGGCGACCTTCCGACTGGCGGCGAACGACACTGTTCCCGGTGCACCCAATCCGGCGACTCTCTACCAAGCCTACAACCTCTCAGTTCCCGTCGACCACTTCCACAATGAATCCATGTACGCGCCTCACTCGAACGGGACGTTTCCCTTACGGTACTGGTACGACGATCGGTTCTACAAGCCCGGCGGTCCCGTCATCGCCCTCGCCGCCGGTGAGACCAACGGTGCGGGACGCCTGCCTTTCCTGCAAAAGGGCATCGTCGCCATCCTGGCTGAAGCGACCAACGGACTGGGCGTCATCTTGGAGCACCGATACTACGGCAGCAGTTATCCTACCCCGGACTTAAGCACCAAGAATCTGCGGTTTCTAACCACCGATCAAGCATTGGCCGACACCGCATACTTCGCGAAGAACATTGTCTTCCCCGGCAAACTCGCCGAGCTCGACCTGACGGCCCCCGGGACCCCCTGGATCATGTACGGAGGTTCGTACGCCGGCGCCTTCGTCGCCTTCCTCCGCAAAGTATACCCCGAGGTGTTTTGGGGCGCAATCTCATCTTCTGGGGTCACTGCCGCCGTCGTTGACTTCTGGGAGTACTACGAGGCCGCGAGGCTCTACTCCCCGGAGGGATGCGCCGAAACGACGCAAAAGCTGACCCACGTCGTCGACAACATCCTGCTACAGAAGGGCAACACCACAAAAGACGACATCCTGACGCTCAAGACTGCGTTTGGCCTGCCCAACGTCACCGGAGACGTCGACTTCGCCAGCACCATCCGAGGCGGCATTGGAGGCCTGCAAGGCCGCAACTGGGACCCGGCCATCGACAACCGGGCCTTCCTTCGCTACTGCGGTAACATGACATCCGACGAAATCATATGGCCCGCAACGGAGAAACTGGACTCTACTCTTCGCTACCTGCTGACCGCTGGCGGGTACGAGGCCGAGATCGAGGAGTTGGTTCCGCGGTTCAAGAACTACATCGGCTACGTCAACTTCACCAGAGTGTCTTCGTGCCGCCAGACGCAGGACGAGTGCTTCGGGCCCGGGGCGGATGATGTCTACGCCGCCGACGACCTCAACGCGTCTTGGCGCCTCTGGGCCTACCAGTATTGCTCGCAGTAAGCAAAGTCACCAACTACCGTCTCTGCGGGGGAAAACTCTAACGATTGGTCGTAGATGGGGTTACCTCCAGACGGGATCTGGTGTCCCCGAGACCCAGCTCGGGTTGATATCGCGCCTGATCGACATCGACTTCACAACGAGGATCTGCCGCAAGGCCTTCAACATCACGACACCGCCCGACGTCGACGCCATCAACAAGTACGGCGGGTACAACTTCAGCTACCCGCGCGTCGCCATCATCGACGGCGAGGCGGACCCGTGGCGCGCGGCGAGCCCCAACAAGATCGGGCTGGCGAGGCCCGCGTCCACCACGGAGGAGCCGAACCTGGTCATCGCCGGCGGGGCTGTCCACCACTGGGACGAGAACGGCATCTTCAGGAACGAGACGACGGCCGAGCTGCCTCCGACGCCGGTGAAGGAGGCCCAGGGTTTCGAGGTCGAGTTTGTGCGAGCGTGGTTGAAGGAATGGGAGAGGCAGAAATAACTAGAGGGGAAGGGGGGAGGGGTTATGATGGTGGTGAACGCCTGCAGAAACACGAGGCGGGAGAAGAGGCTAGACATTGACAACAATCTTGAGACTTCATGTTACACATTAAACACGTAGATGTCATTAACCCTCAATACAAATGTGATTCGTTCATGACGCAATTTGACCCCTTGTCTCATGTCGTGGCCTCCTGAATGATAATCTCGGCGGCCCTCTCGGCGATGCCGTACACAGCAGTCTGGATATGCGCCGAGATCAGCACCGGCATGATGCTGGCGTCAACGACTCTGAGGTTCGTGGTTCCGTAGACCTTCAGCGAGGGGTCGACAACGCCGTCATCTGCCTTGGGAAGCATAGCGCAAGTTCCGACAGGGTGGTAGATGGACAACGTGGTCTTCAGCGCGAACTCCCTCCACTGCGCATCAGAGGTTGTGTTCAGGCCCGGCTCGTACTCGGAGACCCACGTCGATCTCAGGGGCTCCGTCAAGGCAACCTGGCGGCACTTTTTGATGGCCTGGATGGCGGCGTGCAGGTCGTACTCGTGGGAGAGGTACTTGGGGTCGATCAGGGGCGGCCCGAGAGGGTTGGCGGGGTTGATGTGGACGTTGCCCCGGCTCAGGGGGTGCATCACGGCTGCAATGAGGGTGAAGTAGTCCTTGCCGTACCCTGCACTCCCCGAGGTCGGGTAACCCTTCACCCCGGTGTATCCGTCGCTGAACAAGATCTCGAGCTGAGGGACACTGGTGTCGTTGAGCCACTCGAGCTTCTTTCGCTCCACGGGGTGGCTGGAGGCGCCGACGGCGTCGCGGGCGAGGGCGATGAGGTCCGCTTCGCCTTCGTCCCCGAGAGCCTGGTTCCAGTTCGTGAAGGTGTATCCGCTGCCGGAGTATCCGTACATGGACGTCTTGCCCTCCCACCAGAGCCGAAGCTGCTCGGCCGCGTAGGCAGTGTCGTACTTGAGACGGTCGTAGCCGGTGAAGTTCTCCTTCAGCTCGTACGAGCTTTGGATGCGGACATGGTCCTGGAGGTTCTCGCCCACGCCGGGGAGATCGACGAGCTGCTCGATTCCGGCCGCAGACAGGACGTCGGCCTTTCCGATACCCGAGTTTTCCAGGATGGCTGGGCTTAGCAGGCTGCCGCCGGAGACAATGACCTCGCGGCGGGCAAGCAAGACTCTTCCATTCAAGAGCGTAACGCCCGTGGCGCGTCGATTGCCACCCTCCGGAGCAGGTTCGAGGTTAACTTTGGCAACTTTGGACTCGGTCAGGACGTAATGGTTCGTGCTGGCCAGAGGCAGATACGAATTGGCGCTGTAGGATCGGTTGTAGTGGGTCGGTTCGATGCTGTTTGGCGAATAAAGAACGCCGAGAACGTTACCGTTCAGGGATTCCAGGTTCGTCTCGATCCCGAGACTGTTCATGACCGGAAACAGAGGGGCCTGGTGCTCGGGGATGAGACGGTTGATCAGTGCCTTGATGGGCCCCGAATCACCGACTCCTTCGCTTCCGGTGTAGTACTCTGTGTTCGCCGAGGTGAAGTTCTCCGACTTGATCATGGCATCGCGCATGGAGTTCCAGTTCCAGCCCGGGTTGCCCAGCTCCTCCCAGCCATCGTATTCGTGAGCCGACGCGCGGTCGTAGGAGAAGAGGTTCAGCGCAGAGCTGCCGCCCAGGACGTGGCCTCTCGTCTGGGTCCAGACGCGCCCGTTGGAACCCGCTTGGGGGACGGTCGTCAGGTTCCAGTCGTAAGCAGAGCCAAACGTCGAGCCTCTGCGGCCGGGTATCTCGATGCGCTCGTCCCCGAGGCCTGCCGGGCCAGCTTCGATGACAAGTACCGTTGCATTCGGCAGCCCCTGGCTGAGGCGGGTCGACAGAGCCAGGCCAGCGGTGCCACCGCCAACGACGATCTGTCGTGTGATTAGCTTTGGTCTAGACGCGTTTGGATCATGAACATGGAGGGCAAAAACCAGACCTACATAGTCGTAAGTCTTGGCACAGAGCCGGCTGCTGGGCGCTCCTGACGCCGTCGCCGCGAGCAGGGACGCGGCCAGGATGACAGGCAACATGATGATGACCATGGCCGATCGACGGATCTGTGCGCCCGTTGTTAGCGAGATGGGATCTCGACCGTCACGACTCACGCGACCTCGCCGTCCGTTCGAGCCCGCGCGGGTAGGGCTGGGACAGGAGACATACTTTTTGCTAGGTGGTGGTCACGGACGTCGCGGGAAGAGTATCGTCGACGACGATCAGGAGGCCAGACACGAACTTGGGGTGCCCTTGACTCAGTTGCAACACGAGGGTGTCTAGACGGTGAACAGTCAGCCCTCGCACCGGATCAAGGTTCCGTCGACCCTTTTATATGAAAAGGCCCGGGGTGCCCATGACGACTGGATGCGCCATTTCATTTGCCAACGGCAATGATAATTGGCCTATTGGACGCGTTCGATCCATGAGAAGGCAAGGGCACGACGGATAACAGGCTGAGAGATCACGGCACCGAGAAGGATTAGGCCAGCCGGTTGGGGAGGGGGAAAACTCCATACGGACCAAGGTCTGGGTTCCTGTTCTGCCCGAAGCAAGTTGGGGAAAAAGTTGAGGTTCCATCGTTCATTGACCCCGGTCAGTCTTTGGTGCTACCGGGACGCTTGAGCATCATCTTACACACGTTCGTATGGCCCCATGAGCCATCGGGGCTGTCCTCCCGGACGTTGGGGGCAAGGATCCGGCAGTTTACAGTGGGGGGCCAAAAGTCTGGAATCACCCCACCAACACCAGCCTCCTGCATTTTCACTACATGACTTTAACTGGCAAGAAAATAGCTAATTTTTTGTTTTATATGGTAAAACTATAGTTAAAATAAAGCCTTGAGTTTGCTGGTTAGTATTGAGTATACTATCCCTGTGCTCGAATAACAGCCTTAAGGCGCTGAGGTAATGACTCTATTAACGCCCTTATCCTCTCCTGAGGGATAGCATTCCACACTGCCTGCAATTACTCCTTAAATTTCCTAATATCTAACTTACTCTTCCTTAAGTTGAATGCTTCTAGGTATAGCCTTTGTAGGTTATCCTTTATTATACGCTAGTAATACTTAATTAGGTTTAGATCTAGTAAGTAAGGAGGCTAGTTAATTTAGGAGATACCCTAAGATAATATCTACTTAATAGTCTTTACTGCATTGTATATAGGTGCATTATTATGTATAAAATAATGCATTTTATCCCTATAAGGTATATACTTATTCTTAAAGTATAAGATAACGTACGTGCATAGTGAGCTGCGCATCATAGTGAGCTGCGCACGTCCACTGCCTTTCTACCTCTTAAACCTTTACACCTACTTTCCTCCACGTACGAACATGACTTCTTCTTCTAAAGAAAGCCGTATTATCCTTGCCCTCCAAGCTATCCAAAAAGACCCAAAAATGTCTGTACGAAGAGCTGCCTCCACCTTTGAGGTTCCTGAATTAACCCTTCGCACGCGACGCGCTGGTGTACTCCCACGAGCCGAGACGCGACCAAAATCAATGAAGATGACTATAACTGAAGAGGAGGTGATTCTTGAACGAGTTATTGACCTAATTGATCGAGGGTTCCCTCTGCGACAAGAAGACGTACGAGAAATGGCCGACTAACTCCTAAACGCGCGCGACGGGACGCGTACGGGACCCCGATGGGCAGAGAACTTCGTACGACGCGTCCCCCAATTGAAAATGCGATTTCGACGTCGAATCGACTATCAGAGGGCCTTAGCTGAGGATCCTACAATTATACAAGGCTGGTTTGCACTCGTGCGAAACACAATTGCAAAGTACGGAATACTTGATGACGATATCTACAATTTTGATGAGACTGGGTTCCTGATGGGAATGCTGTTGCATGCAAAGGTTGTTACAACGTCTGACTGTAAGGGAAGGCCTCGTACGAAGCAGCCTGGCAATCGGGAATGGGTTTCTGTCATTCAGGGTGTGTGTGCAGATGGCTGGGCGATGCCTCCGTACGTTATTGTGAAGGGCAAATATCACCTCCTCTCCTGGTACACCAACGGCCAATTCCCAGCCACATGGCGCATCCATCCAAGCGAAAATGGATGGACGACAAATGATATTGGCCTAGATTGGCTACAGCACTTTAATTAGTGCACAAGGACTCGTACGAAGGGCTCTTATCGCCTCTTGATCCTTGATGGTCACAACAGCCATAAATCGACCGACTTTGACGAATACTGCAAGGAACAAAGCATTATTGCTCTCTGCATGCCTCCCCATTCATCGCACGAGCTCCAGCCTCTTGATGTTGGGTGCTTTAGCCCGTTAAAGCACTCGTACAGCAAGGAAATCGAGAAGATGATGCGGATGCAGATTTCGCATATTACTAAGGATGACTTCTTTCCTGCCTTTAAAGCAGCATTCTTTGCCTCAATGGGCGAAAACAACGTACGAGCTGGTTTTAGACAGGCAGGCCTTGTACCTTTTAACCCTGAAGTGGTTCTTTCTCGCTTGGATTTCAAGCCAAAGACGCCAACACCATCAAACTCACGGCCAAGCAGCCGAGGCTCCTGGGACGCAAAGACACCAACCACAGCACTAGAGGGCGTACGAAGTGCTTCCTCTCTTAAAAAGAAGATCCAAGCACATCAAGGTAGCTCACCAACACCAATGTACGAAGTAATTGACTTCCAGGCCAGAGGTATTAGCAAGTTAGCCCATAGGCTTGCTATTGTTGAGGCTGAGAACCGTAAGCTTCGTACGGGGATAGAGGTACTAAGTAAGCGCCGGAGGGCAAAAAAAACACGACTACGTCTTGGAGGGTCACTTAATACTGCTGAAGCAGAGGCACTACAAGTAGAAAAGGGTGGTGTTGATGCTGGAGGAGAGAATAACCCTCAGAAGGAGGGTCGTACGGAAGGTGCTGAACCACGCGCGCGACGATGTGGCAATTGCGGAAAGTCTGGACATAACGCACGAACCTGTGAAGTAGTTTGGGATAGTGATGAAGAAGAGGGTGATAAGTAGTTTTAATTGATTTCGTACGTTGTAGTTGAATTAACTTATATAAGAGGTAGAAAGGCAGTAGACGTGCGCAGCTCACTATGATGCGCAGCTCACTATGCACGTACGTTATAGCTATTTAAGCTGTATTCTTGCCTTTAGGTAGTCCTATCTCTTATTAAGAAGATAAGGTTACTCTAGCCTTCTATCTATACTATTGCCTATACTATAATAGAAATATTTGCCTTAATGTAACTTATTAGGTTAATAAATTATTTATTCTAGTATTTATACTGTAATCTAAATACTTATACTAAGGGTAATAAGGTATTATTCTAGTAGGAGCTCTTATTAGAGAACTGGATCTAGATAGGAAGAAAATTAGCAAGATTAACTTAATAAGGAGTGTATCTTAGGATAAGTGTACTATTATTAACTCTTCAACTTTTTGTAGTTATTTACGCGTAAAGGTAAGCCTTTTAGATGCTACTTCCTTTAAAATAAATAGCCTCTTTATAGCCCTCTATTTGTAGAAGTTAGCACTGCGTAAAATACGCTTAATAGTACTAAGGCTTACTTAGCCTTCCTATAACTTAGTAAGGTCAAAGTATATTACCTAAAAGTTATAGTAAGTAGACCTTATAATTGCCCTTTTCTCCTACTTTAAAAGTTTCTCTAGCCTGCCTTTTTAGGGTACTAACTTAAAAGACTAGCTCTCTTAGTATTAATAAAGTGTATTAGCAACTACTTTGTATAAGTAGTTAAATACTACTGCTGTACTGTAGTAACTTTAGCCTGCAAGTACAAAGGCAATAATGGCAATCTATTAATCCCTAGATAACTTATTATTAGGCTTCTAATTTCCTAATAAATAAGAAGAAAAGGCTTGCAAATTAGCCTCCATTTGCTGAAGTTATGGAAGAAAAGAGGTATGTTGGTGTATGGAGGAAGACGCATTAGGACGCGTATTTCAGTGGGGTGATTCCAGACTTTTGGCCCCCCACTGTACCCCCAGTCGTGCCCACCGCCTACTGCAAGGTCGTTTCCCCACGCCGATGGAGGCCGCTGGCTACTGGCCACGGCATCTGCGGGAAGAAGTTCTGCCTGGCCTGCTGACCCCGACAAGGGGTCCCTCGGGATTGTTTCTCGCGAGTTCTTCAGCAGCATGCGCCAAGATGGCGTGAGAAAGGGGGCAACTCGGCTGTGCTGGGAAGCTTGACATTGACAAGCGCTCATAGCTGATGGCAGAGAGGTAAACATACAAACACAGCGTCAAGGAGCCTGTATTTCGCGCCTGGATCAACATATGCAAGCCAGTAGGCAGCACATTGTGCACATATTCGCGTCCGATATATTCTAGCGGATGGGGATCATTCAAAGGAACGACAGATGAGCGGACTCAAGGTTCTCGGAGGTTGGGGAGTCGATTGTCAACAGCATCCCGGAATCAGTTCGCCTCGACATCGGGTTAACTTGTCATTTTCCCCAATCAATCAGGGTTGGCCGACAAGGGCCTGGCCGATAGACATGCTAGCAAGCAAAATATGATATGCTGGAATGGCCAATTGTGTTAGGGATACTCTGCCAAAGACGATGATATAGAGTCCAACATTGAGATTGCTCCTCGATTTGTATCACACATTTCGACTTTGGACCTTGATACTGTCGTGGCTACCGGCGGATTTACATTCTTTTCCATCGTGCTTTTCGAACCCATTCTTTCCCTCTGTTGCGCTTATGCTTTTGTTGTTCTTGGTAGAGCAAGCATTCGGTTCATGGGCAATGCATCTCTGATCTGGGAGCTTCTCTTGTTCTCATCTTTTCCATTAAATAATGCCCAGATAATCTTGTGGGGATGCGAGTCATGATCCTGAGAGACCATTTGCATGGGTTTCAACGTGGCGTCGAGCAAACTTCCTTAGCCTTGAATGGCAGCAGGAAATTCCCCTTGTCCGCCCTCTCAGAAAAGCACTCACCTTGTGCATCCCTCCATTCTCGGAGATCCTGGCACGGGAACTTTCAAGACTAGCTGCGTTGTTTAGAGCGCGTGGTACTGGAGCATCTGGGGGTACCGAGGCCCCCGTTCCTCGTTGGCCGGACCACAATCATGCATCGTAAACAGATTGGTCTTGTGTCTTTGAAAAGGTTTGCGACCACAGGGTGCTTGTACCGATACACTTTGGCCAGCAAGATCCTCTAAATAAATAATTAAAAGGGGGGCAGGGGCCTGGTTCTCTCCTACAAGTTGAGGTATGCCGCGCGATGTGTTCTGAGACACCAGACCCTTCGCCAGCCGACTGATTTTCAACAACTCGTTGGCGTCTACGGGCAAACCATGGAAAACCTACTCGAGATCCTCAAGATGTCGAGTAGCCTTCTCGTCCGAGACGAGCCGCTCCCTCCCGACGAGGACGTAGGGCCCATCTCGTTTGCCATCACCCTCGTCCTGTCCTTCTTCCTCGTCACGACGACTGCCCTTCGACTGTCAGTCCGAGCGGCCAACCGGAAGCTCGGATGGGACGACTACACGATCACGCTCGCGGGGGCGACGGCCGTCACCAGGTTCGCGTTCGGTATCAAGCAGTGGCAGCACGGGAACGGCAGACACCGCGTCTACCTCACCGACCACAACTACACGATGATCAACATGTACGGTTGGTGGGGGCAAATCTTCCTCTTTGTCTCGGTGGTATTTTTGAAGGTATCCATCTGTCTCTTGATCCTCCGTATCAAAGACACCAAAACGCTGAAGACGCTGTTGTCCATCCTCGTGGCGGGCGTCGTGATCACCAACTTTGGAGTTGTGATCATTCTGATTGCCGAATGCCAGCCCGTTGGTTTCTGGAGAGGAAAGTCTGCCAAGTGCTGGCCGACTCAGATTCGCATATACTTCATCTACGCTACGATAGGTAAGGCATTTTCTCGCCTTTTCTTTTCCCTTCCGGAGTAGGAGCCGGCAGAGACCAACCTGAGCATTGCTGACCTCTTGTCTGTTCCAGCCTACTCTGTACTGACTGATCTAATCTGCTCGTTGCTTCCCCTTGCTGTTGTCTGGAAGGTCAAAATCCCCCGTCAAATAAAGGTGCTGGTGTGTGGTTTGATGGGGCTTGGATTGGTGTACGTACATCCGACGGTCTTTGGTGATGACACCACCAAGACAGCAACGACCCCCTGATATATCCAAGATGGGTTTACTTGAAGTCGTCGCTGACATTCCCAGCGCCACTGGCTTTGGCGTTGCAAGGGCTGCCTCTCTCGGTATTTCGACAACAGACCTTAGCTGTCAGTGAAACCCTGTGTGGTCTAACCCCGTGGCCATTCTTAGCCCACAGCTAACCGTGCTGCGCCTAGGGGCTTACTGCATCGCCGGTATCTGGTCGAACCTGGAGCTGTTCCTCGGCATCATCGCCGCGAACCTCGCCTTGTCCCCGTCCATCTACAGCCACTTCTTCGGCGGCGGCAAGGCCCAACGAACGCTGCCGGGATCGACCGACCGCTCCAACCCCACCGAGTCAGGCTACCTCACCAGCAAACTCCGCTGCGATCGCTTCGAGGTGCCGTCGACCATGATTCGGTCCCCCCGCCGACGGGGCTCGGAGACGAGGAGCCAAAACAGCGATATCCCGTTGGAGCCGGGGATCCAGAAAAAGACGGAGTTTTGGTGGACGGAGGACGAGGCCGACGAAGGTCGACAAAGGGTGTCTCCGTGAGAGGCGGAACTTGACGGGTCTGGTGGTTGGGTAGCGCAAGCTGGGAGAGCAATCTATTGCTATTGTGATCGCATGGGCCCCGCCGAATGATCTGCGGCTGTACCCGTTCACCATTATGTGTGACTTGTGCTATCCCGATCACTCTACACACCAATAAGTTATGCAGCTGCTTTCTGGCGCAAGAGACAAGTTGGGAGGCTGTTAGTTGTGCATCTTTGTCCCGGTCGATCACACGAGTTATGGGTGCATCTCTTGCTGTCAATGTCGGCCTTCGGGGCATGGCAATATTGTACTGCGGAAAGGACATCTGCTTGACAAGGACTTACATGCATCTAGCGTGCCATGTGGAGTATCGTCTGCAAAAGTCTGACGGACTCAAGTCTGGCTCAGACTTGGAACGACTTAAGGCCAAAGAAGCCTGTCACCCCCATCCCCCCCCCCCCCCGGGTAAGTATGAAGCATATTTTCTTCAGGGTTCATTTACAGGCCGGCAATCAGAGAGATGCATGTTGTCTGTATCAGCACTGGAAACAACGCAACTATGGCAGTCGAGATGCTCACCAGGAAATCGACAGACGTTCCCCGGCCGCCCACGCGCGGTCACGGCCCGGGTGCCGATCGGGAGACGTTGAGTGTCCGTCAGGACATTGTGTATGATAGCACTTGGCGGGTGGAATTCGCGAGTGAACAATTATTGTAGTTATTCTGGGAGATCATAGGCCAACATTGTTGACGCACGAAGAGCGGGCGCCTTGAAGGAACGCTTGCAATGCTTGTAGACTGGTCCAGGTCTTTGACCATTCGCCAGTGTCAACGTCAGGATCTCCGGCCAATGCGTCTGCCATGCCCGGCCAGTATGTCTGTCGCGACCGTTGCTGCATGCGCCACCCTCATCATTACCTGTGCTGGTTCCTTGATTGTCGGACTAGTCAGCGCTAGCCGCATCCTCAGGAAGTCGTACGGCGAAGCCTGGCAGGGTTAGGTTTCTCCAAGTTCTAACCTTCAAGCCGGGAGCTGGATTTCTTGTCTTTGGTTAGGAGCTTACTTGAAGGACAAAAAATGGCAGCTGGGAGTATTTAACACAGAAGTCCCCGGCGAGGAAGAGTATGAGGTTCGCTTTGCACGCTTCGGCCGATGGAATCCATCGTTTCCTGGATCATGAAGTCCCTTGCAACATTTCTCCTCCTGACTCACCACTCGGCTGGCAGGCTGGTTGCTGCTGATGCAGAAAACTGCCGTTGCTTTCCGGGCGACCCGTGTTGGCCGACTGACTCCCACTGGACGAAGCTGAACAGCACTCTGGGCGGGAGATTGATACGGACAGTACCCATCGGCGCCCCTTGCCATGATCCGAACTACAACGAGGAGGCTTGCCAGGCAGTAAGGGCGGCGTGGAACGACCCTGACACCCAGTAGGCTCTGATGCTTGATAGAAGATGGTGTTTGCTGAGACTGTTCCAGCCTGGAGACGAGCCACTCGCCCATGAGCAGCTTTTGGGCAGCACTGGGCGAGTCCTGCGACCCGT
The DNA here is from genome assembly GCF_001672515.1 of Colletotrichum higginsianum IMI 349063. Lineage (NCBI taxonomy): Eukaryota > Fungi > Ascomycota > Sordariomycetes > Glomerellales > Glomerellaceae > Colletotrichum > Colletotrichum higginsianum. Next base: position 551,263 of record NC_030957.1, on the reverse strand, counting down.
TTGCCGATAGATCAACCAGTTGCGGGCTGGGAGGATACCCGCAGTACGTTGTCAACGTGTCCAGCGCCGACGATGCCTCGCAGGCTGTTCGCTTCGCCAGCGAGAAGAACATTCGTTTCGTGATCCGAAACACCGGCCATGAGTAAGTCTGTCGGATTCGATCCTCCACATCTTTTTGAAAAGATTTGGGAATCGCCACTAAACTCAAATGTCCAGTTACTTGGGAAAATCCACGGGCGCAGGCTCCCTCGCTGTATGGACACATCATCTTCGATCCCTCGAAGTGGTGGACTGGGAAGACAAACACTATGTCGGGAAAGCCATCAAGATGGGCGCCGGTGTCCTGGGTCATGAAGCAGTCAGCTTCGCAACACAGCACGACCTACTTGTGGTGTCTGGAAATGGCCCGACTGTCGGCATCGCCGGCGGCTACACCCTCGGGGGTGGACACTCGTCGCTATCCTCGAAGTATGGGCTGTCGGCGGATCGAGCTCTCGAGTACGAAGTCATTGATGGGAAAGGAGAATACCTGGTCGCCAATCGTGAAAAGAACCAGGATCTGTACTGGGCGTTGAGCGGCGGTGGCGGCGGCTCATATGCCGTGGTGCTGTCAACAACCGTCAAAGCTGACCCCAACGTCTTCGTCACGCTGGGAACTCTCAAGTTTTCTGCAAAGGGCCTGATGGAAGACGACTTCATCGGCGCCATCGAGGCTTTCCACTTGACCCTCCCGGCTCTTGTCGCCGCAGGATGTCAACCTCTATATTCTTTCGGCCGACATGGCTTCGACATCATGGCTTTGTCGGCTCCAGACCTCACTCCAGCCCAGGTCGACAGTCTGCTCGAACCCTTTCTAGCCCACCTAGACAACCTCGGCGTCGACTACGAGAAAAACTTCATCCCGTTTCCGAATTACGGGGAGTTTTTCAAGGCCATCTCCCAGGCTCAAAGCAAAGGCGTCGCCAACGCCGTCTATGGCGGCTCTTGGTTCATCCCCCGCAATCGCATGGTCGGCAAACGTAGCCGAGTGCTGATTGAGGAAAGCTTCAGACTGCAAGACCAAGGTGCAATGCAGCTGTTCATGGGGTTTAACCTGTCGACGGCTGGACGGGATGTTGACAACTCAGTCCACGGCGGTTGGAGAGAGATGCTGATTGACACCGTGTTCATGATGTAAGTCCCTTGATTCGAAACCGCATTGAGGTAAAAAGTCCACTGACAAGCCAAGACCGACCGGCAATGACGACGGTGCTGAAGCCATGGAGCTCATAAGTAGAAAAGCCACCAAGCTGGCTTCGGGGCTCCAGAAGCTTGCTCCACATGCAGGAACTTATGCTAGTGAGGTACGTCGACCTTATGCTTTTACCAAGATCCTATTCTTCGGTAATGAAACTCACAGTTGCTCGACAGGCGGACCCCAACGACCCCGACTGGAAACAAAACTTTTACGGCGAAAACTATGGCAGGCTCTTGGACATCAAACGGAAGTACGACCCCGACCACGTCTTTTACGGAATCACAGCGGTTGGGGGAGATCTTTGGTCGCCCAAGTCGGACGGGCGACTGTGCCAGAGTCGTGAGAGTACACATACAGCTACTGGAAGCGAGAGGGATGAGCTTTGAGATGGAATCTGATGGCCGGGCTACGTCGTTCTTGTTGAAGTAGATGTCACCAACTCAAGTGAAAATGAATGGATCGCATCAACATCTTGCCAAGAATAGAGCGGCGTTTGTGCAGTGGAAGTCTATGCTGCAGCTTTGGGGGGTCATGATAATAAGACGACCGTTATGGGCGTGCATCCTCAAGGCACAGGCGCCAATTGTAGCCCTCGTTGATCATCTTTCAGTAGAGACCAGGGTGCACGGTTCTAGGAGGACCATCTCAAGGACTTCTTCGTCCTTAGTTAGTCAGAAGACACCTACTTTCCAACTTCAGTTCACCATATTTGGCTAATGTCGCCTGAGCAAAGTCGAGTTTCGATGATTTCTGCCCTCTTTGATCCGAGATTGCATGTCACTTTGACGACTAAGCGGGCTTTGGATGCCCTCGTGCCCTCGTGGATGTCCCGGTTGCTCAGGCTCGGTCCCGCCGTCCCATCTCGACTTCAAAACGGCACGTCACCTGTGGGAATGTCCGAGCCACTTTGCCACAATAACTTCACAGACTACTCGACATTATTGGGCAGATCAGAAGCCAGCTGATGTTTGTTGGCAGGCAAAGTTTCGAGTGCTGTGCGGACGGACGTCCGGCTCGGGTGTCTGTCCTCCCGTGTGCCCCGACGGGGCGATGGGCCTTGGGCAGAAGTCCGGGACCGATGGGCGGCTTTCACAAACGTGTCCAGATTGTAAAGGAATGCTTTTTATCGCAGCGCGTTCATCTGGTTCATAATCAAGTGCACTCCGGAGACGCGGCGAGTACGTGCACACCGTGAAACATATTTGGCCCCGAGGTGTGACGGACCTCAACGCGTCACAAGTGCGCCCTCAAGGCTTCAAATAGGACGGCCTTCCCCTCAGACCACCCCTGAAAATCCATACAGCACGGTGAAAACAATACCTGACAAAACAACGTCTTCAACGAGTCAACATGGTCCTGGAAGCTTCTACAGGGGTTTGCCGGCCCTCGGACCTTGCTCACTTGGTCCTCCGGACCAAAGACTTGCCAAGATTGGTTGAGTTCTATCGCAACTTTCTCAATGCCAAGATCACGCACTCGAGTGACCTCATCACGTTCATCACCTGGGACCACGAGCACCACCGCCTGGCGATTGTGAACGACCCAAATGCCGTACCACGACCGGAGAACGCGGTCGGCCTGGACCACTTCGCCCTAACATTCGACTCCCTGGCCGATTTGTTGCAGTCGTACAAGGCCCGAAAGGAGCTGGGCATCGAGCCTATCCACTGCATGAACCACGGCATGTCCACGAGCATGTACTACAGAGACCCGGACGGCAACAAGATTGAGACCCAGGTCGACGCCTTCGACACCAAGGAGGATGCGGTTCGGTACATGATGAGCGCCGAGTTTGCTCGAGATCCTCGTGGGTCAAGGTTTGACCCAGAGGATCTTGTGAAGAGATTCGAGGCGGGCGAGGACGAAAAGAATCTGATGAAACGGAGGGCTGCGGTACACGCCGGTGAGAAACTCTAGCTACAGACTGTGGCTTCTGACGCTGCTGTAATAGGGGGGCCCGGGAGAAAGTGACGAGGGCAACGGTATGCTTTTAAGTCTGTAGTATCCCATCAGTCGCGGCAAGGCTGCAGACCCACTTGTTCTGTTGAATTGGAGGGTATAACGCACACGAAGGGCGCTACAGAGGGCGTTGGAGATAGGAGATATCGGCTGCTACGCCGGCTGCTCAGCAGCAATAAAGGGCCTACTGCAGGCTTTATCCTAAGTAGTAGGCTTTATAGTAGCCTTAGGTGCCTAGAAAAGGGGCTACTAAAGGCCTAATTAGGCAGTAGAGTGCAGCTACAGTATATAAGAATAATTATATAACGTACATGCATAGTGAGTCGCCCATCATAGTGAGTCGCCCACTTCTACTTCCTTCTACACCTTCCCTCTTCCTCTTAGCTTTACTCCACGTACGACAATGAGTTTTACTTCAAATGAAAGCCGCATTCTCCTTGCACTTCAAGCTATTGAAAAAGACCCAAAACTATCCGTACGGAAGGCTGCTTCTATCTACAACGTCCCAAGAACAACACTTCGCGACCGACGCGTCGGACGACTACCACGACAAGAAACGCGATCGAAATCAATGAAGATGACTGAGCTAGAAGAAACAGTAATTCTTGAACGAGTTATTGACCTAATCGATCGAGGATTTCCACCGCGACTTGACGACGTACGAGATATGGCTGATTGCCTCCTTGACGAACGCGACGCGACGCGTGTTGGACCCCGATGGGCAGAGAACTTCGTACGACGTCAACCACAACTAAAGATGCGTTTTCGACGTGGAATCGACTATTAGAGGGCATTAGCTGAGGATCCTGCAATTGTGCAGGCCTGGTTTACCCTCGTACGAAATACAATCGCAAAGTACGGAATCCACGATGACGATATCTACAATTTTGATGAGACAGGCTTCTTGATGGGAATGCTGTTGCACGCAAAGGTTGTTACAACCTCCGACTGTAAGGGAAGGCCTCGTACGAAGCAGCCTGGCAATCGCGAATGGGTTTCTGTCATTCAGGGCGTATGTGCGGATGGCTGGGCGCTGCCTCCGTACGTCATCGTCAAGGGCAAATATCACCTCCTCTCGTGGTATACCAATGGCCAATTCCCACCCCAATGGCGCGTCCACCCTAGCGAAAATGGATGGACTACAAATGAGATTGGCCTAGATTGGCTACAGCATTTTGAAAAGTGCACAAAGTCTCGTACGAAGGGTGCTTTCCGGCTCCTAATCCTTGATGGCCACAACAGCCACAAGTCCACCAAGTTTGACAATTACTGCAAGGAACACAGCATTATTGCTCTTTGCATGCCTCCCCATTCATCGCACGAGCTCCAGCCTCTTGATGTTGGCTGTTTTAGTCCACTAAAGGCGTCGTACGGTAAGGAAATTGAGAAAATGATGCGGATGCAGATTACGCACATTACTAAGGACGATTTCTTTCCTGCCTTTAAGGCAGCCTTTTTTACTTCAATGGGTGAAGAAAACGTACGAGCTGGCTTTAGACAGGCTGGCCTTATCCCTTTTAACCCAGAAGTAGTTATTTCTCGCCTGGATTTCAAGCCAAAGACGCCAACACCATCCAACTCACGCCCAAGCAGCCAGGGCTCCTGGGACCTAAAGACACCAACTACAGCACATGACGCCGTACGAAGCTCTGCATCACTTAAGAAAAGGATTACCAGTCATCAACATAGCTCACCAACCCATTTGTACGAAGTAGTTGACTTGCAGGCCAAAGGTATTAGCAAGTTAGCACACAAACTAGCTCTTATTGAAGCTGAGTGCCGTGGGCTTCGTACGGCAAATGAGATACTAAGCAAGCGTCGGAGGGCTAAAAAAACCCAACTGCGTCTTGGAGGGTCCCTTAATGCAGCTGAAGCAGAGGCAATCCGGGTAGAGAAGGGGGTTGTTGATGCTGGAGGCGAAAATACGCGTCAGGAGGGGGCTCGTACGGAGGGGGGTGAATTACGCGGTCGGCGATGTGGCAATTGCGGAAAGACTGGACATAACGTACGAACATGTCAGGTAGTTTGGGAGACCTCTGAAGAAGAGGATGATGAGTAGTTTTAATTGATTTCGTACGATGCTGCTGAATTAACTTACAATAATAGTAGGAAGGTAGAGAAAGGTGATCCGCTCACTATGTTGATCCGCTCACTATGCATGTACGTTAGTATAAATATTAGTAATTAAATAAAATTCTATTTTTAATAGTATTACTCTATTTATTAAGGTAGCTAGTAGGCTCTTATTTAGAAGTTTCTCCTACTAATTATACTTATAAATAGCTTTATACTATAGTACTTAGGTAACTTAAGTTAAATCTCTATACTAAACTAATACCTATAGTAAGAAGCTATTACTATTTAATTTATTTAATAATTTAGAATATTAAGTAAAAGTTAATTAAAAATAAAGCTTAGAGAGCCTATAAATAAGTATAATAATATTATTCTACAGTAAGACTATATAGAGGAGTTAAGAGGAAAGAGCTTACTTTATACCTACTGTAGTAGAGTAAAGGTATAAAAATATAGGGCCCTTACTAAGATAAGTAGGAATAGCCTAACTTTACAGTAGAGATAATCTTACTATAGCTACTTAACTTGTAATGTAGCCCTTTGTAGTAAGAGTAATTATTAGTACCTTTAGTATAACTAAAAATAGGCGTAAATAGAGGTACTATACATATTGCTTCCTTTTAGGGGTTATTATTAGCTACTACCCTGCACGTGCAGCCTTGCTGCGACTGATAGGATAGGGTATTGGCTAGAAACGTTATGTACGTAATTGAGCACCAAGAGGCATTGTATGTGACACAAGGATATGGCGATACCAGAACTCATGTGGGCACGTGTGTCACTCTGAGCCTTCTAGCATATTCATCCCGAGAAAATTTGTGCGAGCGAGCCCCATCACGATGAAGCTGGACTCCTGAGTGAACCACTCCCCGGCATTCGCCTGCCACAGAGTTCATGACACTAGTCTTTGTAATCGCTGTGGCCTGCCGGATCCTTTTTACATGAGCTTTGATTCGTCAATCTCCTACCCACGCAAGCAAACATACGTTACAATATTGGCGACGGGGGGGCCGTCTACAGGAGTGATAGAAACCTTGTAGGTGGCTTTGCAGGGGGTCGCCGTCTCCTGTGGGCGGTAAAAGATCATCGAAACGAAGGCCCGGCGCTACTTTATGCAACTATTCCATTATATCGGCGTCATTCTGGGTCGTCATCCAGAATGTGAGCTATCACGACTGGCGGGAATTGAAGTGCTTCGGCTTTAGACTAAGGGGCTAGCATCAATGCGCTGTGATGACCTTATAGGTACCACTCGCTGGCGGAAACAAAGCCGAATGAAGCCGAACTGAAGCTACTGATACATTCAGGACATATGGTGGCTGCTCCATGAAGTAGAAAAGGAAAATAGTCGAGTGAGGGTATACTTATGCCTAGCCGTCCTTGGTCTACACTGGGTGACACAGAGATCACCTTCAAGTAACTGCAGACATGTCCGAATGTATGACTCCAGGAGGATTTGGACTTGATTACTGATCATGGTTCATTTCACCACAATGGCAAATTTGACTCGGGATGATGGACAGGCGCACCATTCGATTGGGGGAGGGGGGCTAACGACGCGTTACTCCTTCCACCCCCTTTTCCAATCCAGTTCCCCGTTCTTTCTTGGATGTCAGGCTTCTATGAATGCAACATTAAGACTTCTCTGTGGCCTCTGTCTGTAAATCTGTGATCCAAACAAGGCAAAAATGAAAAGGGAATGCGTTCATTGCATCATTCCAAGCCGCATTTTCTGCCATGACGGAGCGCCTCACTGCTGAAAACCCTGAAGGAGTCTGAGAGGCTTGCCACAAGCTAAGAGGAATCTCGGGAGCCCTTGAACACATGAACGATACATTGGAAATCACCGTCTCAAGGCTCACATCCCTTGGAGATGTCCGAAGGCAGGATGCTTTGGAGCCTACTCATTGTATGATCACTGGCCCCGTGCGAAAATCTACGCGAAAGACACTTTCACAGCTATGTATCCGATGTTATCACAATCCAAGACTACAGTCGCATTGTCTATGCCCTTGTACCAATTATTTGGCGGCCCGTAGTCACAGCAGCAACGAGGCGAGCGACCTGGAGTGGGCCATGTAAACCTACGCTGGTGGTCAAGGTGATCATGGCCAAAAGTTCTGTCTCCTGAAAAAAATAAATCAACTTTTATCCCTAAGCCCCCGGAGGGAATCTGTGCTTTCACCGACGTTCACTGGCATGGTTTGTCGAACCGTCCTAAGTTCGGGGAGATGATAGCCTTCGAGAAAGTCTAACCTCGTCCGCCTCGAAGGTAACATCATCGCAACCTTCGTCGCAATCCGTCAATCTCGGAGGATGTTTGGCTTGTCCTCGTCTCGGAACACAGCCAATCAATCTCTTACCGAGAAAAACGACTAGCAGCTCTCCAAAACTGGGTGACTGATTGTCCTAGGCGCTCGTGCAATTGAGTGGAAGTTCGCCAAGCTGATCTCTACCCGTGGTACCCGACGTGCTAAACTACCCTCAGATACGAATACGGACACTGGGATGACGTGTTCTAAGCGCTGGAGGTGGAAATCCCACTCCACCCCTATCCCCCTGTATGTGCTGTGCTTGACCGGACCAGAAGAACGCACGGCCGACTCGACGGCTTTCTCACGGAGCCAAGAGTCATTCTATCTGAAATACTATCCTTCATTGTTGGCTTCATATCGTGCCGGAGAGATGATATGGTGGTGAACTATTGCTTGATGTCTATATCTGCTCATCTAAGGACAAGTCTGCTCATCTAAAGCCGAGTTGCCGGACACGGAGGGTGTCTGAAGGCAACGGCAAGTCCAAGAAGTCATCCTCTTCATTGTTAGATACTTCACGCGGAGCATCAGCCGTCCACGGTCAAAACCAAGCTGTCCACCGGGGCGAAAAAGGATCGAGACCATGGAAGAAACCAACAGACCCGGCTGACGGCCGCATTTGTTCAGAATAGACAGTCTTGGCTGACCTCGCCTCCCACCGACATGGTGAGATGTTTCGTTCATCTAGCCCTCGAGGGGGGCGCTAACCTGTTCTTAGGGCTCGGGACCTTTACGATGTCGTCGGGTTTCAGAGACTACCCATACCACTACTAGTTTATTTCCTTCCAGGGGGCGTTTGCCCCCACCTCATCTAGAGAAACGGGTGCTTTTACTCTATCGGAAGATCTGGGCCGCTAGGATAATGACTAGGCAGAGGCCTGAAAACGTGATTTCCAGCCATAGTGGTTGGGTTGTGTCGATTTAGAGTCATGCTGACACCCTAAGACTTGTATGCCCGCTCCGCGTTGGTGGGAACTATCTCCCCAAAGAGTAGCTAAATTACTTCGGACCAAGGGCCATTGCCAAGGCCTATCAAGGGTCTCAAAACGTTCCACTTACCGCGGGTGGAGATGAGGCTGGAGTGAGATGGATGCAGTCTGCCTTCAACAGGCAACGTACGGCTCAGGGGATCCGTGGATGTCGAGGGCTTCTTGGAATAGTGCCACAGAAATTTCAAGAGCGAGTGTTCGTTATAAATAAGACGCCAGATCCTCTGCGTAACACTACCTGTTCTCATCCAGATCGGTTCTACACAGATTTCTTCTTCCTCATTCTCTTCATACTTTACACTCATTGACAACGTTCGTTCCGGGCAAGCCCCTTTTTAACGCCAAATACATTCATTTCAGTTTTCACATCTCGCCAAACAAAAGTCACTTGTTGAGTCCTGTACAATCATTCAAGATGAAGTTCTCTGCTGTTGTCCTCGCGGCCATCGCCCCCCTTGTGTCCGCCCACTACTTCTTCGACACTCTTATCGTCGACGGCAAGGCCACCAAGTCCTTCGAGTACGTCCGCTCCAACACCCGCCAGGCCAAGTACAACCCGACCAAGTGGGAGAACGTCCGCGATGGCATGACTCCCGACCTCCCCGACTTCCGCTGCAACAAGGGCGCCTTCACCTTCGCCGCCAAGACCGGCACCCTCGAAGTCAAGGCCGGCTCCAAGGTTGCCTTCAAGCTCGGCGTCGGCGCCACCATGCAGCACCCCGGTCCGGCCATCGTCTACATGTCCAAGGCCCCCAGCACCGCCAAGGCCTACGAGGGAGACGGCGATTGGTTCAAGGTCTACGAGGAGAGCGTCTGCAACAAGGGCGGTGACTTCAAGGGGAACGCCTGGTGCACCTGGGACAAGAACACGGTCGAGTTCACCGTCCCCAAAGACACTCCCAACGGAGAGTACCTCATCCGCGTTGAGCATATCGGTGTCCACGGTGCCCACGTTGGCCAGGCCGAGTTCTACAACTCGTGAGTAATGCCCGATATCGTTGATTTATCAGAAGCCCCTATGATCACCGACTGACAGATGTTCTCTCTCCACAGCTGCGCTCAAGTCAAGATCACCGGCGGCGGCAACGGCACCCCCGGCCCCATGATCAAGTTCCCCGGCGGCTACAAGAAGTCCGACCCCTCGTTCAACTTCAGCATCTACGGCGGATACAAGGCCTACCCCATGCCCGGCCCTGCCGTCTGGACTGGCGGAAGCAGCAGCAGCAGCAGCGTCAACGAGACCGAGGCCGAGTCTACGACCACCCCTGTGTCCGGCAACAACAACAACAACAACAACAACAACAACAACAACAACAACAACGCCGAGGAGGAGGACTGCAAGAACAAGAAGTCCGTCCGCCGCAGCCGCATCTTCCGCGAGCAGTAAATGGTCAACTCGTTGCCCGAGGGTCCAGTCTCGAGACGACGGCCGGATGAACAGCTGCTCCTATGAGCCATCTCCGGCTGCAGCCCCTCGAGCTGGCATCGCCCTCCCGTAACTGAAAGCGCGATGAGGGGGGAAGTCTTTTGATTCTGCCCCGAAGAAGAACTGCTGGCCACGTCGCCAGGTGCAACGTGTCAACGCAGCTCTTCAGGATTCCCCAAGTTTCTCATTGTATATATTACAAACACTGTAGCCATATCTATAAAGCCAAGCATTGCTGCAGCTGCAGCCGGCTGTCAACGTCTCTTGTCACTTTCACATAATGCGGGATGGAGCTCAACGTGATATCTCTGTGAGCATTCGAAAAGATGTCTCTCATCGATGTCGAAGAGTGAAATAAATTGAATTGTTCATGCAAGACGACATGCCAATGTGAGCCTGGCTAAGTGGGTGAGGTGACCGCATATCTTGATCTTGGCAACGCCTTCTGTGGACATCGCTAGATCTAGGTGGTGTCATTACCCGTGGGTAGCGACACAGTAACGGCAGATGGTAAACTCATTCTACAAGAAGGCCGGTCAGACCATAATCCGCCAAGGCAAATCGGCGCACGTGTATGCCTGGTGATGCGTAAGCTGCAGGCGTAGTTGCGACTTCAACCAGGCTGTTCGCTTTCAGCGCATAGCTGATGAAAGCCAAGACGCTTCCGCAGCATGCTCCTCAGCTGAACACCCTTTTCGTCCCCTTGCGACAGTCCTCGGTCAATGAAAATGAGGAGGGCCGTGCTGAACACAATAACCGTTCAGTTCGCTTTGGACTGATCTGGCCAGCGCTATCAAGTCTCTTCGAGTCTCATCTGGAAGAGCCCCATAATAACTGCTTTACATGGACATTGACGGTAAAGGGCATAAATCTCGGAGGCGGAACCACGGAGAACATTGTTTTGAACGTCAGGAAAACATGAGATGGTTGTGACGCCTGCTTCGATGAGTTGGAGTTTGCCCTTTCACTATGGCTATCCTCAGTTAGCGGTGCACAGGAAGGTAAAGACGCAATAGACTTTCCTTCCCAGTGGTCGTTGAATACGCCGGAACAAAACACAGCAGCGAAGTCTACAGATCATCGAGCCATCTGCAGATAGGCTTGTCCAAGACATCGAGTGGTGGATGCCGAATGGCCTAGAAGGGATCATGACGGCCTGCCGACCAGAGCCACACCGAGAGGTGTGCCGCCATTTTCGATCCGAGAGAGTTGGTCGTAGCGGCGAGAGGTGGCCCAATTCCAGTGAGAGTGACATGATGCATTCCTATACCCAAAACGACGCTTCGAAAGGAATTACATTCTGGTATTGGAAGCTCACATAGTCGATCGATGTCCGCAAAGGGCCAAACGGCAAAACATCACAAACCTCTCCTTTGATTCTCGCATTCCAGGACTCATTGGAGGGACTTTATGCGAAAGGCATGTTCTCAAGTTTCGTATGGGTTTTGGATGAGCGACTGGAGCCTTCTTCTGTCAGCAAGACATTCACAGCGACGGTTCAGCTACACAACTCTACAGGTCGGGAACAATGGACGGGGTTCTCGCTGAAAAGTCAAGAACTTTCTCGCCTGGCGCATTATGTTGCCGAATTAGGCTTATGGACTGAACGGGAGGTATACTTGAGTCTCATCCCCCCCAATGAGTGCTTCGAATAACCTTCTGGGACACGACGCCGTTATCGATCTTTTCTTCACAAATGCTGCTGGCGCCACGCCGGGTACGCATATCACTGGCTTTACGACATTGCGCAAAGGTTTCCACCGCGAGCTTACATCCATTGGAAGTCTATAGCTGGCCAAACGGAAAATGTTTCAAAAATAACACGAATGCTCAGGACGGCCGGACTTGTTGATATTGCAGGTAAATTGGACCACGTTTTCGACGTCTAAGATGTCCTGGCCAGTTTTGCATCTCAAATTGGTTGAATCTGGGGGCATGTTGATTGATCCAGAATCGTGGGTGTCGGCGGCACGGGATATGTGCGCTTTCAGTCTGTCACACGAGGAGCACCGGGACATTGTCAATCATCAGGGTCGGACTGCACCAGACATTGCGGCCGAGGAGGGGCGTGAAGAAATGGCACTGGAGCTTTCTGAACAGATGAAAAGGCTCTAGTCCCATCACTGTCATCAGATAGTGTACTTCTGTATTCAGCATCTGCAGCTTGAGTTGGTCCATCGGGGGCTCGCCGTATTATCCAACGATGCTTCCCAAGAATTTGCCAGTCATCACAGAGTTAGCGATGCACATAAATTTCTCCACGATTCTTAGTCCTAAATGCGGATGCACGATAGGGGTCGATACTGGCGCGGGTTCTCGCTCAGAGTCATAGCCGGTGAGATGAGGCAGTTCAGACGACTGAAACAGGGGGGGAGCTGAGATGTCAAACGTTGCAGATGGCTGAGTGCCGCATTCACGGCGATCAAATACCGGTGCTTCAGAGCGCACTGCCACGGTTATTCATAATCATATTTGTTCACCCCAGGCAAGAGATACTATGTACCCCATGTTCTGCATGTAAACCGCGAGCGACAACAGTGTATTGAGTTGCGGCCGTTAGATGATGAGGTTCAAACAGTGTCGTAGCCAGTGAGACACAGACGTGGAGTCTTCCTTTACTGCGCAAAAAGATTAGTGTCACATGCGTTGACATGATGGGCTGGAACGGACACACAGGCACGGTGGCCTCTGGTCAAAGGAAGGCTAATGTGCCATCCTGGGGTGACGGGGGTTTAGAGTACGGGAGATGAGAGATGATGCTATCCATTCCAAGAAGTCAAGGCTCTTCGTTTGTGGCTGGACAGGCACGAGAAAATAGCATCAGCCAAGACATTTGTGCAGGCCTCGAGTGGCTTGAACGGGCGGATGGCTGATGGCTGATGTCGGCCCCCCTTGCCAACAAACTGAGACTGCGCCTACGCGAGTGAAAGTGCTGCGTTAGGGGTCGCAATGACACACTCCAGGTGACGTCAGAAGCGGACCAGGACTTGCTTGGCACAGCACGTCTCTCACTCTGTCCCTCTCACTCTCACTCTCACTCTGTTGTCACCTTGTCTCTCGCTTCTCAAGCCAGGCACGACAGAATGAATCTACACTACGTAGTTGGCTGTCTTGTGTAGCGCAGCTAGCTGCCAAGGGTCAATAGCCGGTTTGGGAAACACACAATGGACGTGAATGGACGATGAGGTCGTCGCACTTGGCATATTAGAATGGGACTGTCTGTCTTTCTGTTTCCTTCACATCTCCATCGCCCTTCAGGACCCTCCGAATCTCCCACCTCTCTCCATCTTCGCATACGTTGCCGTGCTGCCATAAGCCAGACTGGCCGGCCCCGTGCACCTCGTACCGAATCACCCATCTGCGACTCCGAATCAACACCACACATCCTAGTTCAGGTGTGTTCCGGTTCTCCAGCATGGCACGGTTCAACAACCCCTTTGCGCGTCGTCAAAATGACACGGCGACTCTGCCAACCCACCGCCGGAGGAGTAGCGAAGATACGAGGATCAACGACCGGTGGCATGGGCGTGAATACACCATGGCCCATCGGCCGCCCTTCATGCTGTGGCTGAAGGTGACTTGGCTCGATATCCTCACTATGATCATCATGGGAGTGATCGCCCTCGTGGTAAGTACTCTGCGGAACCTGACTCGGGATTTCACGACAACTCCCCTCTCCAAACGCCCGTTTCCCATCATCTCCATCGACTCGAACTAACATTGCTCTCCCCCTCCCCCCCAGGTCTTCAGAGCGCATCCACCGGCCCACCGAACGTTCCCCATCACCTTTGACAACGGCGAAGTCGTTTACCCTCAGTTCGCATACCCGCACATCACGCAAATCATCCCCAGCCATGCTGCGACGGCCCTCGGCATTGGCGTGCCCATCCTGTCCATCCTCGTCTGCCAGATCCGCGTGCGCTCCTTCTGGGACATAAACAACGGCATCATGGGCCTGCTCTACTCGGTCCTCGGCTCCACCGTCTTCCAAGTCATGATCAAATGGCTCATTGGCGGGCTGAGGCCCAACTTCCTCGAGGTCTGCCAGCCCGACATCACCAAGGCCTCCCAGCCAGGCGGCAACGCGACCGGCCTCGACGGCACGGGCTACGGCGGCATAATGTGGACGTCGGACATTTGCACCAGGGAGATGGACGGTACGCTCTCCAACGCCCTGGAATCCTTCCCCTCGGGTCACACCACGGCCATGTTCTCTGGCATGGTCTTCCTGTACCTGTACCTGAACGCCAAGCTTAAAGTCTTCTCCAACTACCACCCATCCATGTGGAAGCTCATCCTGACCTACGCTCCCATCTTGGGCGCCACCCTGGTCGGCGGCTCCCTGACCGTCGACCAATCTCACAACTGGTACGATGTTCTGGCCGGCGCCACGATCGGGACCGTCTTCGCCTTTTCGTCCTACAGGATGGTCTACGCTGCGGTCTGGGACTGGCGTTTCAACCACATTCCCCTGCACCGCAAGCTTGCTCTTGATTACGCCCTCGACGCCTCTGACGGTGCGGTCGCCACGCGAAAGGCCGGATGGGGCAAGAGACGCGGGGCGAAGAACACGGCCGCCGACAAACTGACTGGTCGGACTCGGTACAGCACCGGCAGTCGAGACGGTCGTGGTGCTGGGATTCCCCGTAAACCGGTGACTTCGCACCACGCTAGAGGCGACCGACGTCCCTCCGCCGACGACATGGTGTGATCAAATCTCCGTCTCACGGTTTAGAGTGGTCATTTCTTTTTTCTTCCTTGGCCATTGGAGTTGTCAAGCACTTTGTTTAAAGCACGAGATGCCCTTCCTAGGATACCCTGCACACGATACATGAGAGCGAGCGACGTCTTCCATCACATACTTAGCTGCTGTTTATATAATAATCAATGCTGTTCATAAGAAGTTTGGTCGAAGCACCAGCCATCGGCTGGCCTCATTCGTGATTATCAAACTCTGATTAACTTATCTCTTGTCTTGGCTTTGGGACTCAAGCTTCAGATTCCACGCGCGTGGCTTCTGGCGCACGTCCATAGCGAGCTCGTGGGTGAGGGATATGTGCGCGGATTTTATTGAAGGCGGCGGCGACATCGGCACCGGCTCCCGCTGCTGTTCGTGGGGTTTTAATGTCTAAGTAAGGCAGTTAGTTCGCAGGCCAACAGACCAAGGTCTGGTGTCAGCTTTCGGTCTAATGTCTGACAACGTGGGACTCGATTCCCCACAGCCAGCACTGCCATGTGCGTCTCAGGCACCGTTATCAAGGTTTAAAAATAGACATAGAGCTCTACAGTGCTTCCCACCGGCCCATCTGGGTTGTGTAGATTGTGCGGGCGGGAAACACGAGAAAACATTGGGGCCCTTCCGTTCTGCACAGCAGAGTTGCGGCGTTCTAGTCTCTAACCTTGACGGGAAAGGGACGGACGGGGGGCTGTGGTGTCACGTCACAAAATGACGGACATGAAGGGAGATTGTGACATGAGCGTTGACATTGAACTTTATTTTCTTCTTCTCCCCAAGGGAACAGACGCAGACGATTGTCCAAATATGGGAGGGAGTCTTTTTGCCCTGAGCTTCTTCTCTTGGCACACAGCTTCTCTTGGCATAGGGGCCCGTCTCGCGCGCGTTGAGCTGTGTTGAGCGAGTCAACTCGCCCGCTCGCTGGCCATTCTTCTTCGTCGCATGATGTCTGTGTCGTCTTGGCGTGCAAAGCACTGCTTGGCAGGTCCAACTCGACAGCAGAGTTTCTCCTTTCTCTCTTTCCTCACACCTGAGACTGCAGATCAGGTCGATTATTGCTGGGGGGGGGATCTGACAAAATCAGAGTTTAGACGTGATTGAACTCTATTGTAGCAAACAAACCCACTCCAAAAAAGATCCCTCCGTGCTTCTGAAGAGCTTCCACGAAGAGAAGATATTTGCTGATTGCAGCGAGACTCATGTCATCTTTCTCGCCTTCGCCTGTCGTCGCAGTAAAGAACCCCAGGCTTGTGAATAAGGTAGTATGGAGTCCCCCCCCCCCCCCCCCCAGGCAAGCGGATACGCAAAGGGGGAGAGGGGGACTCCCGCAGAACCAACATCCGGGATCCGAACCGACAGATTGGTCCCAGTGCCAGTGCCAGTAACAGAACATCTGAAGGGGTCCCCGGCAGAGCTGCATCCCGCACGGATAGCCGCCGTCCCTGTGCCCGCCCCCCGAGATCTCCGGGGTTAGTAGTCTCGACCCCAGCATCTGACCTGAAGAGGTTCAGATAGATTAAGCCAGACCCATTTCTCTCTCATGTCCTCATCCTTTTCTAGAACCGCGGACGAGAGAGCGAGAGGCACCCGGCAGGGAAGTGAGCACAATGAGAAAAAGTATCGTAAAGAGGCCAAGACCATCTGTCCGCCAAAGTCGAAAGCGCCCAGACTATTAGCTTGTTTGACTTATGATGTGCAATAGCCGCTCCCCCTCCACATCCTTCATGTTTGATCTGCCTTGGTACTTGTCAATCACCTACGAGGGACGAACTGGCCCAGCACTTTAGACTACACCTCGCCAAGCTGCCCGAACTGCCACCCCCCGTCGCAATCGAATCTATACCAGACGACCAATATCTCCCTGCCCTCCGATGAGCCCACTTCCAACCCCAGCACCCGCCGTTGAGTCTATGGCTGTGTATGGCTGTTGTGTTTCTTGTTCCTATTAAGATTTTTTTCCCGTTCTCTAAGCCGATGGGCTAAATCCCCCCCAAAGACAGGTTCCCCG
Source organism: Colletotrichum higginsianum IMI 349063 (assembly GCF_001672515.1). Taxonomy (NCBI): domain Eukaryota; kingdom Fungi; phylum Ascomycota; class Sordariomycetes; order Glomerellales; family Glomerellaceae; genus Colletotrichum; species Colletotrichum higginsianum. The sequence goes on along the minus strand of NC_030957.1, from coordinate 534,518 downwards.
GCATGGAAGCCGAGTGCTAACCACCGGCTCCACCCCATGGCCGGCCGTCTGTGCTGAATTCGTCAATATACACCAGATTGTGGAGAGGCTGGGCAGTCATCGATATACTAGCTCCTGTTCGTAGAATGAAGGCTTCCAGGCCGGAGGCACTCTGCAATCTACTGGCGGACAGGGGCAAGCTCAGATGCGATCAACAAACGACTTTGTTGCTATTTTGCGCGATGCTGCTGCGCATTTGTCGACCCTTCGAAATTGGATATAAGATGCCCTCATGTTCCTCCCTTCAACCAGATCTTCTTTCTCTCCTCACCACGCTCACATCAACAAACATTCTCTTCACTCGCCTTTTTTCTTTGCAACACTTCTTCATCTCATTCACTGTTCTCGCCTAGTCGAAAACAACTTTCTTTCTTGACTTCCTTCATTTTGAGTCTGGTACCAACACAAACCCTTTTTTCCTCTACCCTTTTCCACCTCTCCTCAACCCTCAACAACACTACCAACATCACCCATTATCAACAATGGCTTCCCGCTTGGTCCTCTACTCCCTTGCCGCGCTGGCTGCCGCGAACCCCATCTACCATCCAGGTAGCGACGACCGTCTGGCCCGCCGACACATCGGGGGCGTCGGACACCTCGCCCGCGCCGTCCTGTCTCCCCAGCAAGCCCGCAACGTCCACGTCGATGGCCCGGCCCGTGTCGAGGTCCGATACGCCAGGGACGACGATGATGACAAGGACGACGTTGACGACAAGGACGACGTCGACGACAAGGATGACGTGAACGACAAGGACGACTGCAACGACCTGGACGACAAGAACGACCCGGAGTGCGCCAACGCTCCCGGGACCGGCGCCGGAGGCGGCGTCGGAGCCAACGCTGAGAAGCCCAAGGACGGGTCCACGGACAAGTCCAAGGACAAGTCCAAGGATAAGTCCAAGGATAAGTCCAAGGATAAGTCCAAGGACAAGAACAAGGACAAGAACAAGGAGAAGGAGACTGGCTCCGGCTCCGGCTCCGGCTCCGGCTCTGGCTCCGACAAGAAGAAGGAGAAGGAGACTGGCTCTGGCTCTGGATCCGGCTCCGGCTCTGGCTCTGGCTCTGGCTCCGACAAGAAGAAGGAGAAGGAGACTGGCTCTGGCTCCGGCTCCGGCTCCGGCTCTGGCTCCGGCTCTGGCTCCGGCTCTGGCTCCGGCTCTGGCTCCGGCTCTGGCTCCGGCTCTGGCTCCGGCTCTGGCTCCGGCTCTGGCTCCGACTATGAGCCCGGCTCCGGCTCCGGCTCTGGCTCTGGTGGCTCTGGTGGCGGCAGCTCTGGAGGCGGTAGCTCCGGCGGCGGCAACGGCACGGTTCCCATTGGCGGCGGCGGCTCCGGCTCCGGCGGCTCCGGCGGCTCTGGCGGCGGCCTTCAGAAGACTTTCCCTACCCCCGCCGGCACCGAGAACCTCGCCGAGGCCATGGCCGTTACTGGCACCTTCGACGGCGGCATGAAGCTCTACGACCGCGTTCCCAGCACCTGCACCGGCGGCGAGGGCGGCCAGAAGGATGCGGCTTTCATTCTCGCTGACGGCGCCACTCTCAGCAACGTCATCATCGGAGGCGGTGCCGGCGAGGGTGTCCAGTGCGAGGGCAGCTGCAACTTGGTCAACGTGTAAGTCAAACCTCCCCAAAACACCCAACAGAAGAGAGCGCAAACGCTGACATCTGGAAAACAGCTGGTGGGACAAGGTCTGCGAGGACGGCGCCACCTTCCGCCAGACGGGCGGCACCTCCACGGTCAAGGGCGGCGGCGCGCGCGACGCCTCGGACAAGCTCTTCCAGCACAACGGCGGCGGCACCCTCGAGGTCTCCGACTTCTACGGCAGCAACATCGGACAGTTCTGGCGCTCGTGCGGCAACTGCAAGTCCCAGGTCGCCCGCACCGCCATCTTCAACAACATCTATGTCGACGGCGGCAAGACCATCGCCCACTACAACGGCAACCTCGGCGACAAGGTCACCATCAACGGCGCCTGCGTGCTCGGCGGCGCCACCGTCTGCAAGAACTCCAAGGGCGTCACCGGCGGCGGCGAGCCCGGCAGCGCCGAGAACGACCCCACGCTCTGTGTGGAGACCGGTGTCCAGACTTCTGGCTGCTAAGCGGCTCGAAGACACAGCGCGGCTTGACGGGCCATTTTGTATAAACCTAAGGCGGGCGAGGAATTTCCATCTCTCGACTTCTCTTTCTGTATATTTTGCTTCTGGAACGGCTCTCTAGGATTCGGACCGGATGTCTTTTGGAGTCGTGGTCTCCTTCATGATGTAAATACTTGTACAACTGCAGGGTATGCAGGTCAATCAAGCACATACCTCCTTAATCTGTGTCTTTGCCGTGATGAAAAGTGACTCTGCATTGTCAATTTCACTTTGATTGATGATTCGAAACCGCCCTTGCCAATCTTTTCTCTGGCTATATTGGTTGCAGTGTAAAGCAAAGTGTTGCACTGTTTGCTTGATCGAATAGAACTATGCGTCGTGAGCCAAACGAAGGCATAAAGCCTCGAGATACGCAAGCCTGTGGTCCCCTGATGTCAGAGGCTCAGCTCCCTCTCTCTCGGGGGCACAATTGAAGCCGTAGACACGAAATAATCCAAATACCCTCCCGACTTCGATCGCCAGCCGATCAGTATCGGAAAGATGCCCGGTGACGCCGTAAAACGTCTCCCAAAACTGCTGCGGAAGTAGACGTGATCTGGATGAAACAGCCATGATGAAGAAGTCTGGATGCCCAGAACCGTTTCGAGGCCCCACAGCGACGTACCAAACGGCGCAATCTTGGCGTCTGCCCAGTCAACGATGCCGGTGATGCGGCCCGTTTTCTCGTCCACGTGGATGTTCATCTCCAGGAGATCATCATGGTTGACTGTCATGACATAATCGGGACGGAAGAGCAGCGGGAGTGACTGGCGTACCTCGCACAGCTTCTGTTGAAATCGCTCGGGCAAGCTCTGCGAAAGTCGGTTCAGGATTGATTCGTAATGATCGAACAACTCTTGGGTATCTTGCGGCTTGTGTCGCAAGAGTGGCTTGTTTATCCATGCTGAGGCAAAAAATCTATCGACCGGTCAGAACCCGATCACTGTAAGGATGGGCGTGAACAAACCTCGCCAGGTCCTCGACGGTTTGTAAGAGCTGCTGTCTCATTTGCGGGGCAAGAAGTCGGTGTTGGAATCGGCTTAGAGCAACTCCCGACACAAGACCCATCTTGTAAACGTAGAGATGGTCTAACACACCACGCTGTTCGCAACCAGGAACGAATCTGCCATAGGTTTGTCGTGCGAGGTTGATGAGCTCAAGATCCAGAGCCGACTGGCGGAACTGAACGACTATCCCGGGAACAACATCGGCTGCTACAGTATAGCTGGTTTGTCCCTGGACAGGGGTGGGAGAGACTTGGCCCCCAGTGATGGTCTCTGCCGTCTTGTGGCAGGTATCTTTGGTTACAGGGCTGTGGAGGGCGAAGAATTCGATGATCTGGTGCCTCGATAATGCATCGATGCCCTCCGGACTGGCTGCGTAACAAGAGATGTCCATTAAGCTAGAATGAGATGATCGAGCTTGTAAGATGAGGAGGAGCAGATTGGGGTCAGGCCGAGGAGGACGCGGTAGATGTTCATTAAAACAAGGCCTCTGTTGACTCGCTGACTCAGAAATGCTCCAAGCTCAGATGGGATAGGCGCGACGGGGGGTCAAGACCTCAACAAGTTTTCCAATGTGCTACGACGTTGGTGACTCCCCTCCCCCCCGAGCATCTGTACTTAGGGTCAACAACCTTGCTTTGATGTCGCGGCAGAGATAACGCCTCGCTGCCGACGAGATGTCTTTTTCGGCGTCACCTTGGTCGAATGTACAGTTGCCAGATGTGCATTCGAAGCCGAGAATGTCTCCCGTCTTTTGTGTGTTCACATGCGTTGAGTGAATGGCGCTTTTTGTGTCAAGACGCAAAACTCCACCGCTGTTGGTCGTAAACCAACTTGTTTCCAATTCCCTGCCCCTTGTCTACCTTAGTCATCTTTTCGAGACCAAATTCTCCTTTCGTTCTATCTGTTGTACGCTCTTTCATGGCATGGAACAAACAGATCGACGGCTAGGGTTGGGAAGCTTGGATCTGTGTATGAGTTTCGTTCGTATCGGCTGGCTCTTCGGAAACCCTTGCTTGGTCGTGAATATTGGCCGCCGTGACGAGACATGGTTGACCGCGTTGATAAGATGATAGCATCCCCTGCGTGGCGTTTGCGGCTGCCTCCGTTATGAGGAGTGAAGCGTGCTGTTTGCTCCATTGGAGAGACGACTTCGTATCCGCTCAATAAACCGGAAAGAGTTATGAGGTACCATAAACCCACGAGGGTGCAGTGTGCCTGATGGAACTTCACCTGGGTGGGGGAATCCGTCTTAATGGCAAGCCCGTAGGTAATCTTTAATTCTGCTCCTCGCCCAGTTCACATCCGTCCTACAACTAGCACCATCTCTGACAGCCATATCACACCGTTTCCATCGTTAATACTCGACTCAGGGCAAGCCATGTTGGGGGGGAGGGGGGCGGGGGAACCCAAGGCTTGAGGACCCAAGCAAGAAGCAAAGCCAGAATGTAATTTTTTGGAATTTCCTATGGACTACAGTTTGCAGCCTCTCGGTCTCATTCAAGTGTAGACCGTTTGTTCTATGCTCCCATAACTGGACTAAAAGCACACACATGCCGTCCCGTCGCACGTTCCCGTCCAGTCCGAAGCAAACCAGCGGACGGACGACGCGCGATCAAAACAAGACACACCCGCCTATCGATTAAGAAATACAAACCAAGAAATAGAAGGCCGCCACGCGTTCTGTTTCCGCCTCTCTCTCAAAGCGACGTCTCAAGGGTCGGGTGCTCCTCCACGAGATGCTGCAACGGCAGAAACAGCTTCACGCCCCCGTCACCCCTCTTGGCCGCCTCGTTGATCTCCCGGATCTCCTCCCACGTCTTCCAGTACCAACCGGAGCACTTCTCGGGCTCGAGGGCCTGTTGGAAACCAAGTTAGTCCTATGCGTCCCGTCTCGCTCTCGTCTCTCCCAGTGCACATTTCGATATCCCAAGGCAAAAAGAGGGGGGGGAAAGGGGGGTTTCCACTCACAAGGGGCTCCGCGTCGGCGTCCACCATCTCGCACTTCACAAAGATGGTCGCGTAGTGCTTCCCGAGGTCCTCGAACACGTCGTTCGTCACGGCCAACATCTTGACGGCGCGGACGCGCAGGCCCGTCTCCTCGAGCGTCTCGCGCTCGGCGCAGGCGAAGAAGGACTCGCCGAGCTCGAGGTGTCCGCCGGGGAGCTGCTGGGTTCCTGGGGACGGATAGGTTCAGCGAAATGGTCTCCTTTGCTTCACACGGCGCCATGGGAGAGAGGGGATGAGGATGGTGAGTTAAACAAGGGGAACGGCTTTCGTACCCGCGCCGTGGCTGCTTTCGCGCTTGCCTACGACGATCCTGCCGTCCTCGCGCTGGACGATGACGGAGACGCCGACGCGCGGGTGTGCAAACGGGTTCGGTGTCATCTCGTAGTGACGGCTGCTGGCTGGCTGGTCGGCCGGCATTTTCTCAAACGCTTTTCTTTTCTTGCGACTCGTGTAGGGGAGGCGCGCGGAACCAGGATCGCAAGAAGGTCGATGAGAGTTGTTGTGAGTGTAATGCAACTGATGACCGCCCGAGAGAGAGATGGAGAGTTGAGGACGGGTTTTCGGCCTTGGGGGTTCTTTTAAAGTGTTTTGAATTGTGACTTTGGTTTGACTCACCATGAGCTTACACGCACAGCCTTATTCACTGCGGAAAAACAGGCTCAATGGCGGCCTACCGGCATCTAGCGCTCCAGCAATTAATCAACCTATGGTCGTTACTGCAGGGGGGGGCTGTTGTGTCGGTGCGACCAGCAGCAGTCAATCAGCCTGGGTGGCGCCTAGGTAAGTAAGCTGATGATTGATACAGATTCATAGCACACATAAAGCAGCCTACTGCGCCTCAAAGAGTCAACTGGACACAACAGATGTGTAAGTGTGGGCCGCCGACGCAAACAGTCAGTAAGTAGTACAGTTGGGTTGGTCGAGCGACACCGCATCTCATCTGTAAGTATTGTTCGGGTTGTCAAAGAGTTGACAATGTAAGTAAGGGAGGGTCTTCCCTCCCTAGGAAGACCTTCCCTAGGGTCCCCCTCCCCACCTTTGGAGCCGCCCACAACACACAGCCCAAATCTCACAGAACCCCATCTCACATCCACACCCACGGCTCACCGCCCTCGGCCTTCCCACCTCTGCGCTAAGAGCGGGTTTCCGCAGCGGTGCCTCCAACAAGTTCTCAATATTTGAATGGTCTGGTGGTGTAGTTGGTTATCACGTCAGTCTAACAACGTCGGGCCGTCCCCGGATGGCCTCGTCGCTGAGTTTCACTGAAGGTCTCCGGTTCAAGTCCGGGCTGGATCATCCACATGGGCGATTGGTTTAGTGGTATAATGACCGCTTAGCATGCGGTAGGTCCAGGGTTCGATTCCCTGATCGTCCATCTTTTTTTGGTCTGTTTGGTGATTAATCGATCAGCGGTGTTGTGTGAGTGAGGGAGGGTTTGGTTGATGTCTCGATTGTGGATGGAGTTGAGAGTGAAGAAAGCATGAGTGAGTCACTGAATGCAGTGGGAAATCTGAGTGAGGGACTTTGTAATGAGTCCAAGCGAGTGCATCGACTCGGACTCATAATGGCAACTAGGTAGAACCATTATGAGATGTACCTTTATGCTTGTGCTCAAAATACATTGCATCCGTCGTTTCATTCATTAAATCTACTCCCCCGTGGGTATCATTACATGGCCCTTCCAAGGCCCTAATCGTGAGAGGAGACATCCAAACCGTTTTCCCTTTCTATACATGATGCTTGTTGTTGTTGTTGTTGTTGTTATTGTTATTGTTTTCCCCAGCACTCCTTCCTACCACGCTCCCTTCTGGGGCAGGTTGTCCGGGTCCATCTCGAACCCCTTGATGCTCTCCTGCCAGTTCTGCCAGTTGAAGTCGTCCAGGTTGTCCATGTTGACGTCCATCGCGTCGGTCGACGCGTTGTTGATGGACGTGAACGGGTCCGACCACAGCCAAGGCGGCTGGTTGTCGCTGATGGACGACGCGACGGTGGGCTGCGACGTCATCGCGATGGCCTGCTGTCTCTGCCTCTGCTCCGCGTCGAGGCACGCGGCGGAAACGGTGGTCGGCGATTGGGCGTCGCCGGTGGCCATCATGGACTGGGACGAACCCGGCGCCTGCGAGGCGGTGGACGGGAAGAGCGTGTTGTTCGGGTCGGCCGCCATGGACTCGGCCGTCGGGTAGAGGTATTCCCAGATGTGGTTGGGGTTGAAGCCGCGCGCCATCATGACCGTGTCGATGAACTCGGGCTCCCGCGGCGGGCGCATCGAGGCGGGTGGCGCCCGGGCGGGCTGGTTTTGCTGAGAAACAGGAAGTGGCGGCGGCGGCACCGTCTCCGCCGCCGCCGCCGATGCTGCGTAAGGTGCGGGTTGCTTTTGACTGCCCAGGCGACGGTCGGGCACCGCCTGCACCGGACTGCAACCCTCCGTGCGCACGAGGTTCCGCCAACGAGCGCGGATCTGCGCGTGCTTGGTCTCCATGCCCGGGACGGGACCGAGCCTCGCCGGGATGGGGTTCATGCGGTCGTCCACGTCGAGCTGGCGGGCGGCATCCGGGTCCGACCGCAGGCGGACGATCTCCGCCTCGCGGTGCTTCGTCGCTTTAGCACTGAGCTTCCGCAACGGAACCCAGACGGCCATGTGGTCGGCCATCCTGGAGATCTCGGCCGGGTCTCTGTCGAAGCGCATCGTGTTGTTGACGGCCTCCCATCCCCGCTCCGAGGTCGCCGACCACGGGCGCCTCCCGGCCTCCATGAGGATGTAGGCGATGGCGTGCCACTGACGGTAGGTCTGGAAGAGCCAGCGCCACTGCTTGCAGCGCGGGTCTGTGTTGAGGATGTAGTTGTACTCGACGACCTCGATGGCCGAGAGGAAGAGGCGGTCGCGGACCTCGTTGGAGAGCTCGTGGCCGTTGCCGGGGAACAGCATCGGCTGGTAGATGACGAGGCTCATCTTGGCCATGATGACGCGGGCGATCATGGCGGCCATCCAGAAGAGGGGGTCGTCGTCGGTGAAGCAGTGCTGCAGGAACTTCTCCTCGACACGGTCATATACCTCGATCAGCATGCGCTCGCGGTCTTCGAGGCTCGACGAGGCGTCGCGGGGGCAGACGCCGGCCATGGCGGAGCCGGCGGTGTGCAGCCGCCTCGAGAGGGTGCAGATCTCGTAGCGCACCAGCGACACGGCGCAGTCTGTCTTGCCCCACCGCGACGTCGGCGCCTTGGTCATGCCCGGTTCGATGTCGGCATCGTTGACGTTGGAGGGCAGCTCCGTATCGAAGGAGCGGTCGATGATGGTGAGGTCGCTGCCCAGCTCCTCGGCGGATCGCAGGTCCAGCGTGCAGATGGCCCACCACAGCCGGCGGCGCATCTCGGTCTCGAAGGGCGGGAGGCCGAAGTTGGTGCCGTCCCGGTGGATGCCCAGTCCCTGGGCGATCCGAATCGCTAACCCGGTCAGTGTCCAGCAAAACCGCGTGTCGTCCTCCCGCCGGACCAAGGTCAGGAACAGGACGAAGGCCTGCAGCACCACCATGTCCGAGGTGTTTAGGAAGTTTGCTTTGGCGAGGGCCTGCTCGAGGGCGAAGCGGTACTGCGACAGCATGGCTTCCTTCTTGGAGCCAAAGTTCTTCTCGACCTGGAGAGAGGGGGGGGCGGGTTAGTAGCTAGTTGCGGAACAAAGAGAATTGGAGTATGGGTTTTGCTACATGCCTCTTCGTCTTCCATGGACGTAATGGCGGCATAGTAGATGGAAAACAGGAGGGCCTCGTTCCCGGGGGTCAACTCGTCGATGTTGCGCCGCATGTTGCGAATGAGCTTTTCCATGGTCGGGATGTGCAGTATTTTGAGCAGTGGCTCGACGTTCTCCTGGTAGATCTGCCACATAAAGGGAATCTGCGACGGCAGGGGATGAAGCTTGCGCAGGTCAACATCGGAAGAGCGGTATCCCAGGATAAAGGAGTGATGGTCGGTTGCAGCATCCACGGGTTGTTCGGGGGAGTGGTCTGGCGTCTCTTCGATGTCGGAATCGTCCGTATCCTCGCCCAAGACGTGCATCTCATCTCGTAGCTTGTCGAGCTGCAACACCAACCGAAGTCAGCAAAGGGAGAAGGGAAGAGAGGCATGTGACTCGGGCGACGTACCTCGTCGTTAAGCTTGGACCAAATTGCGCTGCTCACGTATCTGCTCGACCTCCCCTTGTCATGGAGCACCAGCCTGCCGAACTGCCTGCTGAGACCCGGCGCCTTGTCTGACGATCGCCTCGGGTCCGGGTCCGTATCCATCTTGGTCGGCGCAACAGCGTCCTTCAGAGCAGCGACGGCGACGGCGCTGTTGCTGTTGCTGCTGTTCTGCAAGCCCCCTGTCCTTTCTCCGCCTACATCGTGACCGAAAGCGTCTGGCGAGTCCCCCGTGCTCGAGTTCTGCCGGCCGCTGTTGCTCCCCACGCCGCTCTCGACTTCGATCTGGCCGCTCAGATCCTCGACGATGCCCTCGAGCTTGCGCAGGCGCTTCATCAGCTCAACCTCGCGCTCGCTCGAGTTCTTGGGAGGGGCGTTCGGGTCCTTTGGCCTCGGGCGACGGGGCGCGCGGCCCGGGGCAGGGTATATGCATTGGATGACGGCGCGGCGGCAGTTGCTGCAGGGCATCTGCTTGTCGCAGCGGACCTTTCGCTTGCGGCAGGTGACGCAGCTGCGCGGGTTCAGGGCGGGCTGGCCGGAGGGCGTCATGGCGACGGGCTGGTCGGGTGGTATCGAGGTCGCGCCATGGCGGGCGAGGGCGGGGAAGTCGTGTGTCGCGGTCGGGGAGTTTGGTGAATGGTGCGGGTTGGCGTTCATTGCGTGCGACGGCGTCGTGGGGTTCGACAGCTGGCTCGTCGGCGAGATGTTTTCCATGGCTTGCGACTGTGACGCACGAGCGACGGACGACGAGCGTACGGACGTCGGCAGATGGATGGCGGAGGCGAGATCGGCGTTCTTTATGGAGTCGTTAAGAGAAAGTGAAAGACAAGAAGAAGGGGAAGGGGAAAGACGGAGAGTGAGAGTAAGAGCCGCGAGGATTAATGAAATGCGGGACAATGGCGAGGCTTCGACGGAGAACAAGAACAAGAGCGTCGTGGGTGACTGTGATTGACTTGACACACTTTTGGCTTATGGCGGAGCTGAAGATGGAGACGAAGATGGGGACGACGATGGAGATGGAGATGCAGATGGAGCAGCTCGGAGAAGATGCGGATGACAAATGGAGGGTCCTGCGACTGCGACGCTCTTGGTCTTGGCCTGGATCCGTACCCTCGGAGACATGAGTCGTGCCTGCGATCAAGTCTAGCGCATCCCGTGACAGGATGAGCAACGGAGGCTGTTGTTTTTGTCTTGGTCGTCGAGTCCGTACTCGACCGCTTTGTTGAGGTTTGAAGGCTCCAAGGTGGGGGTTGAGGGAGGGGGAAAGATGGGGGGGAGAAGGGGAACAGGGACAGCACAGGAGCACATCCATCACGTCTGCATCCCATGCAAGAAAATCATGAAATAAAAAAACATCAATGCTCCAGACCCCAAGCCTGGAAATCGGCTTCGGAGCTTAGACCAGCAAGCCGGGGGGAGGAGTGGGTCAAGGGTGGGTCTCGATCGGCCGCCGTCACAAATAACGCGGCGTTTATTGGCTGGTCTTTTTGCAAGGCAGCTGCCGTATTTAGCTTGCCGAGGACCAACCTTTCTTTCCACAGAGCAGACCCCCTGACTCAGCTGATACGTAGATTCTCGGTAAGCCTCGGTAAGCTCCGGTGAATCCAGGTGAGTGACACTGTGCTGCGCCCTCGGAGCTCCTCGGCTCACCAATCCGATATGGTATTTCTGCCATTGCACGCCCAGGCAGTCAGTCCTCCGTCCCACCTCGTCCATCCTGTCTAGTATTTACTCAAGAGACGTCCAACAAAACACGGACCATTGAACACGGCGAGATGCGCATCTCTCCGTCGTCGAACACGAACACCGTCTTCCTCGAAGCCCGAGATCGGTACACCTCCGAATCCGATATCTCCGAGAGCGGCCTTCCCCCGGCCTGTGGACTCCCAGGTTTCTTCTCAAGGTTTGCAACGGCCCGGCGCTAGTCGAGCCTGCCCATAGTACATAGTAGTCATTATAGTAGTAGTATGACGCATGTGCGAGCTAGCGAGGCCTACCTTATTTCTGACGACTCGAGTCCTCCATCTTTCCATCAGCCGAACCGTCCGCCGGGCGTACCGCGACATGGACTCTTTTGGCTCAGATGAACATACTTCCGGGGGCCGGCACGACCAGGTATTGCATGCCGTGTTGTCTATCAAGGATTTGTTTCGCACTCTCAGATCTCTCTCTCTCTCTCTCTCTCTCCCCGTTTCTTCGAAGAGCCGATTTTCCATCATCCAGGAGCCCCTTGTCGTTTTCGTCCTCCCCCCCTTCGTCGACCGCCCAAGGCAAGTTGAAGTGGGTCTTGTCGCCGCATCACGATGAGTATTGGTAATAAGGTGCAAATTTTTGAGGCCCAGAAGCTTTCCCTGGTGACTCATAGATCGAGTCCCGGAAACACGGTGGGTTTGATCAAACATGTCCGCTTCGAAGGGGCGCCGGCTCTGTCGTTTTATGGTTCAGTGAGCTGGGTTGAACTTTATCGACATCCTGATACAGCCATGCGACTTGACAATTGAAGTTGACATTTTGGGAGCAACCCGGACAACAGAATAGTTAGTGTTGCTTGTTTTTGTTTCATCACCCATTGCTTTGCACTTCGACCTACGATGTAAGTCAAATCAAATCAACCCGTACAACAGCAGCCCAACCTCCAACCCCCAAATCTCAAACCTCCATCCTCTCCAGCGTCTGGGCGTCACTCTGCTCCCATGGGAAAGTCTCCTCGATGGCGCGGATCAGGCCCTCGTGACGGGCCGACCGCGGCTTGATGGAGATCTCGAACGGCTCCGGGTGGCTGACCACCCCCGACGTGAACTTGATCCTCGGCTCGACCACCCTGCCGTCGCGGACCGGCTTGGTCAGGCTGTACACGGCGAGCGTCTGCGCCACGTTGAGGAAGATGGAGTTGTCGGCGAGGATGCGTCCCGGGCAGACGCGCCGGCCGTACCCGAAGACGAACTTCTGGGGGTCGGCTTCCGGTTCGTGGCCGTCGCTGGCGAGGAAACGCTCGGGCTTGAAGGCCGTTGGCTCGGGGTACTTCTCGGGGTCGCGCGCGAAGTGCCTGCAGGACTCGAGGGGTTAGTCTGGGGGGAAGGTGAAGGCTCGTTAGTGGTTGTTTCTGCGGTGCACCACGTACCAGATGTTGGGCATCACCATGGCGCCCTTGGGGATGAAGTAGCCCTCGAACACGTCGTCTTCCGTACTGGAATGAGGGAGCCCCATGGGCCCGATGGGGTTCCACCGCATTAGCTCCTTCACTATCGCGTCGATGTACGGCAGCCTTTCGCGGTCGTGGGCGTTGGGCAGCCTGTCTTGTCCCACGACGCGGTCGATCTCTTCCTGGGCCTTTTGCTGAACCTCGGGATACACCATCATGGCCAGGAAGAACGAGGCGATGGAGGATACTGTCTGCAGGAGTTACACATTAGCCTTGAAACTCGTTGTCCATCCATCCATCCCCCTCACGATCCACCAGGGCTGGGGGCGGGGGGGGGGCATGCTGGGGAGACATACTGTGTCGGCGCCGCCTCCGTACATAGACAGTGCCATGAATTTGTCGTTGTGCTCCTTCGCCGGCGAGGGGTCTTCCGATTCGAGGAGGCGCGAGAGGAACGAGACGTTGTCTTTGCCCTGCGCCATCTGGTGCTCGACGAAAGCGTACGGCTTGTCTCTGGTTTCCTCCATCTGGACCTTCCACTGCTTGGCGATCTGCTTGAACCCGGTCCCGGGAACCCAGTCGGGCAGGTAGCGGACTTCATCGTCAATGTCAGAGAGTCGGCAAGCCGGTGGGGGGTTACCGGAGGTGCCGGGGCAGACTTACGGAAGGGGAAGCTGTCGACCAGAAAGGCGCCAGGGACGGCGCCGTTGATGAGGTTGTCCGCCATTTCTCCAACCATCTCCAGTAACGGGTCCTTTTTGAATGCCTCCGCCGTGTACCCGTACGTGATCTTGAGAATCAACGAGCCGGCCTCCCTGGGGAAACCGCCATGTCAGCCCTTTTCGTGCGTCTGTCTAATTTGCAGGTGACGACCCCCCCCCCCCCCCCCCCCCCCCCCCCATCGACTTACCTTCTGATGTATTCAACCAAATTGTCCGGGTCGTCGAGCAGATGGAGCAGGAAATGGCCCACCTCGGCTTCTTGCAGGGTGTTGTACTTCGCCGCGGCCGCCTTGGTGCCCAAGACACGGCTCACGTCCTTGCGCTGGGCGCGGAATTGTTCGCCATATGGCAAGCCACCCAGCAGGTCCTTGTAGCCGACCCTGCCGCCGTCCCGATGTGTCAGTGTCAAGAAGATGCCGGCATTCCTGTGTCACGAAAAAGGGGCTTCACGTACATTTCGCCCGTCATGACCTGCATGGGTCTCGAGGAGTGCTTGGCCGAACGCCCATCCAGGAGCTCAGTCGCCAAACGCGCGTCGTTGACAATCACCAAGGTCTGTCCCATTGTCGTGATGGAGCTGATGGGCCCTGTACCCGGTCGTGATGGTCAGTTTTTGGGGCACAAAAAGAAGACAAAAAAACGTCGGCCACCGCGAGTACGTTGAGAAGCCGTCGCGGCCCTCTGGGGATACTGGCAGACACTGGCAATGTTCTCTGTACTGACCATAGAGTTCCTTGTGCTTCAGCCAGTGTTGAGCCTCGAACTCGCCCGGCTTCGGTAAATCGTTCACGTTGCCGATGATCGGGAGGCCCTTGGGACCGGGCGGCAGCGGAGGACGGCGACCATTCTTGACGGTGTTGAGTGCTCGCTCGACGAGATAGACGACGAGAACAACGCCTAGGAAGCTGACGAAAAGGGGCACGGCATCCATTGTCTCGACTGACTGGGTTTGAGAAGAGGCACTGAATCTGAGAATGAATCTGAGAAAAGACCTCTCTTCTCCAACACAACTTTTTTTCTTTCTCTTTCGATTCGTCTGTGTATCTTTATACATCGTCCAACCGTCGACGCCGGCTGGTGGGCCTGCAGCTCCCTGTCCATGCATGATATTCCGGTTGCCCGCGTTGGACGCTACCTGGATATGGCAGGTGATGGTATCAAGTACGGCAACACTCGCGGCTCGCCTCGCGCACGAATGTGCACCTCGCGTGCGGCTTGCCTGATCGGGTTCCTGTACTCTGTACATCGAATGTCATTTGTTCGGTCCGCCGCGGCTTATTCGCCTGATGATCTGTATTAGCTCTGCCAATGGGAAGCCCGCGGAGAGCTGCTCAGTTACACGAATGAGCTCACAGAGACTGTCCACCCCCGCGTTGGAGCGGACATCACAGAGGGCGGAGATTCGTCCGGGTTTGCAGATGCGAGACTGAAGCGGTACATTGCATACACCCGGTGCTTGGCAACACTCAGGATGGTGGGGATCAGTCCCTCAAATACGGTGATTGCTGTAGCCCGGATGGAGTCACCGTCAGGGATCCAATTCCTTCGTATGCATGCTGGGTTCGACTTGACCGCTGGACAGAAGACGAAGCAAAAGACCGTCGATATTTGCAGCTGAACGGAGGCCCTATCTTGTAGAGGGCGCTCGAGATTGGCAACCAGACGGAAAGATGAAACACGACGAGGAACGAGGTCTCTATAGCAACATCATTCGATAGCCCTCTTAGGCGGCCTGCTTCAGCCACCCAATGCCGGAGTTTACGAGGCACTATGGACATCGCGAGGCTATGGAAACACGTGATCTTGACTTACAACTTCTTGGCTTGTCTGGGATTCTGTGTCTGTCATACATTTATTTTAGTCTCACCGTGTTGTGCTTAAGCGGTCTTTTCCCTTTCCACATTGACGTATTCCCAACAGGACGCTACCTCCGAAAAATGATGTTTGATATAGTGGCAAAACATTCCAACACTAGCGAAAAGTTTTGCTCCATATTCGCTCACTTTTGGATGACAAAACTTCACTTGATATGAGCAGAAACTTGGTGTTGCAAGCAAACACACAACAAAGCTGGCTTCTTAAAACAGAGGACCAACTCATGGGCACCCTTAACAAAACCCAGAAACTCATGAACCCCAAGTAAAACTGGCGATTACGTTCCATCACAGTTTCATATTCAACTACTCAACACACTATCATAAATAACTTACATTTTTGAAGATGTTAGCGTCTAGGAAGCACGACGTGTGAAGAAGTGCCAGCGTTACGCAATTACGCGGATATGCTGTGGTGCTGACCGCGAGCATCTTGTTGCCATGAGTCGCCTCCTTCGCCAGGCATCATGGGGTCTGCTTTCTCAATGCAGGCCGTCTTTACCGACTTTTTACGCGGCTCGCAATAATAGAGTATAAATTGAGATACGCAAATACAGATACGCGACTGTGACAAAAAAACTAAAAAACTTGAGACGCAAATTGGAATCCGTAACTTCTTTGTCGTCCTTTAGCGTTTCGATTCTTCCCTGAAGTCTTTGATCTCGCGCTTCAATCTCTTCTCCAATTGAGATAGTCCAGCCCATATCCTGTCACCGGGATTGATTTTCCCAGTCTGGAGCTCCTGGGGATACATGATGTGTAAAATATCGTCGACAACTTCTTCGATGTTTCGCACTTTGCCGCTGTTGAAGCCTGCTCGCAAGCGGTGAACTTTGTCTTTGCTCTCTTTCACAAATCTACCAGCTGCTGCACCCACAGACTTTTTGGGTTTTTCTGTGGCCTCTCCGCGGTCATCGACGTCCACCTCATCCAAGGGTCTCTGGCCCTCCCTATCCTCAAGGTCTTGGGGGTCGGGCGAGACAAAGATCTCTGTGACTTCCGTAACCGTTTCCGACTTTGTCTCGACCAAATCCTCAATGCCCGCCATCGCCATGTGAATCATCGCAGGCGTGATGTTGGTCATCCGTCTGACGATGTCGTAGGCAGGACCCGAAAGCTTCCAGCGTTCGCCGTTTTCGGACGTGTACGCGGGTAACTTGACAAAACACTCCATGACCTTGATATGGTTCAAAACCGTTTCCTTTGGCGCCTTGAACCACTCATTGTGACCCTTTTCACAATAGGCACACTCGGATACCTTGACGTTGTGGAAGCGAAGCATTTCGTGGACGAGCTTCTCAACCTTGGCCGCCCCAGGGAATTGCTCTCCGGGAGATTCGTAGACGGTTGTCGTGTTGGACTTGCAGCAGTTCCCTGACTGGTTCAGTCTGTCCTTCACTGTCGTTTGCGTCCATCCAATCTTGTATAGGCCCTCATGTTTGACATGCCTGAGCACATAGACGATTCCATGTTTTGTCTGCTTTGCAGTCAGGTCTTTGTAGATCTCATTGATGACTCGACAGTCCTCTTGGATTGACTTCTTTCGGCGGGGAGTGACCAGGCCAAGACCGATCATTTGCTGAGGTCTTTCATCGTTGGCGTCATCTGGAATGATACTGGCAGAGGCAACAGCCAAAGTCGAGATACCCTCTGTGGCCAGGCCAGTGTCTAGGACCTGCTCACGCTTCCCATCCTGAGCATCGCTGGAATTGATGCCGGCAGAGGCGATGACCATAGTGGAGATGCCGTCCGTGACTACCTCAACCTGTGCGAACTTTGAATCTTCGTCAGGGCTCGTTGATTCGGACGACGCCGGGTCACTGGTGGTGGAAGACGTCGCTAGGCTTATGGATTTTGCATCGAAATATAATGAGCTATCGTCGGATTTGTCCTTGAAATTGGATGGATCTTGACCAGTCATGGAAATAGAGGATTTGGCGTGTAGGTGCCTCCATCTTTCGAAACTGCTAATTACGTCGGTTCTATGATGCTGGCAGTGAGATATATAGAGAAAATCCTTGAGCTGGCTGAGAAACTCCTCGGTCGCAGGACATTCCTTCAACAGCTTGAAGTGAACGAGGAGCTCGTTGGCTCTCTTTTTGTTAGCTGACTTGAGTATCATGCTGCAACGACCAATGGATGTCTTCTTGTCTGCGGGGCATCGCTCATAGTCCCAGTTCTCGGGATTCGGTTGCTTGTCGAACCCTTTGACAATGTCGATTACCTCCTTCAACACGGGGTACTCAGAAGTCATACTGCTTGCCATTGAATCTATGGTTCAGCGTCGTTCAGATGGTGAAAGACAGGGCCAGAGATGGCAAATCACGAGGCGTCGAACGTCGCTGGTGTTCGGGCAGTAAAGAAGCGCGAGTGAACAAGAACGAAAGGAGTGGCCAGGTAAACTGCGTTGAAGGGTGGCATTCCGGCGACATAAACCAGAATTGGGCGGGATGGCTGGAGTGTCTGAAGGCATTCCGTCTAACCAAGTCGAGAGTTGAGTGCTACCTCCTGTATGCTGTTGGTTGTTGGTGCATGCACTCTCGCGTCGAACCAGGTTGGCTGGCTGCGCGCATGGCTCGACTTCGCTGTGCCTCCGGACCTATTACCACAATAGCCCTGGGTGTGGAGTTTCACTTTCAACACTCTCGAATCAAGAGTCATATCACATTTCCTGCATGCAGCGGCGCGTGTGTTGACTTGCATTTCCCCCTGTGTTCGTCGGCGCAGCATGAGGCATTCTTCTTGGAATAGTTCACGGATCGGCTCAGCCATCAAGTTAGGCTGAACGGAAGGCATGGCATCGTCATCACTTGGAAAACACAAGTCGAGGATCAGGCCGGATCCCCTTTCAACCTCTTCTGCTCCGTCGTTGAAAGCGCTACGATAACGTTCATTCCCATCCTGGTTTACATCTTTTGCATCATCCAAGCATTTCAGGCTTTAAGCCGCTCAACTTTGGGCCTTCGATGCCCATTACCTTTCCAGCTGCGGCTGCCCCTTCAATGTTCAGCATCTATACACCGCGGATAAGACAGAAACTTACATGCCTCTCAAGAGGGAGGCTAGCCACCATTACGTACGGTTAGCTAACACGCTGGGCTGGAAAAGTCGGGTTGGACCGTAGCCAGTTCGGCATCAATCCACTAGTGATGCACAATTACATTAAGTTTATGTCTTCCGTGACGCGCGTGCAGTATTATGCAATTTATCTTCTGCCTTGCTTGCCACCCCTGAAGCGCTGTTAGTCTTGACGTGCTCTTCAGACGAAAAGCAGGACGAAGGTTGAGCGAGCCACTCACAATATAGACAACTCGATATCGCCCTTGATCTTTGCTTTCAAATCGATCTCGACGTCCAGGTCCATATCAAGCCGCACCGATGGGGCGCCTTTGCCCTTACTCTGCACCTGTTGATTCTGCGGCGGCGCAACCTGCTGCCCGTCCTGTGGCTGATACGTCTGTCCCGATGCATGATCCTTCCCCCGCTTGGCCACGTTGTGGCGTTTCGGTCTTCGCGCTACATGGTTGCCGGAATTTTGTTGCGCGCCGTCAACTTCTGGAGCGGCCGAGTCCGCACTCAATGACGGCGTTTCCTTCTCGATCTTCTCTTCCGTCTCCGTCTTGGGCTTTGCCGGTTGCCTGCCGCTCTCCTGCGTCTCCGGGCGCCGTCGTTCGGGAACTTCGGTTTCACTAGTTTCACTATGAGGCTCGGTCGCTCGTGCCGACATTTGGTTTGCGGGATTCTGGTTTGGTGCTATTTCAGGGTTGAATCTGCGTCTGTGCCGCTTCGTTCAGCCGTTGAGGTGTCTCGTGAGATAGTGTGCCTCTGTCTGTGCCGTAATGCGTGATGTGTGTTTATCGGTAAAGATGCGGTAGTGTAATACAACAGAGTTGCGATACAAGCCTCGCGCTATTGAAGTAAGGCCATCATCTAAGGTTTCTGGAATATGCCTGCATGACGTAGTCCCCCGCGAATCTTGCTGATGTCGAGTAGCGTGGGGAAACCAATGTGCGTGAGTCGAGGGATAATCGTGCTGGGATGACATCACCGCCCCTCTAAAACGGCTTTTGTATTCGCCCCCTTCGAGCATCAACCCGGCATATTCAAAGACATTTGGCGCCGATGAACAGTCTCGAAATGCAACCTCCGCCGCTGGCTGGAGATATGAAGCCGCGCAATTGTAATTGCAGCAAAACCAAGGCCAAAAGATTTCCCGGCATAAAATCCCAAAATCTTATTCAGTAAGCCTTCACGGTATTTCGAGAAGCGACGCATTGCTCCTTGGACATTGGGGTAAGTGAGGTGTTGAGTATACACAAAGTTGCCCTATCATCCGCCTTTGAAATAACTAGGGGAGTCAAATTTTCTTTTCTCTTCTCCGACAGAAAAGTTTCCTGCCGATCAAGCAACGTATTTTTGAGGCGAACAGTGAGTTCCTCAGCCAAAGTGTCATGATCGTGTCTTGTGACCCTGGAGGACATTGCCATGTTTTGCCTACTTTCACATCGATTGGCGCCATAACCGCGAATATTACAACACTGCAGCGAGAGAAAGCACTTACGACTTGCCTAGAACAACTCTTCACAAAAGTGGAGTTGACACTGCGCAGTTGCTGGTCTGACATGTTACCTTCCTTGCAAAGACTAGAACAGGTCCCAGATGAGTGAGCGTTGACTCCTGAGTACCCTGGCGGAGCGGATTGCCCATACAGAGTGAGTTGACAACTCAATGTAAGAAAATAGCGCTTACAGAGTGCTGATGTGAGGCTTCGGTCGATATAAATGTGAGACGCCTGATTGGGCGGGCTGTGTAGCCGGGCACGCCAAGAGCATGGTGCTCCTCACAACTGCATAAGACTGCACCAAACACCACATTGAGTAATTTGTCGGAAGACCATCTTTACTATTTGCAGTTGGTCATTCGTTGGCATACGTGTAGTCTATCCAGTACTCACTGGCGAGGCAGGTAAAATTGCTCCATGAGGGCAGACTCACTCTGTTACTCGCGTTCTATCGCAAACTTTTGCAATCGCAGTTTTTAACAAGTATCGTCAAACCGTCTCTAAGCAATCCTCGCTGACGTTCCCTTTAAGTTATGCTGCTTATAGCTGTTCTCTGATCCACCTGTGTGCTGACAGGTTCTAGGCCGCCTCAAACCCTAGTTCAACGCAGCATACTAAACATATTGGGTAGCTGTGAGCGTGTATGTACGCCCTGCAAGTGAGAGCGAGGTTTCAATCGTCTGACTTCGCATCGAGACACTAGCCGTGTTGAGTAACTGTCTGTACAAATACAAGGGATTGCATTCACGTATTCCCACCTGAGACACAGGACCTCACGAGAAACCAACCATGCGGCGTTGATACGATGAGCAAAACATTAGACATGATGATGGCCCCCGCTTACCACGGACATGCAAATTTCAAACTCCGCAGGCCAAGACAACCATCGTGCCCGAGGGCCATGCATCGTTAATGTGTTGAATAACTTCCTAAACGGGCCAGCAACGGAATACTCTCGCATAGGACGGGGGGAGATGGCTATAAATACTCACAAGATGCCCCCCGATGTTGAGGACAAACTCGAGCTTGAGCATCCAACGACAGCCGTCGACCATCATCTCTCACTCTCAACACACACAAACACCTTTACTCGCTTCCGCCGAGCTACACACTTCTCGAGTTAGTCGCAGCTTCTTGCTTGTACAGCCCAGCGTCGCTGACTTCACTCCCAGCTTCCGCCATGAAGATCAACGCCCCCTTTGTCATCCTCGCCACGCAGCTGGCCGCCGTCTACGCAGGCTCTGGGGTAGCCGCTCGAACCGCGATCGAGGAAGAGTGCGGCGCCCTCGGCGTCTTCAAATACAACCCCTCCGACCTCCAGGCCAACGAGGACCCCTCCCGCTTCCGCAAGTGCAAGGAGCACCCCATGTTTCTCGAGGGCGTCTTCCCCGGCCCGGGCGACAACTCCGCCGGCGACGGCGAGGTGGAGGACGGCGCGGCCGGCACGTCGCCGGTGGCCAGGTCCGAGCCTCTCGGCAACATCCTGGCGAAGCGGGAGTGCCTGAAGCCCTCGGACGCCCAGTACGGGTGCTCCAAGGACAAGTGGTGCTGGTCCCGATGCGGCAACGTGGGCCAGTGGTGCTGGCTGGCCTGGGAAGGCGGGAAGGGGGCCTGGAGAGGCTGCCAGTCGAACAATGATTGCAGGCCGCTCTCGGAATCTGGTTGCGGACAGGGCGATTACTGCGAATCTTGTGGCTGCTCGTGCTGATAGCCCTCTCGAGGGGTAGCATCACAGCCAGCTGGGCTACAGGTGCGCAGTTGTGGTAGGGTCTTGTAGATGGGCAACCTTGTCGATGCTTTACTTCAACATCCCGAGACGGAGTGAGGTTCAAGTTGCCCGCATGCATACCTATTATATCGACCATACATAGGTAGTTCAGGGTGGTTTCCACTTTGTATGTTGGTCATTCGATCAAGTCTGTTACTTCACAATACAAGTCATAGGCTTGATTAAACTTACAGAGTCCTTTAGCAGGAAAGTGCCAGCATTTCCTGCCTCACGTTCTTATTCAGGCATCTATTGTTCCACACGGCTCTGAAAACATATGAAAAGGTCGATGGTAAAAATTGTAGATTGGTGGATGGGTAACATAGCAGGAAGCCATCGAGCTTGAGTTTGAAAAAACCCGTGTAGTGAGAGGAGACAGCTTTGGGCACGCATGCTATGTAGGTGTTGCTCACAGCCACACGATGTTACGTCGAAACTCGAGCAAGGCTTTTTTTCATCGACACGGAAGGCCATCGACCCTCTCTAAAAGTCGGGAAATTAAAGCATTACTTTACGGCCCAAGGACTTCTACACGGCTAGGGGAAGACCAATCATGACCCATTTGTAGTGGAACCTTGACTGATAGCTTAGATAGCATAACACTGGGTGCGCCCTTAAGTCTATGTTACCTCCAAATTGCCATTCCAGCCAAGTTATTCTAAAAGCCCAAAGTTGGCAGATATTCATACGAGTTAGTTGGTTGTGGGATCGTCGAATACAACTGGCTGGCGTTTGACACGATCTTGGCTCCAGGGCCGCCGTTGGCCATTCCATTGCACTGTCAAAACGTTGAAAATTGACGTCCCATTCCCATCATCACCTCTTACAGGCCCTGGTTCAACCAAGTGTTGAACATGTCGAGGGCTTGGGACACTGTGCAACTGTTGCGAACAAAGGGCGAAAAAGCATTAGTTCCAGATGCCAACACGTGTGGCCTTAGATGGATTATTGCACCGAGGGGAGCGTAACCCCCGTACCGCACCGCGTGTACTGTGAATTGAAACCGAACCATTTCCTGTAATATGAGGATTCGATTCGGAAGACTTCATGGTTCCCGTATCCGAGTGGACGTGGATCAATGTCGGAAACACATTACTGGGTGGGCCGTCAGATTATCACAAAAGTCGTAAATCGTATGTAAGCAGTCAGGCAACCGCACGAAGTACCCCATGGATGTGCTGATGTTGCGAATGACGACGGAAAGACCCCGGTGATACCGTCCCTCGACCGTTGGTCAGCCTCGGGTCTGATGCCTCTACTGGTGAAAACTTCCGACGGGACCATCAATGGGGTATCAACCCCGAGAAAGCAGCCAGCAACCGAGGGACGATCTCCGGTGTTGGCACCAAGACCTATGAAAACTTTTCACCCCACACAGACCGGAAATAGTTGGGCACGCTGGCGAATTGTTCCGAAGAGATAGGTGGGTACGGGCTTGGTAGCTGAAGGGCTGAGAATTGTCACCTTGGGGCTGGCGAAAGCCCATCATCGTCTTGGCCCAGGACTCTGGTCGATGGCCACAGGTCTGCAGAATGATCCATGTCCTAAGGTTTGTGGAAGGTACTAACTAAGTATGTACATGGCAAAGAAGATCCACACGCTGCCCTGCCTGCAATGCTGGGTCGGCATCCGCTGGCGGCTAGGGGACGGAGAGGGGGGCCCGCCTCGGTGAGAGGGATGGCGAAAGTTAGAACAGCATCTAGAGAGGCGAGTTGATCGGCCGACCGATGGCAGTAGTCTTGATCTAGGCGCGAGCTAAGCGGCGCCGCATGACTTTCGATCAGCCTTTGTCCGTTGGCAATGGGATGGTGGAGGGAGTGTGGCGGTCCTTTTTGACTCCTTGAAGATACGGATGCCAATCTTCATACACACGCCACCGATTCGACGAGGAGATGGCGGGGGTAACTGCAGGAAGCTACTGCTCCATGTGCCACTGCCGTTTGTGCGACCACCATCAGATGCATGATTGATCGAGCCGCGACATGCCGTCCGCGGTCGGACACAGGGACGCAGGGTAACAGGGATACGGGGCTGTACTGCTTGATGATTTCAAGATTCTTGAATTTGTGTACGGCACAGCGACGGCAACAATGGTAAGCGGGGCGTTTGCGAGAAGAACCGGTCGTGAGAGGAAAAGCTTGAAGGGCCGATAGCCGGTGGTTATGGCCAGCGGGCGGCGACGAGGGTAATACTATGGCGTAAAAATTTGTGATCATAAGGACGAGTTGTTGGGGACATGCCTTGAACGACTCCAGGGGTCCAGCTGGCAACTATAAACGAGGCTCTCCCGCTCTGATGTTCTGATGTTGTGACGCTGCGATGTTGTGATAGCTGTGATGCTGCACGGAAAGGCCTCTAGAATGGCAAACTGACCAAGCAAACTATTGGAAGAACAGAGTGTCGGCAGCGAGGGCAAAGCGAAATTCATATCGGAAGCCAAGGCTGGGCCGCTGGTCTGCGCGTCAAATGCCCACCGCGGGCCTTCGGATACGCGGAACGTCATGGGGAAAGACGGGATGGATGCCAAGAGCCAAGGGCTAGAGCCAAGGGACGACGGGTATGCGCTGGTGGAAAGCTGAATCATGGAATGGGTGAATGAATCGATCGGCGTACAGGAAACAGAAAGGATGCAGAGACGAGAGAGGGTGGGTGTGTCTGTCCGTACCGCAAAGACATGGCGGACTCGAAAGTGGCGGGTGATTCAGTGCTTGACGAGGTCGACCAGATGATCTGATAAGATAGTAAAAGCGGGGCGGAATCAGATAAAATTCTGCTTCGGCGCTATCGCTAAAGGCCCCATTGACTAAAATGACACTAAAGTGGGTGGCCAACCAATGGTCCGAGTTGTGGAGGGCTTATCCCTGCAATAGTGGGGGCTCACCCGTGTACATCGTCGTTGGCTGACTGAAGAGAGAATTTGGGTAGGTAGCAACTTGCTCGTGCTTTCCTTCCTGACCCAGGGCCAGGGCAAATGATTTGTCCTTGTTCAACACGCAGCAGGAACCGGCAGGAACAGCAGGAACAGCAGGAACAATAGGAACAGCAGGAGCGGCGGGAGCAGGTCTCGCCCCTTCTCTCCCCAAGACGTCCCCGTCCCCATCCCACCCGATCCCACTCCTCTTTTCTCTCATCTCCCATCTGCATCCCTCTAGTGTGGGTGTGTACAGGTATGTATGTACGTACGGATACGATGTACACTGCACCAACCGTCCAGTCGCCTGCTTCCGTTGCCCTCTCCACCTCGGCCTCGGCCCTTGTCATGCTTAAGTCAAGCTTTTTCTTCTTCTAATTTTGACTGTGTTCAGGTTCGGTGGCCACTATCAATTACCCTCGGTAATACGGACGGACGACGACCGGACCCGCCTGGTCGACCAACTCGCGTTTCCCTTGACAAGACTTTTCGATACCCCTGGGACTCTATAGCGACGCCCTACATCGCTGGCTTTACATGGGACGAGAGTGAGAACGAGACAGAGGGGGAGAGAGAGGGGGGGAGAGAGAAAGAGATAGACGAGGGGGGACCAGGGGTGAATGCTACCATCTCACGACTTCGAACACAGACACCAACGTGCGTAGATACCTACCACTTTGTCTCGTTCCTTGCCACGGGAAGCACACCCTAACTATCCCTACAGGGTAGACTAGGACACATCATGAGCGCACATCGGGCGACGATCCCCCCAAGCCCACCGGCCCTGGGCCGCAGCTCAGAGGTAGGTGGTGGGCCACCTGGGCTATAGCTCCCAGCCTGCGACGAGGCGAGCCATTTCCCACCCAACACGCTGGCATGTGAGGAGGTCCTGCGTCCTGCGTCCCGCGCGCGCCGATGCGACGATGCCACCACCATTCCTCCAACGTTCCACCACCATCAAAGCCGAGAGCAGTAACCGACCTGCAACTAGATCTTCTTTCGGCACATCAGTTCCAATACACTGCCGCTCATGACACACCTACATGATTCGAACCTCGCCGGTTCTGTCCAGTGCCCTTTGCGTCGTCTCCTGCAGCCCAGCCCTTGGACCGTTGGAGCCATTTCCTGGTTTCCTTCTTGGAGTCTTCTTCCGAGGCATTCCTTGCCGCCTGTCCCCACATCGTCCGAGTCGCCCAAAGGACCCCCCCGACCAGGGCCGCCAGGTGGTTTTGTCGACGCCATTTCGTAATTCGCGCTCAACCATCGAATCGTAGCGCCTGTGTCCCAGTGTCCCCCGACGTGGCCCGATTCTTTTTCGGCTGGGATCTACGGATACACTGCGAGGGCTGGCTCCCTTCTCGACCCTTTTCAAGTTCTAGCTCCAACACGCACCATTCTGAGTCGACTTCGGCCGCCGCCGCCGCCACCAATCCATCTTGACCCTTGAAACCCCCCGTGGGTCTTTGCCTTGTGTGTCCTGTAGGCTGTCCGTCTATCTTTCCACACCCACTCTTCAGCGCCCACTCCGACGTGTAAAGGTTCTTTTGGTCTTGGTGGACACCCCGGAGCATCCATCCTACACGAACGAGTTGGTGCCACCGCGCTTTGTGCGAGTGGAGAGCTAGCTCAGCTCCGACCTACCCCCCCTACACCACATAGGCAGAGGTGGCACCCGTCGACTCACATCGCCGAGCCGATGGCCGTTGCATGGATGATGGATCCCCACCCTGAAACCCTGCCGCCGCCGCTGCTGACGGTCCCGCTCGACTCTGCGTTGCATACATAGAGGCAGCCCTGTCCGCCCGGTCTCTGTCTCACGTCCCTCGGCTTCATCTCTTTCATCGACAACAGGAAGGCACCCTCGACGATCTGTTGCTTTGACGCCCTCGAGCCTGGTACCCGCCATAGTCACGGCACAGTCCAGTCAGATACCTCGACGATAGACCGTCCTGTTTACTGATAACGGACTCTTTCCCACATCATGGGGCTTTTCACCAAGAAGGCTCCTGAGGAGCATGTCACCGCCGACCCGGCGACGCCCGCCTACGACGAGAAGACGGGCGAGCACCCCGGCGACCGGTCCAGCGATGATGAGCCTATCGGAAAGAATGTTCAGGCCGGTGTTGCCAAGGTCGAGGCCATGACTGCTGTCTGGACCAAGCGCGATCTGATTGCCGCCTACGTTCTGTAAGCCTTATCTATCTTGACGCCACGATCATGGAGCAACGAAGCCTAACAATACCGATAGCATTTGGCTCTTCTATGTTGTCACCTCTATCCAGGAAGTCTCCATGCGTGTCTTGTCGCCCTTCGTCACCAGTAGCTTTGCCTTCCACTCGCTGACGGCGACTACCGGCGTCATGTCGACTCTTATCGCCGGTCTCATCAAGCTGCCTCTGGCTAAGATCCTCGACACTTGGGGCCGTCCCCAGGGCCTCAGCTTGATGCTCATCAGCTGGATCCTTGGCTTTATCATGATGGCTGCCTGCAAGAATGTCGAGACCTACGCCGCTGCCCAGGTTTTCTACGCTGTCGGGTAAGCCTTCTCCGTTGACTAAAAAAAAGCACGACATCTTCTAACATGGATACCACAGATCCCAGGGCATTAGCTACTGCATCACCATCTTCATCGCCGACACCTCGAGTCTCAAGAGCAGAGCTCTCATGCTCTCTTTTGCGACGTCCCCGTACATCTTCATCACCTGGGCCGCCGGTCCCATCACCAACAGTATCCTCAAGAAGGACGGCATTGGCTGGCGTTGGGGTATGGGCATGTGGTCCATTGTGGCTCCTGTCGTTGTCGGGCCTCTCGTTCTGCTCTTCCTCTGGAACCAGCACAAGGCGAAGAAGATGGGCATCATTGACGGCCGTGGATCGATCAGGAACATTTCTGCCACCAAGGTTGTCAAGTTCCTCGTCGACGTCGACGCTCTCGGCATCTTGATCCTCGCCGCCGGCATGGCCTTCTTCCTTTTGCCGTTCAACATCTTCTCGTACCAAACCGAGGGGTGGCGATCGCCCATGATCATTGCTTTCATCGTCATCGGCTTCTGTCTCATCATCGGATTCGTCGTGTACGAGAAGTTCCTGGCACCTGTCACCTTCATTCCGTACAAGCTCCTGTCGGACAGGACCGTCTTCTTCGGCGGCTTGATGTTCGTCTTCGTCTTCTTCAACTCGGCCGTCTGGGGATCCTTCTTCAACTCGATGCTCATGGTTGTCTGGAACACGACCGTCGAGGAGGCCACCTACATCAGCAACATTTACCGCACCGGCTCTTGCTTCTTCTCCATTATCATTTCGGCCCTGATCTACAAGACTGGACGCTTCAAGCCGTTTGCTCTGTACTTCCTCGTCCCGCTGATGATGCTCGGCGTCGGTCTGATGATTCACTTCCGCCAGCCCGATCAACCCATCGGATACATCATCATGACGCAGATCTTCGTCGCCTTCGCTGGCGGCCCCATCGTTATCTGCGGTGAGATGGCTATGTTGTCGCCTTCCGACCACCAGCACGTTGCTGTCATCATGGCCATTCTCGATCTCTTTGGCAGCATCGGCAGCACTGTCGGTTACACCGTCGCCACCGCCATCTGGACCAGCACTTTCAAGAAGAACATCACCAAGTACACCCCGCCCGGCACCCCCGTCGACACCATCTACGGCGACCTCATCTCCCAGCTCAGCTACGAGGTTGGCAGCCCTGAGCGCATTGGTATTCAGCACGCCTACGGCGACTCTCAGCGCATCATGCTCATCACCAGTGTCTGCCTTTTGGTTGGCGCCTTGGGCAGCGTCGCCATGTGGCGCAACATCAACGTCAAGACGATCAAGCAGGTGCGCGGAAACGTCGTTTAGAGAGAGTGGCCTTTGGCGATGATACCCCCTTTTTTTTTGGAGAGCTTGGGCTCTTGGATCTAAAAGCGAAATTTATTCTTCATTCGGGACGACCTCAATGTGGTTGTCCTCGTACACATTTGATACATGTTTTAATCTATGAGGGACGTAAATGACGGTCCTGGCGCACGATTGTACATGCACATCATGACCGTATCTAGCTAGTAATTAGCTTACGTCTCAAACCATCAAAGTTATGTTCTTTACCCGAGACTTGATTGTCTCGCGTTAGCCTCGCTGTATTGAGCACCCGGTCGACTTTTGGAATGCATTTCCGTCTAGACTCAGTCACCCTTGTGAAGTTCCTTTCTCATGACGCCTTTCAGACTCTCCTCGGAGATGGTTATGTATTTGTCTGGCGACACGCTATCCTCGAACGGAACCCTTAACCACTCGTCCGCCTGTACGATCTTGCCGTCCCTGAGCTTCAAATCGATGACGCCCGAGTACTCGAACGGCAAGCCCGTGGCCTTGCGGCGTCCGAGGTCGTTGACAAAGACGCCCCGGTTGACGGTGCGGAAGCTGCAGTAGCCGTTGTTGCCGCCGCTGCCGCCGGCGTCCGTCTCGGCCCCCCAGTAGACGGGGTACCGCGGGTCGAGGTAGACCTCGAAGTCCTTGTGCGCGCCGTTCCAGTGCCGGTGGTGGCGCTCGAGGAAGGCGTAGGGCACGTGGATCTGGGCGCCGTGGTCGGTCATGACGGCGTCCGGGGCGAAGAGGGCGAGGAGCGGGGAGGGGTCGCGGGCGGCCCAGGCGCGGCAGTAGATCTCGGGGAGGTCTTTGGGGGTTTGAGGGGCGGGCATGCCGTTCATCGTTGGAGTTTGGGTGGTTGTTGGTTGTACGTCTGGCTTGAGTGTTTGGTGTGTTGAGCTGGGTAGTAAGTAGTGTAGTTGGGGTTTGGTGTTGTAGTTGAAGGCGAGGTTGAGATAACAGTAGACTAGAGAACTGAGCTGGGCGAGGGGGTGGTGGTCTTGGCAGCAAGCGGCAGCCGCACCTTGTCACTTATGTAAACTTTTAAAAGGGTTCGGGAAAGTTGAGGCGAGAATCGGATGCGGTTGGGGAAGCTCCGCCGCGAGAAGTCGACTGAAACCGGAGGTTGATGATCGGACGAGAGGTTGTCGCGACGGGACCCGCTCGAGGAGAGGGGGTTCTGTTACGGTTTTAAATGACGACGGATGCCGGGTCCGGATGACTCGAGGTCGGGGATAGAGCTGCATGATAGACTATGTGTTAATCGTGACATGAAAGGGGGGGTAGAGAGAGGCCATGTTGTGGTTTGGTTTAGGTTTGCTACGTGAAAGACTACTCGACGAACGTCTGTGGTTGACTTTTGGGGAGAAAGAGTTCGGACGATATCTCCTTTTGTGTTGGACTGATTTGAACTCAACTGCGCTTTCATGAGCTCTTCGGTGGGCTTCTGTGCTCAGCACGTGGGTGACGTCTTCAAAACTCAGTTGCAGGGCGTCCATGCTCTGCCATTCTGAAAGTCTGTTTGGCCATGGGTGCTTCCAAGTCACGCGGGTGGCTAGCTTTTGGTCTTCCATCTCAGGATGCTCTTGATGATTGATCTTGTGAAGCTCCTGGAAGGCTACAGATAGTTGACCTTCTCAGCGATTGACAAGTCTGAGTTAGATAGTTTTCATGTCACGGGGACGAATTCGGCATTTGTAGTCATGAAGCATCTTACGCTCACTTCTTAGATGTTCCTTGTATGCTGCAGGTGTTTCGTTGTCTGCGTCTGCGTCACTTACATCAGTACTCGCAAACATGCTGGTTACGACTGCTGCTGGGCTCACATTCTTCATCTTCCCGTTCCGACGTTCCCGACATGTACAAACTAGATTGTTGTCTTGCTGAAGCCACTTGGTTGGAAACGGTTTCATGTCCGTGACGATGATGCCAACAATGCTAAGACTATTGGACCTCGCGTATTCGTCTACTCTATTCTATTCGTTTCTCGGGCTCCTATATTCGTCGAATGCTAGTAGTGCAGGGACCTGTTGACAACGTTGATGAGAGGCTGTCTCGTGTGCAGCCGCTCCAGGTTGGCCTCCAGAAGGCCCAGCACTCGCTCCCAATGCACCTTCGTCCTCCAGCTGACGTGGGGCGTGATGAAGATGTTGGGTGCCTTCCACAAGGGGTGGTCCTTGGGAAGCGGCTCCGGGTCCGTCACGTCGAGCGCCGCGGCGCGGATCTTGCCCGTCTCGAGGGCCTCGATGAGGGCGTCGTTCTGGACCAGCGGGCCCCGGGCGATGTTGGAGACGAAGGTCCTGCGCCTCGACAGGATCTCGAACTGCTCCCTGCCGAACAGCCCCTTGGTCTCCTCGGTGAGCGGCAGGCCCAGGACGAGGATGTCGAGGTCCTGGGCCAGGAAGGCGTTGACGGACTCCCTCGACGCGCCGTGGAACCACTTGGTCGGAATCAACCCGTCCGGGTCTCCGGTGCCGGGGATGCAGTAGCTGTCGTCCTTGCGGGACGCTGGCGTCGACCGCTCGCTCCGCGTGTAGGCGTACACCTCCATCCCCATCGCCTGCGCGATCTTGCCGCATTGGCGGCCGATGGCGCCGTAGCCCAGGATGCCCCTGAGAATCGTCCACTGGTTAGCAGGACCGCAAGAGGCGGTTGTGCGTTCACAGCCATTGGTGGGGTGTTGTCCAGGCTTACATCCGCAGGTTGACCGAGTCCTCGACCTCGACGGCTAGCGGGCTCTCCCAAAAGCCTTCCTTCATGTTGTTGGCATAGCGCAGGAAGTGATGCTGGCTCGATAGCCAGGTTCCAATGACCCATTCGGCGATCTGCGGCCTGCCGAGTTTGGCATCTCAGTGGGTGGTTCAAGGCTTCCCCTCCCCCTCCCCCCCTCCCAACGAAACAGGTCGGGCTTTACTCACGATTGGCACCCGTTTGTCGTGCAGAAGGCAACGTCCGGGTTCTTGTAGACCTCGTGGTCCACCCACTTGTCGACGCCGGCGGACGACACCTGCACGAAGCGGACCTTGGACATGCGGCTCGGGGACGCGGGCAGGTACGAGTAGAAGATGGTGACGCCGTCCCACACCCCATCCGGGATCTCGTCTGGCTGGATGTAGCCGCCGCCGGGCTTCCGGCTGTCGACCCAGCGGACTTGGAGGCCGGGGAAGCGCTCCGAGACCCTCCGGGTCCACGCCGGGTTCTCCGCCGCCGAGAGAAGCAGCAGGAGCACGTCCTTGGCCAAGGGGCTTGCTTGATCCGGAATATCACCCATGATGTTCTTCTGAGAAGGATATTATGTTTTGTCAGTAGAGGCAATCGTTAACCACCAGTGATGCGCTGCGAAGTCTCGACGGTCGAAAACGTGGTTTCGATGCGGGAGAATGTGTCGAGAAGGACTTTTGATAAGGGATCTGTACACTGATAGGTTGAAGCGATGGGACTGACTAGGGTTTCCGGCTCCGGAGCTCCGCTACCGTCCCGACATCGGTCAGGTTCCCCGAGATAGCGATTTATCAGCAGTGCAACGACTCACGCACGATGTGACCTGGGCCTTGGGTTCGATTGAGAGGGTTGAAATTTTTTAAGGACGGGTTGGCTTGAGATATTGTTCACTGCCGAAAAATAAGAATAGCCTTGGAAGTTGAGGACTGAAACCTGTTACATAGCCTACGCATCCATCGCGAGTTGTTCGACCTGTCATTGATAAGCATTCTTTTGACGGAATCAAGTACAAGAGCTGTTTTCAATCACATATTCAACTCAAAACTGGGTGATGTTTCTTAAGATGTCTCGTAACAATGGCCGATTGTTGGATCAAGGACTCTGACCGAAGTGATCTGAGCCTAGGCTCCGTTGCTTGTGATCAATGCACACCCTTGAAGATATGTGTTGGACTGCCACACGGATGATATATTCACTGCTTTCTTTTCCCCAACGGACTGGCGACAACAGACACAAATAGAACAATGATTGTTCCATCTCTAGTATGCCTCGACTCCGGCCAGCTTCAGCAACTTGTCAGTCAACTCGGGCTTCTCCCGAGGCTCCGATCTTCTGGCGTCGACTGATCCGTCCGGAAGAGTCGGTTGGTTCGTTCTCGGAACGATGTTGTCGTGCGGCCAGTGTGTTGTGGCCTGCCACTTCTCAAACGCCTGCTTCTTGGCACCCAGGGCTTCCGTTGTCGCAAAAGAGGCCGGCGCGTACGACACGTACGTGATGGTCCGGATGGTATCGCTTTCGGGTGTAGGCTCGGCGCCGTAGTGAATCAGCCGCGAATCCCAAATGATCAAGTCGCCCGGCTCCGCGACGACCTTGTGCTCTCGATATCCCTGCTCCTCGAACCATGCGATCTGCTCCGGCGTGTAGTTGAAAAAGTCCTTCCTCGTCCATTGGGCCCTGTCGGTACGATCGCGGAAGAACGACTCGGTGACCTTGTGGGTTCCCGGATACACCGTCAGCCCGCCGTCTTCGGGCCCTGCCTTGGACAGGTTCACGATCCCTTGCACGCACTCCAGTCCCTTTCTGTACGGGCTCTGGTCGACGTGCGGCCACTTCTGCCGGGGCGCATGGTCCGGCCTTCGCGGGAGCGTGATGTTCAGGGCGTCGAACGAGACGATGAGCTCGTCGGTGCCCCAGACCTTGGCGAAGACGTCAATGACGCCTTGCTCCTGGCGGATGTCCCACATGAACTTCTCGTGGACGACGCCGTAGTGGTTGAAGGTGTTGATCCCGGAGATGAAGGGCAGGTTGCCGGGCGTCCATGTCGCGGGGTTGGCCAGGTCCAAGGCAGGGTTGTCGAATGACTGGAGCCATGCGAAGGCTTGGTTTTGGTAGTGGGCGGCCTTGTCGCGAGTGATCACGGATGGAATGACCGCGAAGCCGTTCTTCTCGAAATCCTCCTGCCAAGTGGCTCTCGACATTGTGTGAGTCTGTCAATAGTCTATGCGGCGTGATATCGAGGGTCTGTGACGCGTTGATGTGGCGATCAATCTCTCCTAGGGCGGCTGACGAAAGGTTCAAGGTTGTTCTTTTGGGTTGGCGGTGATGTCGTCAAGCAATCAGCCGATGCTGCGGGAAAACCACTAGGGGACATACTTATCCGGATGTATCACGAAAGCCTGGCTCTCGATGAGGTGCTCGGGAAACATCCACTCCCGTTCTTGGATCTTCGCCATCGCCGGGCTACTTCCGGAGGGGTCTGCGAGGTCGGAGCCGTTCCGGTGTGGGGCTTCTCAACGCTGCAAGGAGAGAGAGAGAGCTCCGATGGGAAACAATGCGAGAAGGCTAGTCAAGTGTTTAGTGATATCCTCATCAGACTCGGTGCAGACGATCAAGCAAATAGCACCAGTTTCCAGAGGATATTCTTGCATCTACAAGTTGTTATCTGGCATGGAAACCGACAAAGACTTTGTCTTTTGACAGTCCAATTATTGATTTGGGCCAGTCTAGTTGTGCGACGAGCCTACAAGTGGTGTTTCCAAGACCGACAGCCTACGCTCAGAGCTTCTCTTCATCTGTAATCTCTCTAATCAGATACCCCCTTCCCAGAATCCTCTTCAGAGACAGCTTCCGAGTGTTTGATGCCGATGGTACGCACAATGAGGTACGTCGGAATGAGTGCCAAGCCCCACAGCCCAAAGTTGACTCCCACGGCGGCCAGCAGCTGAGGGCAATGTCAGTCGGTGTCTTACTATTTTCAAAGCCTTAAATAAGTCGACGGTCATGCAATTACTTACGGGAGCATGAGTAGAGCTGATACCGGATGCCACGGCACCGCCTGCAGCCTCGACGGCGCGTACAGTCGACGTGAATCTGATGATCTCAGCAGTGTCACGAGCCATGTACCCGGCCAGCCAGTAGCCGTAGTTGTAAGCCAAGGCACTAGAACGATCACGTTAGTCATACTCTGCGAAAGGTTTGTGAGTTAACAACTCACAAGTTAACCTGCAGCAGGATGTACAGTGCCCAGCCACGGCCGAAACCGTTGTCCACCCAGTCCAGCGCTGGTGCATTCAAGCCGTACTCGCGCTGAATGATGGTCGCCCACACCCAAGTCCCCCCAAACAGGGCCATCATGCCAATGTAAGCGAACCGAGCACGCTGGTTGATGGTCAGGCGGGTCCAGTCGAGGAAATGGCCGAAGAAGAAGTTGGCGGTGATTTGGGCCAACGCGGAGACTAGTGACGCCAGGGCGCGGGAGCGGACGGAAAAGTAGAGCGACAGGTAAGAGCCCGCATACGAGAGCAAAAAGGTGGCGTAAAAGAAGAAGGGGAAGCTTTGGTGAGTGGGCTGTCAGCACCGGAGACGGACGCGGGAGCGCCATGCCGGAGACGCGGGAGGCGGACTTACACCAAGAGGAAGTCCTCACGGACGAGAATCTTGCCGACGGCCTTCAGTTCGGCCACGGTTGGAATCCGCTCTGCTTTTGCCACCTTCTTTCCGTCTTGACGCTGAACCTTTTCGGCGGACGAGAGGAGCATTGCGACGAACGGACCTAGGCATTCTGGGCGATGTGAGACGACGTTGACACGGCTTGAGGGGGGGGGGGGGGGGGGTGGAGAGACTCACGCAAGGCCACGAAGACGACGTATGTCCTGTAATCTAGCTTTCCAGTTGTTTTACCGGTTGAGTCTCAAACTTCTCGTTAGCGGTTCCATCGAAAAGAAAAGATGCTACTCTTCACTCACTGAAAGCGAGGTTGATGGCGCCTCCGACGATCGAGCCGCCCTACATCGACTTAGCACGGCTGCGTTCACGACCAAATACTGACACTCACGTTTCTGTATGCCAGCCAGTAGGCGAGATATCTGCCTCGTTTGTGATCCTCTGGGTCTGGAAGCCGATGTTAGACGAGTCTGGTGGCCAAGGGTACGCTGCCACACTCACAACTGATCATGATGGCCCCTTCAGCCGCCCAGAAGACGCCTGCGGTGATTCCACAAGCGGCGGATCCCACATAGACAAACCACTCGTTACCGTAGCGGTTGTTCGTGTACAGCGAAGCCGAGTATATAGCGCTGGTTCCTTGTCAGTTCATGCGCTTGCAGGAGTCACACACTGGGATTCGCTCACTATCCCGTCGTGCCAAAGACCAACGCGTTCTTCAGGCCGATCCTGTTGGCGACGACACTGCCCATTGAGCAAGTCACGACCATCATGACTCCCAGGACGGCATTTGCGGACCTGCCACCGAGTGAGTTTTACCGTCTTGGAAAAAGGTCGCTGAACTATGGTAGGCTGGAGGGTGGAGAGACTTACATCACCAGATACGGAGTTTGTTGCCCACCTGCTCCGGTCGATTGCATAGCATTGTACAGTCCAGGGGCGAAGAAGGCACAAAGGCCGATGACTGTGGCTTGGAAGAAGACCGTTCGATACCATGTTCTCTTTGTGGTCCCGGGGATCTCAGCCTCTGGAGTCGAGTTGTACGAGGCCGCCGAGGGGGCCCCTTGCGTCTGGGTTTGTTGATGCGCCATAGTGAGAGACGTTTGGTGAAACACTTTGTCTATGGGATGACAGAATGATCGAATCCCTTGCCCAGCGGCCGTGCGACTGTGATCCGATATTTTGAACTCGGACTGATCTTCTTGTCAAGACTCGACAATGGGGGGTTACGACTCAGACATCGGGACATGTATGGAGAAAAATGCGATTGAAAGAACCCAAGACTTGAATGGGATTTCCTCGCCAAACGTCTGGCCGATAGCGGTGGTAAGGCGTGTCGCGATGGGAGTTATCATGGCGTGCTCGCGGAGTCTCCACCACGAGGTAAGCCGATGACCACTGCGAGGCAGCCCAGGAGCGCAAATGGGTCCATCTAGACGGACAAGTGCCGTCGAAGGATTTTCTCTGGTCTTGGAGAAACGACGATCCGGATCCAACGTCTTGTTTCAGTTGTTCCCGGAGACTTGCAATGCAGCGCAACGATGCTTGGTGGAATCACGCACGGAGATTCGACAGTTGAACGAATGTACGCGTTTATTTGTGAAGTTCCGGATCGGAAGAAGCTGATTGTGCTGCGAGAGCGCAATATAGGAGGATGTCAGCCACAGAGAAGAGAGTAAGTCAGCATACCCACTTCCTGGCACCCCCCACTTCCTAGCACCCCAAAAGTGAAGTTATTCCCACTATGCCCTTCGACTTTAATTAATTACTGCCTTCTTCTAGATGCTACTATAATACAGCTTTCTGCCTCACTAGGGCAATTAGAGTTACTAGATTCAGCTGCATTATCCTTTTTTTCACTAGCCTTAATTTGCACCTACTAAATGTCCTTAATATTAGTAAATTTAGTATTTAAATTAATTTAGACTACTCTTCTTTTCCTTATTATAGTATTATTAATTTAGGCTTATAAAAGCTCTAGCTTATATTAAGTAGTAATTAGCTTATAAGCCTACTTACTAAAGCCATTTTTAACTTTTTAGAATAGAAAGTATTAAGTAAAAGTATTATTATTTAATTCTATAAATAGCTTTAGTTAGCTAGCTAAATTCTTTATTTTTCTTATTATTAACTATACTACTATAAATAATATAAATACTTATTCTTCCTCTTTCTTACTTTTAGACTACTCTTTACTAATTTAATTTAATAATACTAATAGTTTTAGTATTATTAGGAGTAGGAGGGAGCTTATTAGAGACTTTACTATAGAGATAGACTATAACTCTATTTATTTTTAACTACTTCTAATATTCTATATTATTATAATTATAGTATAAGCCTTTTAATAATAATTTATAAAATTCCTCTTACTTATAATAGTAGAATTATTCTACTAATTAAAGTATTTAAGTTCCTTTCTATAGGCTGCTTTTATAGAGCTAAAGACTAATTAGTTAAGTAGCTAGAGTATATAGGAAGTATATAGTAGTAGGAATAATAAATAAATATTATTAATATAGTAGAATTATATAAAGTCTATTATTATATAATTCCTATAGTTATTAATAATTAGTAATTTAGCCTCCTTCTTACTCTCTTAGCTCTCCTTACTCTAAGAGGTAGTCTAATATAGCTCTCCTAGTAGACTATTGCAGACTAATAGGTAGAATAAGCTGCGCATTAGTAGAGTTAAAGGCTACAGCTATATAAAGTAGCTTTATATAGTATTAGACTAAAGAGCTAGTATAAGAGCTACTAATTTATATAAATTTAATATATAAGAATATTACAACCTATTAGATATAATAGGACTAGAGGACACTCTATAGGGTACTTAGTAGTTATAAATAAATTATATACAATTAAATATAGGAAATAGAGTAGCCCCTCTAGCTATAGAAGAACTATAGTATAAGTTATATAGAGATAAAATTATATATAAGTACTACTTCTTAGTAATAAGTACTTATTTTTAGTAATAAGTACTTATAATTAATAATAAGTACTTACTACTAATTAGAATTAATTATAATTATTAAGAAAGACTATAATAGGACTTATATATAGAATAGACTTAAATATACTTAAGAATAGACTTCTATAGCTCTTTAGTAATTAACTTTATAATTATTCCCTTAAATACTCTTAGTACTCTTTACTAGTAATCTATATTATAAGCCCCTTATTAAG
The DNA here is from genome assembly GCF_001672515.1 of Colletotrichum higginsianum IMI 349063. Classification (NCBI taxonomy): domain Eukaryota; kingdom Fungi; phylum Ascomycota; class Sordariomycetes; order Glomerellales; family Glomerellaceae; genus Colletotrichum; species Colletotrichum higginsianum. The sequence goes on along the minus strand of NC_030957.1, from coordinate 496,742 downwards.
TATACAATTAATTACTGTATTCTCTAAAGACTTAATTCTTTTAGTACAACTTATAGTACTATTCCCTAGCTTTATTACTTTAGCTTCTACTAATAAATACTACTATAGAAAGCTAACTGTAATAAGTATAGTATTCCTAAATTAACTCTTTAATTTTAACTCTAGAGTAGTTAGTCTAAAAGGATTATATTTTCTAACTTTTAGAGGCTTTCCTCTAACTAGGAGGCTAAATTAGCTAAATAAGTGCAAATCTAGTATACCCTTAGTATTACTCTAATTTATTAATAAGTAAGGGTATTTATAGAATAAATCCTCTATACTATAGGGAATAAGGAGCCTATAGGAAAGAGCTAAATTTATACCTTTCTAAAGAGAAATTTATCTATTAAGGTCTAGAGAAGTTACCTTATTAACTCTAAATATATTAATAGAGTATTTACTAAAGTTATTAGGGACTAATTTAAACTCCTTATTATACTAGAAGTTAAGAGTATTAAATTAGCTAATAAATATAATATAAATAAGATTAGTATTATTAAGGGCTAGGGATTTAATAGGCTAGTACTAGGGATAATTAAGATAAAGTCTATTTATAAGAAATAGCTTAAGTTAAGAGTATAAGTATTTATTATTAAATGTATCTCTACTCTAGGCTATACTCTAAATTCCCTTCTTATATATAAGAGTAAAATAGTCTAGTAGTAGTAGTTTCCTCTAGATTTTAGCTCTTATAAAGAATAGTAGTTTACTATAATAGAGAATAAATAAACTATAAATAATACTATATTTAAATAACTATAGTAGGTTTTTATTCTTTAGACTATCCCTTAGACTATATTATATACTTATAAGTATATATAGTAGTTATTAACTACTAGTAGGTATAAATCTACTTATTTATAGAGTATATAGTCTTATATACTATAAATCTTCCCTAAGGAAAATTTAATTATAAAGAGACTTACTTAATTATACTTACTTTTAATAAGAATAGAGTAGAAGAGACATAAAATAGAATATCTTAGATAAGATAAGGTAAGGTAGAATAGGTATAGGCAGAAAGGTTGTATATTACTTACATGCATAAGGTCTAAAGTCTAAGGTAAAATAGAAGGGAAATTCCCTTTATTTATACTTCTACCTAAGGGATAAAATCCTAGATTATTAATCTATATTATTACATATTATTATAGGTTAATACGTGTGAAAATATGCTTATAGTATAGTGTATTTATCTAGTATGAAGGGTTGAAGTCCTTAGTATGAAGGGCTAGTCTGGAATGCTTTACTTGTCTTTATATAGACTAGTATGTCTGTAAATCCTTATATACAAGTTATGCAGATAAACTATACACTAATCTATAGCTAAAATTATACGGATTCTAAATATAAAAACCGTTTACTTATATCTCTTTTAGTTATAGAGATATATGCAATTAAGTATATAGGTATTTTTATTAATAAGCTTCTTTATTCTTAGTCTTTTTACTTTACTTTACTTTTTACTTTTTACTTTACTTACTCCCTACTTCCTTATATATTAAATTTATATAAGTTAGTAGCTCTTGCACTAGCCCTTTAACTTAGTACTATATAAAGCTACTCTATATAGCTATAGCCTTTAGCTCTACTAATATGCAACTTATTCTACTTACTAGCTTATAATAGTCTACTAAAAGAGCTATATTAAGTAGTAGTATAATTATAATAATTATAACTTTAGAAAATTATTTTTTATAGTTATACTATAAAGAAATATAATTTTTAAGTAATAAAACTCTTAATTATATACTCTAATTAAATAAGAGAAATAAAATACACTCTAAGTAGAGGGAATATTTACCTTCTAATTAGAGTATATTACTAATATTTACTAAATTTAATCTCTAAAAGAATAAATAAAAAGTTAGGAACTACTTAGTAGACTTATAAAATTATTCTAGAATAATATTAATAATCTCTATAATATTAAGTTTATTAATAATAAGCTAGTATATACTAATATAAATTAGTAACTAAAATATATACTAAATTTAATATTTAACTTAAATAAATACTAAGTAAAAAATACTTTAAGAATAGTAAAAAGACTTATTTAGAGAGTAAGAGAATATATAATACTAGTATAAAGACTATACTCTACTAATATATTAATTAATATTTTACTATTAAACTTAAGAGCCTTAAGTATAATAAGAGACTTAATTACTCTAGTAAGACTAATAGACTAAGAAGACTTTTAATTAGAATCTCTATATAAGCTACTTAGTATAAAGTTAATATTACTTAATAGAGAGAGTATATATATAGAAAGTCTATTTAACTACTATAGTTAGTCTAGTAGTAAAGGGTCCCTACTATAGGGAATTAAATACTTAAATATAAATAAATTAGGAAGTAGAGAGAATACTATTAGCTAAAGGAAATTTTACTTACAATTAGCATTCTAGCCCCCTCTAAGTAGCTAATTTAACTAGAGTTAATATAAGAATAGTAATACTTAAAGCTACTCTATAGCTAAGGAGAGAATAGTATATAGAGAATTAGGATATTATATAGAGATACTAATATATACTTACTAAGAATATAATATAATTAGCTAATACTTATAAAATATTAAAGAGTATACTTAATATAGTAGTAGAATTTAACCCCCTAATAGGGAAGGACTATAATATAGTAGACTTTCTCTATATACTCCTCTATTCTAATAATTTAATTTAAAGTTAACTCTATTAAATAGAATAGTAAAAAAGAACCCTTAGAATAAATCTTACTCTATTTAATTAGGCTCCTACCCCCTAAACTAGGGAACTAGACTAGAATAATTACTAATAATAGGAGGTACTCTAATATTATTCTATATTACTATAGAGTCTAGTAGGAACTCTATACTAGTACTATAAAATATACTACTAATATTTAATTTAGTAATAAATAAGTTTATTAGAGTATTTATAGTATAATTGTAAACTCTAAATTTAAGAGGAATACTTATTATAATTTAAGAATATATACTAAAAATATAATAAACTATTAGAATCTTCTAGCTAAATATAAATACTAAGAGGTACTTATTAGACTTAATATTTTATAACTTTTGTAAAATATACTATTATAATATAGAGCTATAAATATAGTTAATATAAATATATATAGTAGATTTAGAATTAAACTACTAAATTATTTATAATATATATTTATATTTATAGGAATAAGTATAAAACTAGTAGGAATTTTACTTATTTAAATTAGAATATACTCTACTTAAAGTGTAAGAATAGTAAACTATTACTTAGAGATTTAGAGACTAATTTAAGCTTATACTTATGCAATTAGAGAAATAATTTTAGGAAAACTACTTTACTATAGAGAAAATTAATAATTAGAATAATATTTATATATTTACTTAAGACTATTTTAAGTATACTAGAGTATAGAGAAATATTAATTATAAATAGTAGCTAATATATTTCTATAATAATTTAGCTCTATATTTTTACTAGTTCCTCTAACGTACGTGCATAGTGAGCTGCGCATCATAGTGAGCTGCGCACGTCCACTGCCTTTCTACCTCTTAAACCTTTACACCTACTTTCCTCCACGTACGAACATGACTTCTTCTTCTAAAGAAAGCCGTATTATCCTTGCCCTCCAAGCTATCCAAAAAGACCCAAAAATGTCTGTACGAAGAGCTGCCTCCACCTTTGAGGTTCCTGAATCAACCCTTCGCACGCGACGCGCTGGTGTACTCCCACGAGCCGAGACGCGACCGAAATCAATGAAGATGACTATAACTGAAGAGGAGGTGATTCTTGAACGAGTTATTGACCTAATCGATCGAGGGTTCCCTCTGCGACAAGAAGACGTACGAGAAATGGCCGACTAACTCCTAAACGCGCGCGACGGGACGCGTACGGGACCCCGATGGGCAGAGAACTTCGTACGACGCGTCCCCCAATTGAAAATGCGATTTCGACGTCGAATCGACTATCAGAGGGCCTTAGCTGAGGATCCTACAATTATACAAGGCTGGTTTGCACTCGTGCGAAATACAATTGCAAAGTACGGAATACTTGATGACGATATCTACAATTTTGATGAGACTGGGTTCCTGATGGGAATGCTGTTGCATGCAAAGGTTGTTACAACGTCTGACTGTAAGGGAAGGCCTCGTACGAAGCAGCCTGGCAATTGGGAATGGGTTTCTGTCATTCAGGGTGTGTGTGCAGATGGCTGGGCGATGCCTCCGTACGTTATCGTGAAGGGCAAATATCACCTCCTCTCCTGGTACACCAACGGCCAATTCCCAGCCACATGGCGCATCCATCCAAGCGAAAATGGATGGACGACAAATGATATTGGCCTAGATTGGCTACAGCACTTTAATTAGTGCACAAGGACTCGTACGAAGGGCTCTTATCGCCTCTTGATCCTTGATGGTCACAACAGCCATAAATCGACCGACTTTGACGAATACTGCAAGGAACAAAGCATTATTGCTCTCTGCATGCCTCCCCATTCATCGCACGAGCTCCAGCCTCTTGATGTTGGGTGCTTTAGCCCGTTAAAGCACTCGTACAGCAAGGAAATCGAGAAGATGATGCGGATGCAGATTTCGCATATTACTAAGGATGACTTCTTTCCTGCCTTTAAAGCAGCATTCTTTGCCTCAATGGGCGAAAACAACGTACGAGCTGGTTTTAGACAGGCAGGCCTTGTACCTTTTAACCCTGAAGTGGTTCTTTCTCGCTTGGATTTCAAGCCAAAGACGCCAACACCATCAAACTCACGGCCAAGCAGCCGAGGCTCCTGGGACGCAAAGACACCAACCACAGCACTAGAGGGCGTACGAAGTGCTTCCTCTCTTAAAAAGAAGATCCAAGCACATCAAGGTAGCTCACCAACACCAATGTACGAAGTAATTGACTTCCAGGCCAGAGGTATTAGCAAGTTAGCCCATAGGCTTGCTATTGTTGAGGCTGAGAACCGTAAGCTTCGTACGGGGATAGAGGTACTAAGTAAGCGCCGGAGGGCAAAAAAAACACGACTACGTCTTGGAGGGTCACTTAATACTGCTGAAGCAGAGGCACTACAAGTAGAAAAGGGTGGTGTTGATGCTGGAGGAGAGAATAACCCTCAGAAGGAGGGTCGTACGGAAGGTGCTGAACCACGCGCGCGACGATGTGGCAATTGCGGAAAGTCTGGACATAACGCACGAACCTGTGAAGTAGTTTGGGATAGTGATGAAGAAGAGGGTGATAAGTAGTTTTAATTGATTTCGTACGTTGTAGTTGAATTAACTTATATAAGAGGTAGAAAGGCAGTAGACGTGCGCAGCTCACTATGATGCGCAGCTCACTATGCACGTACGTTATAAGCTAAAGAATACTAATATATTAAATATATTTATTACTATAATAAAGGAAAAATATAGAGTATTAAGAGATACTAATATAAGTAGTTAGTATAATTTAATTTATACTAATAATATATACTCTATAAGCTATACTCTACTAAAAGTAAAAAATAATACTATATACTAAGAGTACTTAATAATAAATATAAGAGAAAGTTAGCTACTTAAGGAAAATCTAGCTCCTAATACTTATAGCTATAAATTTAAATAAATAACTAAGTACTCTAAGGAATTTGTACTTTAGAATAATATAAATAACTAGTAGTAAGACTAAAAGTACTAGTAAAAATACTTAAGAGAATACTAGTATAATAACTAAGTATTTTAATATAATAATAGGGGATACTCTTAGGATAAATAAGGAATAGAGTAATAAAATAGGAATAGTAAATTATTTCTAAATTAGAAATTTAAAGACTAATATTCTTAAAAGAGTAACTCTAGGGGAAATACCTACTATAATACTAAGTACTTTAAGTAGAATAAGAAGACTATTAAGAAAGATATACAAATTATATAGGAGTTAAATAAAGAGGCTTATAAGAGAATAAATAATCTTATTAATAATAAGTATATTCTTAAATGAATAGAGGAAATTAATACTCTTATAAAAAGTACTACTAACTTTATAGTAAACCTCCTAATTATAGTCCTAGAGTACTTAAAGGACCCTTAACTCTAGTATTATAATAAGGAGTCCTTAATACTATAGTAGAATAAAATTAAGGAATATTTTACAAAAGTTATTTAAGAATGCTAATTTAACTAGTATAGAACTAATTAGATTTAGTAGTTAAGACTAGTTATATAATGCAAAAAAAAAATAGTAGTAAAAAGCCTAATATAAGTACTATACTCTATTCTTATACTATTAACCTAGTAAGGTAGCTTATTTAAGAATATATAGTACTATAGAATTAGTATAGTCTATTTAACTTAATACTAGATTAACTTACTAGAGATAGCTTTACTACTATTAAGGTCTATACTATTAAGGTTAAGAACTCTTAGCTATAGAGGTATTAAACCTTAAGATGTAGGCTTTTTAAATATATATAGTTAGTAAGAATAGAATCTCCTAGAATTCTCCTATTAATTATACTTACAACCTGCAAAATCTGCAATTCAGATGAATTATCCCTTAGCTGTATAAAACTAAAGTAACTAAATTAAATTCTTCTTTCTAATTTAATTAAGCTATAACGTACACGCATAGCGAGTCGGCCAACATAGCGAGCCGGCCACTCCTTATCGCTAGAAAAAGCCCCTTTTCTAACTATTTATTAAAAAGTAGATTCTTAACTAATAAAGACCTAGTTTTTAGCATTAGATAACGATAAGAGTTAGATTTTAAGAAATAATAGTATTAAAATTATTATCTCTTTCTAGCCTATATTACTAAGCTTACCTCTTATCTAGGCCTCTAGATAAGAGGATTACTAAGAACCTAGGGTTAGGAAGAGACAATAATTTCTACAATATTATTTCTTAAAATCTAACTCTTATCGTTATCTAATACTAAAAACTAGGTCTTTATTAGTTAAGAATCTACTTTTTAATAAATAGTTAGAAAAGGGGCTTTTTCTAGCGATAAGGAGTGGCCGGCTCGCTATGTTGGCCGACTCGCTATGCGTGTACGTTATTCTTAATTATAGCTATACTTAATATAAATAACCCCTTTAACTTACTCTACCCTCTTAATTATAACTCCTTAGAGATTGTATAGTAGTTAATAGTAGCTTAAATAAGTACTATTCTTAAATAATATAGAGGGAAATTATTATATAGTATTATTACTATTAATACTAGAATAGACAATTATACTATAATTAATATTGTAAGTATTAGATTAGTACTCCTTCTTCTTAATAGCCTAGTAGCTAATCTAGGCCTAATTATTAGAATAAAGTAGGTCCTATAGTAGAGGCTCTACTTCTTTATTAGTAGGATAGCCTAGTAGTAGGAGGATATTTTAAGAATTGCAATAATTAAGTAATACTTAGGCTAGCTGCAGGCTGTAATCTGCACTATTTAGTAGGTACAGTATAATTAATAAATAGAAGTCTAAAAGTTAGAAATAGAGATATTATTAGAAGATATACTATTAGTAGAAAACTTAATGCAATTGTTATACTTAATACGCCTTACTAAATGCTAGAAAATAAAAATACATTTATATAATGCGTAGCCTAGAAGAGCTACAAAAGTTATAAAAGTAAATAAGCTAAATATAAGAATTTATAAGAATCTAGACTACTATACTATTAAGAACCCTATTAATATAGGGAATAAGGTAAATTTTACTTTTAAAATAGAAGAAGTTATTAAAGTAGTCTTTAAGCTAAATTATAAGAGAATAAAATATAAGTATATATACCTCTATATTAAAGTATAAATTAATAAGGAAATAGAGGACTATACTATTTATATTAATATAGGAGCTTTAGTTATACTTACTAAATAAGAATAAGTAAAGAGATTTATAAAAAAACTAAAATTCTCTTTAATTTAGCTAAGAAGTATTAGTATAGTAGAATTTAACTTTAGTATAATAGAAGAAATTACCTTTAATATTTATATTCTAAGTTTAATAAATAATACTAATATTATAGCTTATATAATAATTATAGTAAGAGTAATTAAGAATTTCTTAGTAAATATACTCCTTAGTATACTATTCTATAATAACTATAGTATAGTAGTAGACTTTAATAAGAAAGTAGTAAATTTATACTTAATTTATAATATTATAATTCTAATTTTAATTAAAAGCTACTTTCTAATTATAAGAAAGATTATAGTACTTTATACTATAATAGTACTACTAGAGAAACTCTACTACTTACTAGTATTATTTATTAATCTACTTAATAAAGTAAATAAGAATAGTATACTCCTAGTATACTAAATATACTCTATTTATAAGTATAGTATTAAGGTAGTTATAGATTCCTACTTAGTAAAGAGACTACTAATTTATAATACTTTAAAGGAGCTTATTATTATTAAAAAGAGTACTAAAGTAGCTAGAATTAGCTTAGTATAGAATAAGGAAATTACATACTTAATACTAGAAGAAGAGCTAAATAGTATAGCTAATAGTAATAAGGCAAACTTTACTAATATTATAGGGGACTTTACTTAAATTAGGAATAAAGACTCTAATAGAAATAACTATAAATAACCTCTAATACTAAAAGAAGTACCTATTTATAGTATATTTAAGCTAAATACTTATAAGGTAATTATTAACTATTATAGTATAGAGATTTATATAAATAAAGTAAACTTTATAGAAAAAATAAAGTAACTCCTAAATAACTACAATATATACTATAATTAAGGGGTAATACTTATATTAAATAAGGAAAAAATAAGAATTAAGTTAATTAATAAATAGTAGAATTAAAAGTTAAATATTTAAGTATTCTCCCTTAGACTCTAGAATAGGGAGTTCCTTAATAACTAAATAGAGAAGTAATATAAAGCTAGAAAAGCTTAATAGTAGTAGAGACTAATAGTAATTACTTACCCCCTCTTTATTATATAGAAATATAAGGAGAATAAATTAAAATATAAAGAATAAGTAGTAACTAATATGAAACTACTAAATAAATAAGTATTACTAAATATAACGTGGCTGATAAGCGAGTCGATCAGACAAGCGAGTCGATCACCCAACCGCGATCATACCATCTTCCCGCTTTCAACACACGTCCATCGACCATAAAGAATGTCGTCATCAAACAAAGAAGCGCAATTGATCCTAGCGGTTCAAGCGATTAAAAACACTCCAAATCTTAGTATTCGAGCTGCAGCACGGATCTATTCAGTACCCTTCACAACATTACGCGACCGACTTAATGGAAAACCTTCGCGACGCGACATCATGCCGAAATTACGGAATTTGACGCTGCTTGAAGAAGAGAAGCTAGTTAAGTACATTCTTGACCTAGATGCCCGATCGTTTCCTCCCCGGATCAGTGGTGTTGAAGAAATGGCCAATCACCTGCTTGCCGACCGTGGCGCGCGACCGGTTGGGAAGCGCTGGGCGTCGAACTTCATCAAACGACAACCACAGCTTCGGACGCGTTTTTTTCGCAAGTATGACTACAAGAGAGCCCAATGCGAAGATCCACAGGCTATTTGCAGCTGGTTTGCCCTTGTGAAGAACACAATCGTAAAGTACGGTATCCAAGAGTCTGATATCTACAACTTTGATGAGACTGGTTTCATGATGGGCCAGATCGCAGCTGGCATGGTTGTAACGAGTGCTGAAAGGCGATCAAACACGAAAATGGTGCAGCCTGGTAATCGGGAATGGGTTACAGTTATCCAAGCCATAAGTTCGTCAGGCTACAGCGTCCCGCCATACATCATCGTTGCAGGCCATTATCACCTCTCAACCTGGTACACTGAAACAGATCTCCCACACGACTGGGTTATCGCAACATCTGAAAACGGATGGACAACAAACGAGATAGGCCTAAATTGGGTCAAACACTTCGATTGTCATTCAAAGCCACGTGCAAGAGGTCCTCATCGCCTCCTCATCGTCGATGGGCATGAAAGCCACCACTCCGCAGGTTTTGAGCTATATTGTCAGGAGAGTAACATCGTCACACTCTGTATGCCGGCTCATTCATCTCATCTACTTCAGCCCTTAGATGTAGGATGCTTTGGGCCTCTCAAAACGGCGTACGGTCGACAAATTGAGGATAAGATGCGGCGAGGTGTAACCCATATTACGAAGGAAGACTTCTTTCCAGCGTTTCGTGAGGCCTTTACACAAGCACTTACGGGAAAGAATATCCAGGGAGGTTTCAGAGGCTCCGGGCTTGTCCCTCTGAGTGCAGAAAGTGTATTATCAAAGCTGGACGTCAAGTTACGCACTCCAACGCCTCCAGGATCACTTCCAACAACACCGCTCCCTTGGGTTTCCAGGACACCAAACAACCCAACAGAAGCAACTTCTCAGTCAACACTGATCAAGGATCGAATTGCCCGTCATCAAAATAGCTCCCCAACACCTATCAATAACGACGTTGACTATATTCTTAAAGGAACACTAGGAATAATGCATGAGAATGCATTCCTGAGGGCGGAGAACAAAACTCTTCGAGAGGAAAACAGCACACTAAGCCGACGTCGGAGAGCTAAGAAAATGCGTCTCCAGCAAGGAGGAAGTCTTACTGTAGCTGATGCAGAGGATATACAGTCGCAGAGGGACGCAACAGCACAGGTTTATGAGGAAACGCGTCGGAGGAGTGGTCGTAAGCCAAGGACTGAATCGGGTCAACGACGGTGTGGCGTGTGCGGAAACACAGGACACAATGCGCGAACGTGTCAGTTTGATGTAGAAACGACTGAGGAAGAGAATTCTTAGTAGCGTTAATTGATCTAGTGGTGTTGATATTGATGTCTTCTTGGGTTTGTAATGTAGTCGTGGTTGGGTGATCGACTCGCTTGTCTGATCGACTCGCTTATCAGCCACGTTACTTATATATAAAGAATTTATTTATATAAAATAGATAAAATTATAATTCCTAGACTATTTAGAAGCTTAAATTACTCTACTTAGGTAATTAGATTTAAAGCTTTACTTATAAGTAAAAATATAAACTCCAGCTTAGAATCTACTCCTATAAATTTAACTTAAAGGTAGGCTAATAAAAAGGCCCTAACTTATATAAAGCTTTTCTATAAGAATAGCCCTCTAAGGGTTATAAAAGACTCTACAATAGAATATAAAGCTTAAATAAAACTAAAGGATTTATATAAATCTACTAAATTTACTAATAAATATCTAACTTATAAAGAGTTCTTTAATACCTCCCTAGAATCCTTTAATTTTATAGAAGCCTACCTTAATAAAGTTAAAGAGCTTATAGATAATTTAGCTTTAAAATCTATTACTTTACCTAATTAAATTATAATAGTATAAGTTTTAAATAGTTTAAATAATAAGTATAATAGTTTTATTACTAATATAACTTAGACTTTAAGAAAGAATCTAGGGGCTTATACTCTTAACTTCTTATTTGCAAATCTTATAGATAAAGTAAAAAGAAAACTAAATAATATATTATTTACCTCTAATAAAGAAAATAATAAATATAGGGTTAATAAAAAACCCTAGAAGAAGTAGAAAGGGCTATTCTATACATACTGCAAGCTTAAAAGTTATATAGCTTTAGACTACTATTTTCTTTATCTAAATAAGGCTCTAAAAGGCTAAAATAAGCCTAATAATACTACTATTAATACAGTAGTAAAGGCTAATAATAAAAAGAAACTACTATATAAAAAGTAGAAAGCTCTTATTACTAAAAGAGCTATAGTTAAAGAGGTTAAAACTTTAGATTCTAAAGAAGAAAGTTTAGAAGTAAATATAACTATAGATACTATAAATTTAGATAAAGGGGAAATAAGTACTCTAGAAGATAAAGAAGAAAATCTTATAAATTTCGAAGACATTATAAGTAATTTCTCCTATAAAACGCCTTTAAATACTTCTTCTACCCTTTAGAGTACTATTGTATAAAAATTACTATATTTAATAACTATAGTAAGATAACTTTTTAATTACTGCAATTAGTACTAATTTCGCCTATTTTAACCTTCTAATATCTATAATTAACTTTTATGTAAAATATTGCTAATTGCCTCCCTTACAGCTAAAACCTACCCTTTATACTTATTGCAATTCTTTATTAACTTCTCTAAGGCCTCTTTTTCTAGTATTCTATACTTCCCCTTTAAGATTCTACTTTGCCTTCTTATTAACTTATTAATAATACCCCCTAGTTTATTCCTATTACTATATTGTAAGTATAGTATTTTAGTACTAATAATTATAATAGTAAACTACTGTAATTTTATTTAAATTGTAGTTTTCCTTAAGTTTATATTTTTAGTACTATATTATTTAATCTTATTCTTCTATAGCTAAGGATTTAGTATTATTATTCTAGTTAAATTGTATACTTTATTATAATTAGTAATAATACTCTATAAATTAAGAGCTTTTAATTTAGTATATTTAAGTATATTAACTTAGCTTATAGTATGCAGTTAGAATACTTAAATACTACTAGTAGGAATTATATTTAAGTAGTAGTATGATTTAATTTTAAGCTTAATAATAGTATAATAAAATAATAGGTGTATTATTAGTTTTTAAGTGTATTTTAAGTATTACAGTAGATTTAATAAGAAGGAAAGAAGCTACTAGTGCAGCCCTATATTTAATATTAATAATAAAGCTATCTCTATTAAAGTTGCAAAGCTAACTAACTACTTTTGCAACCTTTTTAAAGCTATCTCTATAATTCTTGCAAGCCCTTTGCAAAGGTAACTTACAAGTATACTAAAAGGGTATCTTACTACTAGGAAGAGTTTATAAGTAGTTATAGCTATTATTATTTAGACTATAGTTATTAGGAAGTTAAAAGTTAATATTTACTATAGTTGTATTAATAGTGTATTTTAAAAGGGAAATAATAGTTTATAAAATTAAGTATAGAATATATACTAATACTATATATTTATACTGTGTGCCTTTCTAAGTATTATACTTTACTATTACTATTTAGAAGAATAAAGAGCTTACTATATTTAAATAAATTCTTAAAATAAGAGGGTTTTATATTAGTACTATACAAAATTTAATACAGTAAATTATAGACTTAATTAAAGTAATTACTTAGGAGTTTCATACTTAAAATAAGTAACTTACTCCTTATATAATAATTACTCTAGAATAAATCTTAATAATTATAAATATACTTATTTAAAACCCTAAACTAATTATTCCTTAGACTGCAGCTAAACTAGTAATAAACTTAATTAAGTACTTATATAATATATAAATAAGTTAAGAATTAGTTATTTAAAATTAGTAATTAAATATATAAAATATACTATTAGGAATATATTTTACTTAGGAGATTAATAGTTTCCTATAATTTTAAGATTATATAACGTGGCTGATAAGCGAGTCGATCAGACAAGCGAGTCGATCACCCAACCACGACTACATTACAAACCCAAGAAGACATCAATATCAACACCACTAGATCAATTAACGCTACTAAGAATTCTCTTCCTCAGTCGTTTCTACATCAAACTGACACGTTCGCGCATTGTGTCCTGTGTTTCCGCACACGCCACACCGTCGTTGACCCGATTCAGTCCTTGGCTTACGACCACTCCTCCGACGCGTTTCCTCATAAACCTGTGCTGTTGCGTCCCTCTGCGACTGTATATCCTCTGCATCAGCTACAGTAAGACTTCCTCCTTGCTGGAGACGCATTTTCTTAGCTCTCCGACGTCGGCTTAGTGTGCTGTTTTCCTCTCGAAGAGTTTTGTTCTCCGCCCTCAGGAATGCATTCTCATGCATTATTCCTAGTGTTCCTTTAAGAATATAGTCAACGTCGTTATTGATAGGTGTTGGGGAGCTATTTTGATGACGGGCAATTCGATCCTTGATCAGTGTTGACTGAGAAGTTGCTTCTGTTGGGTTGTTTGGTGTCCTGGAAACCCAAGGGAGCGGTGTTGTTGGAAGTGATCCTGGAGGCGTTGGAGTGCGTAACTTGACGTCCAGCTTTGATAATACACTTTCTGCACTCAGAGGGACAAGCCCGGAGCCTCTGAAACCTCCCTGGATATTCTTTCCCGTAAGTGCTTGTGTAAAGGCCTCACGAAACGCTGGAAAGAAGTCTTCCTTCGTAATATGGGTTACACCTCGCCGCATCTTATCCTCAATTTGTCGACCGTACGCCGTTTTGAGAGGCCCAAAGCATCCTACATCTAAGGGCTGAAGTAGATGAGATGAATGAGCCGGCATACAGAGTGTGACGATGTTACTCTCCTGACAATATAGCTCAAAACCTGCGGAGTGGTGGCTTTCATGCCCATCGACGATGAGGAGGCGATGAGGACCTCTTGCACGTGGCTTTGAATGACAATCGAAGTGTTTGACCCAATTTAGGCCTATCTCGTTTGTTGTCCATCCGTTTTCAGATGTTGCGATAACCCAGTCGTGTGGGAGATCTGTTTCAGTGTACCAGGTTGAGAGGTGATAATGGCCTGCAACGATGATGTATGGCGGGACGCTGTAGCCTGACGAACTTATGGCTTGGATAACTGTAACCCATTCCCGATTACCAGGCTGCACCATTTTCGTGTTTGATCGCCTTTCAGCACTCGTTACAACCATGCCAGCTGCGATCTGGCCCATCATGAAACCAGTCTCATCAAAGTTGTAGATATCAGACTCTTGGATACCGTACTTTACGATTGTGTTCTTCACAAGGGCAAACCAGCTGCAAATAGCCTGTGGATCTTCGCATTGGGCTCTCTTGTAGTCATACTTGCGAAAAAAACGCGTCCGAAGCTGTGGTTGTCGTTTGATGAAGTTCGACGCCCAGCGCTTCCCAACCGGTCGCGCGCCACGGTCGGCAAGCAGGTGATTGGCCATTTCTTCAACACCACTGATCCGGGGAGGAAACGATCGGGCATCTAGGTCAAGAATGTACTTAACTAGCTTCTCTTCTTCAAGCAGCGTCAAATTCCGTAATTTCGGCATGATGTCGCGTCGCGAAGGTTTTCCATTAAGTCGGTCGCGTAATGTTGTGAAGGGTACTGAATAGATCCGTGCTGCAGCTCGAATACTAAGATTTGGAGTGTTTTTAATCGCTTGAACCGCTAGGATCAATTGCGCTTCTTTGTTTGATGACGACATTCTTTATGGTCGATGGACGTGTGTTGAAAGCGGGAAGATGGTATGATCGCGGTTGGGTGATCGACTCGCTTGTCTGATCGACTCGCTTATCAGCCACGTTAAAGGATAATATAAGAGTTACTTATAGTAGAGTAAATTATAAAGATAATTACTAAAGAGCTATAGAAGTCTATTCTTAAGTGCATTTAGTCTATTCTATATACAAGTTTGTTCCTATAATTCTAGAGGTATCTGTATATTTAATATATAGGTACTATACTCTTATTATATAGGTACTGTATCCTTAGCGTATAGGTGCTATATTTCTTGTATATAGATCTAATTTTATCTTATATTCACGTAACTTGTAATATAGTTCTTCTATTCTAGGGAAGTTACCTGCCTGACCCTGTCTTTTATTTATACAAAGGCTGTGCTGCCTGCATCCTGCTGGCTGGGTGGGGCTCTTGCCGCCTGTAATTTGTTAGGTTGTAACACCCTAACCTTACATTACTAGAGCTGTAAGGGGGGGGACTACTACTATCTGTAATACTCTTAAGGACCTATCTAACTTTATGTTTAGTATACTGCTTCATAATGTAGATATTAAGATATACTAAGAAAATAGCATTATTTAGAGTAAAACAACAATTATTGTATACAGATAGTAATAGGTTAAATAGATGTATTTTAAGTGTCTGTATGTGTATCTATAGGAACAGCCTTCTATGTAGGGCCTAAGTAGCCTACAGCTAAGAAGATCCCTTGCAGCTGTCTTTACTTGACGTTATTCCCCTAAGTTATCCTAAGGGGCGCCAGGCCCTTTGTGCATGCCTAACCTAATTTCACAGTAACCCTTGTCAATCCAATATCAAATAGACCCTTGTGTATTGCAATTCTAAAGGTTGTTCAGCTGGTAGAGCTAAACAGGTCGTTGCTTAAGTTGGAAATTCGGTGTTGATCGCACCCCAATTTTAAATCTTCCCCAGCACTTCCTGAGCACATTGTTCGGCTGATTTCCCGCTCCTGCGCAAAGCAGTCGGCGGGTTTCTCGCTCCCGCACTCCTAGCATGTAGTGATATTCTCCGAAATACGAACTCCTGCGGGCCTCTCCCAGCCAGCTGTGTTGGGAACGCAGACCTTTAGAGCGACAATGGGCGCTCGGTTATTTGCGAATGTTTATATACAGCCACCGTTCGCCATGCTAGGTCTGGCTGCCTTCACTACTTTTCTCACTACAAGCCAGCTTCCAATATAGCTGGGTTAGCGGTTGACCTCACGCGTCTTATAACACTCGGACGTCATCCACACTGGGTGGCTAACACGCACCCGCCTTACCCTCGCTATCAGTCGCTTACCCCGAACCATGAAGCTTTCCTTCATCGCCTCGCCGGTCTGGGCTCTCGCCCTCGCCCAGTTCGCCGCCGCAACCCAGGTCAAGATCGACGTCGACGTCGCCATCTTCGGTGGTGGTTCCGCCGGCATCCACGCAGCCATCCAGCTCCGGGATGCCGGCGCTACCGTCGCCGTCATCGAGAAGAAGTCCCAGATCGGCGGCCACGCCGAGACGTACACAGACCCGCAGGGCAAATCTACCAACGTCGGCGTCGTTGTCTTTGACAACATTGAAGTCGCTAGCAACTACTTCGCCCGCCTCAATGTCTCCATTGTCAGGGGCAGCCCGCTTGGCACTGCTGGCCCAACGTACACCTACGACTTCACATCTGGCGCACAGATCCCTGCTGTGAACACCTCGGCCGAAGCCCAGCAGCAGCTGACGGCTGCGTTGCAGTCGTACTCGACCAACGTCCTGTCCAAGTACCCCTGGATTGACGAGGGCTTCCTTGTCCCAGACCCTGTGCCAGAGGAGCTTACCATTCCGTTTGGCGAGCTTGCCCAAAAGTACAACTTTACAGCGCTCATGCCTACTATTGCTATGTACAACTACTTTACAGGCGACCTCTCTACCATCCCGTCGCTGTACGGCATCAAGGGCCTTGGCCAGGGTGCACTGAAGAACCTCTTTGGCAGTTTTATCCTCCCTGCTAGCGGCAAAACCAGGGACTTATACGATGCTGCTGCTATTGAGCTTGGCAACAGCGTGCTCCTGAACGCAGACGTAGTCAAGGTCCAACGCGACGTCCGCATCAACAGCACCACCACCGGCGTCACTGTCCTCATCCAGCAGCCCGGCCAGCCGCCTAAGCTCATCCGCGCCCGCAAGCTCCTGGTCGCCGCCCCACCAACGCTCGAGAACGTTGGCGCCTTCGATCTCACCGCCGAGGAGAGAGGCCTTATCTCCAAGTTCTCCTCCCTGGGCTGCTGGGCCTCCGTCGCCAACGTGCCTGGCCTGAACGTAACACTGAAAAACTACGGCGTCCATATGCCCTACAATCAGCCCTCTATCCCAGGTCCCTACGGCTTCGTTGCGTACGGCTCGCCCAACAACTTCCTTGTGACAGTTGGCCTCCCTGACGCTGCAAACACTGCTGCTAAGGGGGAGGCTGTAGTACGCCAGAGTCTTGCGACGTTGTCGGCTGTAGGCGCCGTACCTGCAGACGCACTGGAGAAGCTCACATTCCCGTTCTCCGCGGTCCACAGCCCGTACAGCCTGCGCGTGTCGGCAGAGGAGATCAAGGCTGGGTTCTACAGTAAGTTCCTGGCTCTGGAGGGCGCGCGGAACACGTACTGGACCGGTGCGGTCTGGGCAGGGCACAACAGCGCGCTGATCTGGAACTTCAACATGGGCACTGTGTTGCCTGGTCTGAAGAAGGACCTCGGCCTGTGAACATGGTCGTGGCGTAGAGCTGTTGAGCTAACGTCCACGACGGCTTGTATAAGATGCTGTTGAAACAAAAAGAGTTTTAGCAGTAGATTGATTGTGTATGTATAAAATAACTCCGTAGACATATGTTTTTGTTTGTGTGTACATATATCTATAGGAAAAACCTTTTAGTATACTCAACCTATTAGAGCCCCTTTTCTATGAGCCTAAGGCTATCCCTACTTGGCGTTACACTCTATAGGTCAATTCCTCTATTCCATCCAAATCATCGTAAGGGTTACAACGCCCTTTATGTACATCAATCGCGAATATGTAAAAGTTGCGTTCCTACCGTGTTTGCTCTTTATTAACAGACCCTCGGTTGTGTTTAAGGGACAACAGGACTTGGTCTCTTATATGAGTAGTGGAATTAATCGTATCGTAAACTCTAGCCTTTACTTGAGAAAACAGTCACAGAGAAAGGCGTCGTAGGAGTCACGGGCCTCTTAGTAGAGTGCAGAAGAGAATTCAGGATATCTTCTAAACATCATCAACAGACATCAACTGTATAACCATACAACACTTTTTGCAAGTAAAGACAATGCAGACCCTGTCTTTACCTTCTTTTAACTCTCTTCTGCACAATAACACCCATCCTATCTGCGCGCATAGTCCACCTTAACGCAAATGTCAAAATTGTACCACATAAAACAACTCCTAACATCCCTAACATCCCTGTCCCAGACTATGTCGCGATTCTCCAAGGTCATGTCAAAAAAGAAGACAATCTTATCAACCAACAAGGAGCAACTGTAGCGTCATCTTGCAGCCGATGCAGGCACAAGAGCCTAGGGAGAGCAGGCGCTAGCTACTACAAACATCCTTAGCAAATAGGGTTCTAGAGCTATTAGACTTATTTAACTAGCGCTTAGGGTAGTACTCTTCTGCAAAGGCCTAGTACTTAGGGTTGCACTATATAGTATTACAGTTAGATATCTAATAGTAGTATTTCTACTAATAAATAGCTAAGGTTAGTACTTAATAAATAGTATTAAAGTCTTCCTAGCTTATTAGTAATCTTATTAGTAAGAATGCAGTAATTAGTTATATACTTAAAGTATAAATAAGTTATCTTTTATAATAGAAGGATAATTTAAGAGTTACCTATAGTAGAGTAAATTATAAAGTTAATTACTAAAGAGCTATAGAAAGTAATTTATTTATATAGAATAAATATTCTTATATTCTTAAGTCTTATTATTAAAATTAATATTTTAAAGTTAGTTTTTAATTTTAAATTATAATTTAAAATTTAGTCTTTAGTATAAACTACTTATTATTTATTGTTCCTTTTTATCTTTATATAATTTTCCTTAGTTCTTCTATTTCTAAGGAGTTATTTATATAATTTTATTTCTTATTTATATAAATACTATACTACTTATACTTTACTTTACTTAATAGAGCTATATTACTTATAATTTATTAAATTATAATATTAAGTCTCCTCTCTAAAAGTCTTACTCTTAAAATTAGATAAGTAGATAGTATTTCTTAAATTAGGAAATTATTTAACTTCCTTCCTAATTTTCCTATAATACTAATACTATATTAAATTCTATAAAAAAATAAAAATTAAAACTAAAGTTTTAAAAAATAGAAAGAAAGAATTATAAGTATTTT
Source organism: Colletotrichum higginsianum IMI 349063 (assembly GCF_001672515.1). Taxonomy (NCBI): domain Eukaryota; kingdom Fungi; phylum Ascomycota; class Sordariomycetes; order Glomerellales; family Glomerellaceae; genus Colletotrichum; species Colletotrichum higginsianum. The sequence goes on along the minus strand of NC_030957.1, from coordinate 477,152 downwards.
ATACTTTTTAAATTTTTAAATACTTATTTTACTATTACTAATATACTTTATACTTATTATTTTTATATAAAAATAGCCTATTATTTTAGTAAGAGTTTTTCTTACTATTATATATGTATTAAGGTAAAGAAGCCTTATAATAGTATTTTAGTAGTATTAATTTAGAAGTATTTTTTATTTAGTAAATTTTCCTTTATAAGTTAACTAGTTTATAGTTTAGAGGCTAAATACTTAGTAATAGAAGTAGAATAAGAAGGAGGAGAAAGCTAGTAAGGAGCTATTAAAGCTTTATAAAGAGCTTACTTATTTGTAGGTTTTAATAGTAACTGCAGTTAGTTAATTATTTAGGATTTAGAAGACTTAGAAGTTAGTTTGCAATTATTTAGCTAAAATATTTTAATAGAGTACATAGGAAATTAACAAGTCTAATACTCTAGATTCTATATTAAATACCTATAAGAGGAGTATAATTAAAGAGCTGTAATTTATAAAATGTACTTATATAGTAAGTTACCTATTAGGGCTAGTTACCTACTTCCTTATTATACTTTAAAGGGCACTTTTTTACCTATTTTTAAAAAATTAAATTCCTATGTAAAATGTATATAGTTTTATAATAGGCTTTAATAAGGGTTAGAAGCTAATAAAAAATACTCTAGAAACTTTTATTTTATCTTAACTCTTAAAACTTTTATTATTTACTCTAATAAGAAAGGTTAAGTAGAATTAGAGGTTATAGTATAAATACAATTCTTTATACTACTCTTAATGTAGAAAATCTTAGAGTAGTTAGTTAAGCTAATTAAGGAAATTAAGTAAGAGTTTAATATTTAAAATATATAACTTACACTTTATATAATAATTACTCTAGAATAAATCTTAATAACTATAAATACACTTATTTAAAATCCTAAACTAATTATTCTTTAAACTACAGCTAAACTAGTAATAGACTCTATTAAATACTTATATAATATATAGATAAATTAAGAATTAGTTATTTAAAATTAGTAATTAGCTATATAGAATATACTACTAGAAATATATTTTACTTGAGAGGTAAATAGTTTCTTATAATTTTAAAATTATTTAATACTTCTCTATTAAAGAAATAGTATTTATAATTGTCTCTTAAAGTATATAATTTAAAATAAACTATATAAGTTAAGTATAGGATTTATTTTCTAAAAGGAATAGTAGAAAAATAGAAACTATACTAGTAAGCTATATTATATTTTATATAATAAGGCTAAAGTTTTTATTAGCTTCTTTTAGTAACTCTATATTAAAGAGAATTAATACTATACTATACTTTTAAATTAATATAGCCCTCCTAGTAGACTATTGTAGGCTAATAGGTAGAATAAGCTGCACATTAGTAGAGCTAAAAGCTATAGTTATATAGAGTAGTTTTATATAGTACTAAACTAAAGAGCTTATACTAATACTACTAACTTATATAAATTTAATATATAAGGAAGTAAGGAGACCCTTTAGAGTATTCTATTGTATGAAAATTGCTGTATTTAATAGAACTAGTATTTATTACTCCCTTCTATCTAGCTTACTTCTACACACTACTACCTCTCTATTATTAACTAAGTCTATCCCCTAAGCTTCTTCTTCCTATAGGCACTAGCTGTAATATACATACTGTATAGTGCAAAGGACGCCTTAGTACTAGCCTAAATGCTAATTAATTATTTTAATAGCTTCTTTTACCTGTAAATCTGCAAGAGCTATACTATTAACTAGACTATTCTTATAGCCTTTAAGCTAGTTAATTTTAAAGTTAATTTGCTACTTATTTCTTAGGGTAGCTAAGTTAGCCTATAGGATAATTAGGGTAAATATAGCTTTATTAAGCGTCTATTAGTAGTTGCACTTTGTATTAACTACTTAGCTAGTATGCTAAATACTGTATTTCTTTGCAAGTTGTTTCTATTGCTTAGCTAGCTAGTATAGGCGTGCAATAACCTTAATAGGGTTAAAGGTAGCATTCTGCAGAAGGCTGAATAAGTTAGTTATATTAAGTATTAAGGTTATCTTTCTAAGTAATTACTATACACTTAGGGAATTGCTATTCTATACGTTAAGTAGTTAGTAATAGTATAATAGGGAGAATGCGTACTAGCTTTGCAGTAAGATATATAGTCTTTTCTAGCTATGCATTTATTAAAATCTATATTATTAATAGCTATAAAGTTTAGGGCCTCTATAATCTAGAACCTCTATAGTTAAGGCCTCTTTAACTTTAATTGCTAATACTATTAAGTATAAGCCTAGTCTAATATTATATTTATAGTTAAAATAGCTTTATAAAGTTATTAGTGCAAGTTTAGAGTATAGTACTAATTATATATAAGTCTTATTATATTAACTGCAATAAATTATTTCTCTATAAGGCTAAGTCCTTAGTATAGAGAGAAAATAATACTATTAAATAATACAAAGTTATTATATAACTCCTAGTAGAGAATAATATATACTTAAAAGTATTAGCCTTTTATATACTTAATGTACATGCATAGTGAGCGGATCAACATAGTGAGCGGATCACTTTCCCCTTCTTTCTTACCTTTCCTCCTTACAACAACTTTCCTCTACGCACGACTATGGAATCCTCCTCAAATGAAAGCCGCATTATTCTTGCACTTAAAGCTATCCAAAAAGACCCAAAACTATCCGTACGAAAAGCAGCCTCTATCTACAAGATCCCATTCTCAACCCTTAACTACCGACGCATCGGACGACTACCACGACAAGAAACGCGATCGAAATCAATGAAGATGACTGAGCTAGAAGAAACAGTGATTCTTGAACGAGTTATTGACCTAATCGATCGAGGATTTCCACCGCGACTTGACGACGTACGAGATATGGCTGATTGCCTCCTTGACGAACGCGACGCGACGCGTGTTGGACCCCGATGGGCAGAGAACTTCGTACGACGTCAACCACAACTAAAGACGCGTTTTCGACGTAGAATCGACTATCAGAGGGCATTAGCTGAGGATCCTGCAATTGTGCAGGCCTGGTTTGCCCTCGTACGAAACACAATCGCAAAGTACGGAATCCACGATGACGATATCTACAATTTTGATGAGACAGGCTTCTTGATGGGAATGCTGTCGCACGCAAAGGTTGTTACAACTTCCGACCGTAAGGGAAGGCCTCGTACGAAGCAGCCTGGCAATCGCGAATGGGTTTCTGTCATTCAGGGCGTATGTGCAGATGGCTGGGCGCTGCCTCCGTACGTCATCGTCAAGGGCAAATATCACCTCCTCTCGTGGTATACCAATGGCCAATTCCCACCCCAATGGCGCGTCCACCCTAGCGAAAATGGATGGACTACAAATGAGATTGGCCTAGATTGGCTACAGCATTTTGAAAAGTGCACAAAGTCTCGTACGAAGGGTGCTTTCCGGCTCCTAATCCTTGATGGCCACAACAGCCACAAGTCCACCAAGTTTGACGATTACTGCAAGGAACACAGCATTATTGCTCTTTGCATGCCTCCCCATTCATCGCACGAGCTCCAGCCTCTTGATGTTGGCTGTTTTAGTCCACTAAAGGCGTCGTACGGCAAGGAAATTGAGAAAATGATGCGGATGCAGATTACGCACATTACTAAGGACGATTTCTTTCCTGCCTTTAAGGCAGCCTTTTTTACTTCAATGGGTGAAGAAAACGTACGAGCTGGCTTTAGACAGGCTGGCCTTGTCCCTTTTAACCCAGAAGTAGTTATTTCCCGGCTGGATTTCAAGCCAAAGACGCCAACACCATCCAACTCACGCCCAAGCAGCCAGGGCTCCTGGGACCCAAAGACACCAACTACAGCACATGACGCCGTACGAAGCTCTGCATCACTTAAGAAAAGGATTACTAGTCATCAACATAGCTCACCAACCCATTTGTACGAAGTAGTTGACTTGCAGGCTAAAGGTATTAGCAAGTTAGCACACAAACTAGCTCTTGTTGAAGCTGAGTGCCGTGGGCTTCGTACGGCAAATGAGATACTAAGCAAGCGTCGGAGGGCTAAAAAAACCCAACTACGTCTTGGAGGGTCCCTTAATGCAGCTGAAGCAGAGGCAATCCGGGTAGAGAAGGGTATTGTTGATGCTGGAGGCGAAAATGTGCGTCAGGAGGGAGCTCGTACAGAGGGGGGTGAATTGCGCGGTCGGCGATGTGGCAATTGCGGAAAGACTGGACATAACGTACGAACATGTCAGGTAGTTTGGGAGACCTCTGAAGAAGAGGATGATAAGTAGTTTTAATTGATTTCGTACGATGCTGCTGAATTAACTTACAATAATAGTAGGAAGGTAGAGAAAGGTGATCCGCTCACTATGTTGATCCGCTCACTATGCATGTACGTTATATTTATTATTTATATAATTTGTAAATTAATAGCCTTCCTTCTTATAGATAAAATATCTCTTATTACTTATATAAATAAGTTCTTACTTTATAAAGAGTTAGCTTTTCCCTCTATTAAATAGTTATTTAGGAGGACCTCTATTATATAGCTATTTAAAATATCCCTTATAGTTAGAAGTATACTTCCTATTTATAAAATAAATATTATATAAAAGTATCTTTTAATTAAGAGTAACTTAGAGTAATACTCTAAAATTAGAGAAGAACTCTTTATATATATAATTTACTTTAAAATTACTAAAAGTAGTCCTAAATTTAAGTACTCCTTAGTATACTTAAGTAACTTATATAAAAGTATAATTTTACTCTAGAATTCTAATTTAAGGGCTTATTATATAAGGAGTATCTTATTAAGAAGAGTTTTAAGTACCTCTATAAGTATTTTATTAGAATTCTCCTATTTAACTTATATAAAGAATATTATAATTTAATTAGCTTAATAGAGACTATAGTTAATTTTAATATTAAAATACTTATTTAGTATATTATATATTTTATTCTACTTTTTAATTAGATTAATATAATATAGATAGAGTTCTTCTATACAATTCTTAAAAATATTTAGAAATATAGTATAGTATTAATTCTCTATAATATAGAATTATTAATAGAAATTAATAAAAACTTTAGTTTTATTATATAAAATATTATATAGCTTAATAGTATAATTTCTATTTTTCTACTATTTCTTCTAGAAGATAAATACTATATTTAGTTTATATAGTCTATTCTAAACTATATACTTTAGTAGAAAGTTATAAATACTATCTCTTTAATACAGAAGTATTAACGTGGCTGATAAGCGAGTCGATCAGACAAGCGAGTCGATCACCCAACCGCGATCATACCATCTTCCCGCTTTCAACACACGTCCATCGACCATAAAGAATGTCGTCATCAAACAAAGAAGCGCAATTGATCCTAGCGGTTCAAGCGATTAAAAACACTCCAAATCTTAGTATTCGAGCTGCAGCACGGATCTATTCAGTACCCTTCACAACATTACGCGACCGACTTAATGGAAAACCTTCGCGACGCGACATCATGCCGAAATTACGGAATTTGACGCTGCTTGAAGAAGAGAAGCTAGTTAAGTACATTCTTGACCTAGATGCCCGATCGTTTCCTCCCCGGATCAGTGGTGTTGAAGAAATGGCCAATCACCTGCTTGCCGACCGTGGCGCGCGACCGGTTGGGAAGCGCTGGGCGTCGAACTTCATCAAACGACAACCACAGCTTCGGACGCGTTTTTTTCGCAAGTATGACTACAAGAGAGCCCAATGCGAAGATCCACAGGCTATTTGCAGCTGGTTTGCCCTTGTGAAGAACACAATCGTAAAGTACGGTATCCAAGAGTCTGATATCTACAACTTTGATGAGACTGGTTTCATGATGGGCCAGATCGCAGCTGGCATGGTTGTAACGAGTGCTGAAAGGCGATCAAACACGAAAATGGTGCAGCCTGGTAATCGGGAATGGGTTACAGTTATCCAAGCCATAAGTTCGTCAGGCTACAGCGTCCCGCCATACATCATCGTTGCAGGCCATTATCACCTCTCAACCTGGTACACTGAAACAGATCTCCCACACGACTGGGTTATCGCAACATCTGAAAACGGATGGACAACAAACGAGATAGGCCTAAATTGGGTCAAACACTTCGATTGTCATTCAAAGCCACGTGCAAGAGGTCCTCATCGCCTCCTCATCGTCGATGGGCATGAAAGCCACCACTCCGCAGGTTTTGAGCTATATTGTCAGGAGAGTAACATCGTCACACTCTGTATGCCGGCTCATTCATCTCATCTACTTCAGCCCTTAGATGTAGGATGCTTTGGGCCTCTCAAAACGGCGTACGGTCGACAAATTGAGGATAAGATGCGGCGAGGTGTAACCCATATTACGAAGGAAGACTTCTTTCCAGCGTTTCGTGAGGCCTTTACACAAGCACTTACGGGAAAGAATATCCAGGGAGGTTTCAGAGGCTCCGGGCTTGTCCCTCTGAGTGCAGAAAGTGTATTATCAAAGCTGGACGTCAAGTTACGCACTCCAACGCCTCCAGGATCACTTCCAACAACACCGCTCCCTTGGGTTTCCAGGACACCAAACAACCCAACAGAAGCAACTTCTCAGTCAACACTGATCAAGGATCGAATTGCCCGTCATCAAAATAGCTCCCCAACACCTATCAATAACGACGTTGACTATATTCTTAAAGGAACACTAGGAATAATGCATGAGAATGCATTCCTGAGGGCGGAGAACAAAACTCTTCGAGAGGAAAACAGCACACTAAGCCGACGTCGGAGAGCTAAGAAAATGCGTCTCCAGCAAGGAGGAAGTCTTACTGTAGCTGATGCAGAGGATATACAGTCGCAGAGGGACGCAACAGCACAGGTTTATGAGGAAACGCGTCGGAGGAGTGGTCGTAAGCCAAGGACTGAATCGGGTCAACGACGGTGTGGCGTGTGCGGAAACACAGGACACAATGCGCGAACGTGTCAGTTTGATGTAGAAACGACTGAGGAAGAGAATTCTTAGTAGCGTTAATTGATCTAGTGGTGTTGATATTGATGTCTTCTTGGGTTTGTAATGTAGTCGTGGTTGGGTGATCGACTCGCTTGTCTGATCGACTCGCTTATCAGCCACGTTATTATAAATACTATTTAAGTATTTAATTAATTTATAGTACTATTCTATAGCTTTATTACTTTAGCTTTTACTAATAAATACTACTATAGAAAGCTAATTATAATACTTTAATTACTCTTATTTAGTAAATTAACTCTATAAAGCTAATAAATAGTAATAATACTATAGCTATATAATTTAATACTTTTAAGGCTCCTATTTTAGAATTTAATACCTCCTTAAATAAGTAATCTACTTAATTCCTAAATAAGGAAATAAAAAAAGCTAAGAATTCTAATAAAGAACTTAACTTTACTAAGAAAGTCTATAGAAATCTCTAGAAGTATATTAATAAGAATAATAATAATATTATATATATATAAACTATATTTAATAATACTATAATAGAATTTAAAAATAAGAATTAACTTACTAATAAGCTCTAATAGGAAGTTTAAATTCTCTAAGTAGCTATTAGTATTATTTAAACTCCTATAAATAAATAAGAGAAACTTAAATTTAACTCTCTTATTATTTATAATAGAATTCTAAAACTACTTAAGGGATTCCTTATTTAAATTAAGAATTATTAGAATTTCTATTAAGGAAATTTTTATAATAGAATTAAGAGAGTTATTTATACTGCAACCTTCCTATAAGAATAAGCCCTTTAGTAATTTAAACTCTTCCTTAAAGAATATTTTAATAGTAAGACTCTTAATTATTATTCTAGTAAAGTAAGGAATATATTTACTAATTTCTAGAAATTTAAAAATACTCTAAAATCCTTATTCTAGAATTCTAATAAATTATAATAAGTAGAAAGAGACTTAGCTTATTTATACTAAATTAAATTTACTACTATTTATATAGTAGAATTTAGAAGACTCTATACTTAATTTAAGCTTACTTAAAAGACTTCCTTTAGTATACTAAATTTACTATTAAAATTAATAATTACCTCTATAAATAATATAAAGAGAAAAGTAAGAAATAAACTCTAGTTAATTTAGTTAAGAAGTACTAATAGTAATTCTAATAATAATTCTAGTAGAATTACCCTTAGTATAATAAATAAATTAAGTACTTTAGAGGAAATTACTAGTAGAATAATTAAAATTATAATAGTACTACTTATAAATACTATAGTAATTCTATAAATTTTAGTATAATTTAGAAAAATAATAAAATATAAGACTTTAAATACTATAATTATAATAAATTAGAATATATAGTTAGAGAATACTAATAATTTAAGAAGTAGTAATTCTAATTAGTACTTAAGAAAGACTAAGAAATTAATATTACTAATAAAAATAACCCCTATACTTTACTCTTATAGACTACATACTATAATAATAACTACTTTACTTACTAAAATAGTAAAGAATAATTAGAATAGTATTCTAAGACTCCTTAGACTCTAATTATAATTTAGTTAAACTATAAGAAAATAGGAATATATAAAACCCCTAAAGAATACTATTAATAATATATTAATATTCTATAATAAGTTTATAGAATTACTACTTACTAAAAGATCCCTAATATAAGAAAAGGGCTTAAGAAGAATAATACCCCTAAGAAAAAGGAAACCCCCTAAGAATAACTAAGAACTCTTACTATAATATAAAGGAGCCCTAATTAAAAACTTATATATAAAATTAATAAATAATTTAATAAAATACTCTAAATAGAATAATTTAAAGAAATTAGGAGACTTATACTTTAAGGACTAATAATACTAGAAGGAAAAATTAAAATAATTATATTTAATTAAATTGCAATAAGTGATTCTTAAAACTTATAAATTTAGACCCCCTAGTAGAGAAAAGTATATAAGTATACTATAAGTAACTACTTATAAGAGCTAAATAATTTAAACTATAATTCTAAAGAAGTATTTAACTATAGAATTATACTTAATTAGTACTATAAAACTTATATTACATTTAGCTCTAAAAAAGAGAACTTAAAATTCTTAAAGTAATTAGAATATTAAATTATTTACTCTAAGAATAATAATTAATTAGTATAATTTTATAGAATAGTATATAAAAAGAATTATTTACTTATACTACTTATATTAGGAGACTACTTACTATTAAACTCTAATTATAAGAACTATAAAGACCTCTTTTAAGCTAAATACTTAAATAATAATTATAGAAAATATAAGAAGAGTAAGAAGGAGTTCTACTTCTACTCTTAATAATATACTAAAGAATTTATTTAGAATATCTACTTTAATAAATAACTCCTATTCTAAATAATATAATACTATAAAGAAGGAAATATTGCAATTTTTACTCTAAATTCTAAATATTCTATATTATACTATAATAATAATAAGGAATAGTAAGAATATAAATATAATAAATACTTTATTTACTCTAAAGCTAAAGTAAAAACTTAGTAGAAAGTATAAAAAGCTTAATAGTTAAAAAATTAATAATACTTATAATAGAAGAGTAATATATAGTAATAATTTATAAAACTCTATATGCAATTTATAATATAGTATATTTTAATTTAAATATTAAAATTTAAGAATAATAAATATATATAATTATTAATAGTAGTACTTAAGGAAACTTTATTTTACTTAAACTAGTAAATAAATAATAAATACTATAGTAAAAGAAAGAATACTTATATATATTATAAATAGTTAAAGGAGAATAAATTAAGTATAATAGTAGACTTATTATTTTAGAGATAGTATACTTCTCTTTATAAATTTATAATTAGAAAGAAGAATTCTAATTTAATATTATAAAAATAGGAAATATTAATATTATTCTAAGAATTATATAATTATAAAAATATAGTTTATAAATAAATTAGAGAACTAGCTAATTCTAATAGTTAAATTTAATTACTAAGTAGTACTATAAGAGTTAGGCTTTAAATAAATTCTCTAGAGTACTTCTTAAACATCTTATATAATAAATATAATATATAGTTTATCTCTAGGAGATATAGCTTTCTAAAATAGTAGTTCTAGTAGTATTAAATTAGGGATTAAATTTACTCCTAGTTATTCTAAAAGAGTACTAAAAGTACAAAAAGTTATTTACTTTAGAATTAAAAATAGACTTATTAGAATATAAACTTTATAATTATAAAATACTACTTATTAAAGGCTTCTATTTAAAATTCTATTTAATATATAGACTTAATAAAATAGAATATAAAGTACTTAATAAGTACTTTAATAAGAATTTTAAGAAGGAATATATTAGACTCTTTAAGTTATTAATAGAATACTTTATTCTATTTATACTAAAGAAGAATAGTAAATTATAATTATATATTAACTATTAATAGTTTAATAGTATTAACGTACACGCATAGCGAGTCGGCCAACATAGCGAGCCGGCCACTCCTTATCGCTAGAAAAAGCCCCTTTTCTAACTATTTATTAAAAAGTAGATTCTTAACTAATAAAGACCTAGTTTTTAGTATTAGATAACGATAAGAGTTAGATTTTAAGAAATAATATTGTAGAAATTATTGTCTCTTCCTAACCCTAGGTTCTTAGTAATCCTCTTATCTAGAGGCCTAGATAAGAGGTAAGCTTAGTAATATAGGCTAGAAAGAGATAATAATTTTAATACTATTATTTCTTAAAATCTAACTCTTATCGTTATCTAATGCTAAAAACTAGGTCTTTATTAGTTAAGAATCTACTTTTTAATAAATAGTTAGAAAAGGGGCTTTTTCTAGCGATAAGGAGTGGCCGGCTCGCTATGTTGGCCGACTCGCTATGCGTGTACGTTATAGAGAAGAATTATTACTTATTACTACTTATTTTAGAATTTTAAAATTTACTATATAGAGTAAATTAATTTATAATTCTTAATTTTAAAGGAGCTTACAACTTAATTAGAATAAAGAAAAGTAAAGAATAGAAAATAGTATTCTAAATATATAAAGGACTCTTTAAGTACTTTATAATACTTTTTAAACTTACTAATATACTTACTACTTTTTTAATAATAATTAACTATATTCTTAATAAATTTATTAATATATTTATTATTATTTACTTTAATAATATTCTTATTTTCTTACTTACTCTTAAGCTATATAAGGAATATATTTACTAAGTCCTTTAAAAGCTCTAAGAAGTTAAACTATTAGTAGAAGTTAAAAAATATAAATTCTATACTTAAAGAGTTAATTTCCTAGAATATACTATTACTCTAGAATAAATTAAAATAGAAGTAAAGAAAGTATAAGTAATTAGAGATTAATTTATACTATAGAATATTAAAAATATTTAATTATTCTTAGAATTTATTAATTTCTATTAATAATTCCTTAAATATTATATAAGAAGTATATAGTGCATTTAGAATTTTACTTAGAAAGATACTCTATTTAAATAGACTAAAGAATATAATAATATATTTAAGAAAATTAAATAATATATTAGCTTAGAATTTATTACTTAAATTCCTAATTTAAATAACGTACGTGCATAGTGAGCTGCGCATCATAGTGAGCTGCGCACGTCCACTGCCTTTCTACCTCTTAAACCTTTACACCTACTTTCCTCCACGTACGAACATGACTTCTTCTTCTAAAGAAAGCCGTATTATCCTTGCCCTCCAAGCTATCCAAAAAGACCCAAAAATGTCTGTACGAAGAGCTGCCTCCACCTTTGAGGTTCCTGAATCAACCCTTCGCACGCGACGCGCTGGTGTACTCCCACGAGCCGAGACGCGACCGAAATCAATGAAGATGACTATAACTGAAGAGGAGGTGATTCTTGAACGAGTTATTGACCTAATCGATCGAGGGTTCCCTCTGCGACAAGAAGACGTACGAGAAATGGCCGACTAACTCCTAAACGCGCGCGACGGGACGCGTACGGGACCCCGATGGGCAGAGAACTTCGTACGACGCGTCCCCCAATTGAAAATGCGATTTCGACGTCGAATCGACTATCAGAGGGCCTTAGCTGAGGATCCTACAATTATACAAGGCTGGTTTGCACTCGTGCGAAATACAATTGCAAAGTACGGAATACTTGATGACGATATCTACAATTTTGATGAGACTGGGTTCCTGATGGGAATGCTGTTGCATGCAAAGGTTGTTACAACGTCTGACTGTAAGGGAAGGCCTCGTACGAAGCAGCCTGGCAATTGGGAATGGGTTTCTGTCATTCAGGGTGTGTGTGCAGATGGCTGGGCGATGCCTCCGTACGTTATCGTGAAGGGCAAATATCACCTCCTCTCCTGGTACACCAACGGCCAATTCCCAGCCACATGGCGCATCCATCCAAGCGAAAATGGATGGACGACAAATGATATTGGCCTAGATTGGCTACAGCACTTTAATCAGTGCACAAGGACTCGTACGAAGGGCTCTTATCGCCTCTTGATCCTTGATGGTCACAACAGCCATAAATCGACCGACTTTGACGAATACTGCAAGGAACAAAGCATTATTGCTCTCTGCATGCCTCCCCATTCATCGCACGAGCTCCAGCCTCTTGATGTTGGGTGCTTTAGCCCGTTAAAGCACTCGTACAGCAAGGAAATCGAGAAGATGATGCGGATGCAGATTTCGCATATTACTAAGGATGACTTCTTTCCTGCCTTTAAAGCAGCATTCTTTGCCTCAATGGGCGAAAACAACGTACGAGCTGGTTTTAGACAGGCAGGCCTTGTACCTTTTAACCCTGAAGTGGTTCTTTCTCGCTTGGATTTCAAGCCAAAGACGCCAACACCATCAAACTCACGGCCAAGCAGCCGAGGCTCCTGGGACGCAAAGACACCAACCACAGCACTAGAGGGCGTACGAAGTGCTTCCTCTCTTAAAAAGAAGATCCAAGCACATCAAGGTAGCTCACCAACACCAATGTACGAAGTAATTGACTTCCAGGCCAGAGGTATTAGCAAGTTAGCCCATAGGCTTGCTATTGTTGAGGCTGAGAACCGTAAGCTTCGTACGGGGATAGAGGTACTAAGTAAGCGCCGGAGGGCAAAAAAAACACGACTACGTCTTGGAGGGTCACTTAATACTGCTGAAGCAGAGGCACTACAAGTAGAAAAGGGTGGTGTTGATGCTGGAGGAGAGAATAACCCTCAGAAGGAGGGTCGTACGGAAGGTGCTGAACCACGCGCGCGACGATGTGGCAATTGCGGAAAGTCTGGACATAACGCACGAACCTGTGAAGTAGTTTGGGATAGTGATGAAGAAGAGGGTGATAAGTAGTTTTAATTGATTTCGTACGTTGTAGTTGAATTAACTTATATAAGAGGTAGAAAGGCAGTAGACGTGCGCAGCTCACTATGATGCGCAGCTCACTATGCACGTACGTTATAAGTAAATAATTTAATTAATATAATAAAGAAGAAAGACTATACTCTTATACTTTCTTCTCTAAAGTATTCTATAGACTAGAATTAAATTATTAAATTTATAATAAAGAACTTATAGTAATTATTAAAGTATTCTATAAATAGAGACTATAATTATTTAGTATAAAATATAAAGTTCTTATATATATAAATTATAAGAATCTTATGCACTTTATAATATTTAAAAACTTAAATAAATAATAAATTAAATAATTAGAATTCCTTTTAGAATACAACTTTTAAATTATTTATAGAAAAAGAACTAATAATAGTAGAGTATTACAACCCGACAAGTTATAGGTAATGCAGCCCTACTAGGTAAGGTAGAGTACAAGTAGTACAGCATTTGTATAAATAAGAAATAAAGTTATACAAATGACTCCTCAGAAATAGACAAACTAAGGAAGGTTACATAGAGATAAAAAGGACTAATAGACAATAAGTAGTCTATACTAGGGACTAACTTTTAGATTGCAGTTTTAAATTAAGGACTAACTTTAAGATATTAGTCCTAATAATAAGACTTAAGAATATAAGAATAACGTAGTTCACAAGTGAGTGAGCCACACAAGTGAGTGAGCCACTTTTCTAGCACCCGTACGACAAAGTGTAAGAGAAATCAACCACAACGCCTTAAATTAATTTAAACTATTCAGAATCCTCTTCTTCAGAGGTGGATTCAACTTTCTGACATGTGCGAGCATTATGTCCAGTCTCTCCACAGATGCCACATCGTCGCGCGCGTGTTTCTGTCCTCCTCGCACGACCACTACTCTGACCTGTTTCTACCTGTAACTGCTCCGTTACATCAATCTGAGACTTTATATCCTTTGCCTGATTGATTGTAAGTGTTCCACCTTTCTGAAGCTGTTTTTTTTTCGTACGGCGACGGCGGCTCATACGCTCATTTGCCTCTTGATACTCAGTCATTTGTGCCTGCATTAAAACCTGGTTATGGGCTACCACCATAATTCCTTTCTTCAGCTGCTGCATATACCTAATAATTGACGTTGGGGAGCTATTCTGATGTCGTACGATGCGATTCGTAATAAAATCAGAATGTGAATCGAATTCAATTGGGTTGTTTGGCGTCTTTGGGACCCAAGCTGCTGGTAAGCCAGCAGAAGAACCTGGAGGTGATGGCGTACGAAGCTTCACATCTAGCTGTGAAATCACATGTTCCGGATCGTACGGGACAAGGCCAGTTGCTCTAAAGCCTGCTTGAATGTTTGATGTTGTCATTGCCTTGTCGTACGCCTTATAAAAGGCTGGGAGGAAGTCTTCCTTTGCAATATGCGTAATGTGCACCCGCATAAGGACCTCAATTTCTTGGCCGTACGCCCGTTTTAAGGGACTAAAGCACCCAACATCAAGCGGCTGGAGCTTGTGCGATGAATGAGGGGGCATACAGAGCGTAATAATGTTCTGCTCCTTGCAGTATAGCTCAAAATCGACAGAATGGTGGCTTTCGTGGCCATCAAGGATGAGGAGGCGGTAAGCACCCTTCGTACGACTCCTTGTATGGAAATCAAAGTGCTGTACCCATTCTAGGCCTTTCTCATTTGTCGTCCAACCATTTTCTGTAAGTGTAATTACCCAGTCGGGTGGGAGGGGGCTGTTGCACGTCCAGGAGTCAAGATGGACCTTGCCTGCAAAGATGATGTACGGCGGGATAGAATAGCCGCACGACCCAATGCCCTGGATTACTGTAACCCATTCCTGATTCCCTTGTTGTGCTCCTCTTGGCTTGCCACGTCGTTCAGAGGCTGTAACAACCATTTCAGAGGACATCTTGCCCATCGCAAACCCAGTCTCATCAAAGTTATAGATATCGGTATCGTCTATCCCGTACTTCGCAATTGTGTTTCGTACGAGGGAAAACCACGCGCGATACGCGTCCGGATCTTCGCAGAGGACTCTCTGATAGTCGATTCTTCGATTAAAACGCGTCTGGAGCTCAGGTCGTCGTCGTACGAAGTTTGAGGCCCAGTTTGTTCCGACGCGTCGCGCGCCGCGGTCGCGAAGCAGTCGATCGGCCATTTCTCGAACAGCACTAAGGCGTGGCGAAAATGCTCGCGAATCCAGGTCAACGATGTATCGTACAATGGTCTCCTCTTCGTACGAGGTTAAATTCTGGCAGGGTGGTCGGATATCGCGTCTGGCAGGTTGGCCATGGTATCGTCGTTGGAGGGTTGCACGAGATACTTTGTAGTGAGATGCAGCCTTTCGCACGCTTAATTTTGGGTCGGATCTGAGCGCATTTAGCGCTAGGACTAAATCGCTTTCATTTGAATGTTGTACCATAGTTGTAGGTGGAGAAAAATAAAGGGAAAAGTAGGTTGTACGAAATTCTAGAAAAGTGGCTCACTCACTTGTGTGGCTCACTCACTTGTGAACTACGTTAGACATTATGCAGAATTTATAAATATTAGTATAGCTTATAAGAGTAAGCTAATTATATAATGTAATTCTAAAAGTAGTATTTATTTTAACTATAAGAAACTAAATTATATTATTAGAGACTGCAAATAGCCTAAATAACTTTAAAAGTAACTACTCCTAGAAGATACTAAAAAAGCTAATATTGCAAGAAAAGAAGTTCTCTATAAATAACTCTTATAGACTGCCTACTATAGTAATAGCTACTTTATGCACTAAAATAGTAAGGAATAAGTAGGCTAGTACTTAAAACAACTTAAGAATAAAACTATAGCTGTCTCTAGGAAATTTAAGTATAGAGACATTTAAATTATAGAGAAATAGAATTAATAGCTTATTATAAAACTTATTTAAGTATAAAATACTATATAAGTACAACTAAGTAGCCCTAATATACTAGAAACCCTCTAAGCTATTAAAGTACAACTATAGTAAAGAATTTAAGTCTAGAGGGACTACTAAAAATAACTTACACTTAAAGAAGACCTAACTAGCTCAGTATAAGAAGAAGTAGGCTTAACTAGCTAACTTACTAAAATAGTAGCTATAGGAAGAAAATAAGAAAAAACCATATTCCCCTAACTACAGCTCAATATTAGAGAAAGAACCCCTTAAGAAACTATTAAGGTCCTTAGAGAATAAATAAGCTCTAAATATACCTCCAATTTAGGAGAATTACTAGATAAATTTCTCCTACTAAGTAAGATAGAATAAAGAGCAGCTAAATAGCTCCTTAAGCTCAAATAAACTAGAAGCTCAACTTAATCTAAAAGTCCTAATTTTAAAATTAAGTAAGAGATAAAGTAGAGACTTAGAAACCTTAACCCCTATAATAGAATAAAACTATAAGAGTACAAAATTAATAAAGGTAATTATATTAATTTAAATAAACCCTTAGCCTTATAAATATACTTAAATATTAGCTGCACTTAAATTAACTAATAACCTTATTGAATAGGCTTTGTACGTGCATGCAGGTACTTAAAATGTAGGGTGAACTAAAGAATAATATCTATAACTGTCCTTCCTAACTATAAGATTAGGGTTATACAAGATAGATATACTATCTTGTCCAGCCTTAAGTTATTTAGACTGAGCTAAGTAATAATTCCCCTATATATAAGTGAGTACTGCACAATTTAGTCTATACACTCTACTCTAGATTTATAGGTATTGTACAGTTATATAATTATATTATTCTAATACTTACAATTTTTATTTTGTAATTTAACTGTATAATCCCTTTAATGTAGCTAATTAGATTATACTAATTATTCTATTAATAACCTTATGTATAGATTCAGTAGATTAGGCTACTAATTATTATATAATAGATTTAAACTATAAGAATTATTAATAATACCTGCAGTCCTTCCTTCCTTTTCATACAGTCCTTCCTTCCTATCTAATTAAGTAGATAAATTATGTAGTAGTAGTATTCACCTTCTAACTTTACTTTGCAACTTTACCTTACTTGCCTGCCCTACTTAGTAAGGCAGCCTATTGCTCTTTTTCTTCCTCCTTTTCTTCCTCCTATTTTCTTCTTCTCTTTTCTTCCTTACAATTTGCACTAAATCTCTTTATTGTGCGAAAAGCAAATGCATAAATAAATGAATAAAGTGAATTAAATGTATGAATTTCCTAATCTCCTTATTACTAGAGATACTACTGAATTTAAGCTTTCTAATAAGGAGAAAAAAAAAATAGGAAACTAAAAAACTTAAGTAATTCGTACGCTTTAGTAATCTTCTTCTGCCTCTATTCTTCTACTAATTTTTTCTTGCATTAGAGGCTTCCTAATATAGTTGCAATTATATCTCTTATCCCTACTAGAGGTTAGATTACCCCTATAAGTACTATTACTATTTGTATAGATACTAGTAGTACTCACTAAATTACTTTACCTACTTTAATAATTTATAATTGTACTTTCTTTATTATACTCTCTATTAATGTATGTATAACTTTCTTTCCTTATAATTGCTAATTTGTATAAGACTAACTTTAATATAGGAGGAGGAGTATAAAGTAGCTTATATACTATCTTATAATATTAAGATTTATCTCCTAGTTAGTGAGAATGTCTCTTTCCTCCTTACTAAGATTATCTACTACAAGGGATACTTTTGTGCAGTTCTAGTTTAGAGCTGCAATTAGGCTATTAATACCTACCCTCAGAAGTATAGCTGTAGTACTAGCACTCTCTAATTCTACACTTGGACCTATATTACTATATACTAGAATAATACTTATACTAAGTGTATTTAGTAGTTGTATAGAGCTTATTGCTAGTATTATAATTGTAGCTTATATAATAATAATAATAATAATAATAATAAGAATTAAGATAAGAATCCTTATTATACTTACTTTTGTACTTACTGCAAGTGAAAGAATAAGGCTTAAGTTATCTTAAGTAGCTGTAAGCTTAGAGGAGCCTCTACTCCTATAGTTATTAAGTAATTAATTAATCTTTAGATTCTAGTTCCTTATTGTATAGCTTATAGGTAGTAGGCTAAGTAGTTGTGCAAAGGAATACATTTAGGGTCAATATTTATAGGGAATATATTAGTATCTAGTGTCTTAAATTAGAAGGCAAATAATTAAGTAGTTAATATATAAGAGTAGGCTTATATATAGTAATTATTAATTGCTCTTCTCTCTTAATTTTTTAATGTATACTTTAACTTAAATTTGCAGAGTATTACTTATAACTAATTGCTGCAGTACTAAATTTAGTATTTTCTTAGTAAGGGTATCTGCAGGGTTATCTTTACTATTAATTTATCTTACCTCTAAAATCTCTTTCTTTTTATACAACTTATATAGGCTTATAATATTAATTATAAGCCTCTTTTTATCTATAGTGCCTAATTGTATAAGGCACTTGTATAGAAATTGTAAGTCTAAATAAACTACAATTAGGATTTTTAGGGCCTAGAGTGTATAAAGAATCTAATTCAGCATTATACTAAGGGAAATACTACTATTAAAGCTAGTAGTTATTCTATACAATTCGCTTGTAAGAATACTTCTAGTAACTCTTTTGCACTTTATTAAGCTCTAGTGTATAATATTCCTCTAGATTTCAAAGTTAGTAGTTGTACAAGTAGTTTCCTCTGCAAGTACAATTACAAATCTAAGTTGTAAGGAAAGGTTAGTATTATTTGCAAAAAATCTATTTGTAAAGATATACATCTTTATATATAAAAGATCTAGTAGAATAAAAGTAAAGCCTTAATTTAAGTTGTCAATTTGCTATTTAAGTTGTATATTTAAGGCTTTAATATTTTTTACTTTTAGTTATTTTACTTAGGCAGTAATAAATAAATTATATAAGGCTTCTAATTAGCAAATGAATGCAAAATATACTCCTCTTACTCTCTATAAAATGTATTACTATTAAGTATTGTATGCATCTGCATTAATAAACTAAAGTTAGTTAACTTAACCCTTCTAAGTAAAAGTAATAGAGTTATTATACAGCTGAATTCATCCTCTATTAAAGTTAATCCCCTAGCCTTATTGCAGAATAGTCTTTAGCTTTGCATAAAGCCCCTTTTTTAGTAGTTTAGCCTCTTCCTTCTCTAAGAATATTATAATTGCAAAACTTAAGGTATTATCTATTTGCATTACTGTAATCCTAAAGGTATTTAGTCTCTTAGTAGTATACAGAAGGTAGGGGTTGTATGTAGACTCCTTTATGCCTAAATTTATTTTATAGTACTCTAAGTAGGTCTTGTACTAGTAAAGCCTAGACTCTGCAAGTCTATACAATAGCTTTATAATTTAGAGAAGTATCCCTTTAGAATATTAACTTTCTAGTTCCTTTAGCAGCCTTACAATAATTGTATAAATTAACTAGTTAATAGCTTAAGTATAAGCTTATATAATATCTTATATTTCCCTATAATATTTATAGTATTATATGAGAGTAGGTCTAAGAGTAAGGAGTAGCTATTAGCTTATTCTTTAAATTGTAGGTACTTAAGTAAGGAGCTCTTCCTTTTCCTAGTCCCTATAGCCTTAAATTATAAGTCTTAACTTCTTATACAGCTTAGTAGATATATTCTTTATCTCTTATACTATACATATACTATAGATACAAATATTACTATATTTGTCTAAATTGTATAGAATAAAGATAAATACTCTCTAATTAATTAGGGAATTAATTTTAATTCTATTAGACTCTTTGTACAGTACTCCTAGAGCTATAATAATATTATTAAGTTAAAGTTTAATAGTAAAGTTATAGTAGTCTTTTTCTTTCTGTAATAGGTAACGTGGCTGATAAGCGAGTCGATCAGACAAGCGAGTCGATCACCCAACCACGACTACATTACAAACCCAAGAAGACATCAATATCAACACCACTAGATCAATTAACGCTACTAAGAATTCTCTTCCTCAGTCGTTTCTACATCAAACTGACACGTTCGCGCATTGTGTCCTGTGTTTCCGCACACGCCACACCGTCGTTGACCCGATTCAGTCCTTGGCTTACGACCACTCCTCCGACGCGTTTCCTCATAAACCTGTGCTGTTGCGTCCCTCTGCGACTGTATATCCTCTGCATCAGCTACAGTAAGACTTCCTCCTTGCTGGAGACGCATTTTCTTAGCTCTCCGACGTCGGCTTAGTGTGCTGTTTTCCTCTCGAAGAGTTTTGTTCTCCGCCCTCAGGAATGCATTCTCATGCATTATTCCTAGTGTTCCTTTAAGAATATAGTCAACGTCGTTATTGATAGGTGTTGGGGAGCTATTTTGATGACGGGCAATTCGATCCTTGATCAGTGTTGACTGAGAAGTTGCTTCTGTTGGGTTGTTTGGTGTCCTGGAAACCCAAGGGAGCGGTGTTGTTGGAAGTGATCCTGGAGGCGTTGGAGTGCGTAACTTGACGTCCAGCTTTGATAATACACTTTCTGCACTCAGAGGGACAAGCCCGGAGCCTCTGAAACCTCCCTGGATATTCTTTCCCGTAAGTGCTTGTGTAAAGGCCTCACGAAACGCTGGAAAGAAGTCTTCCTTCGTAATATGGGTTACACCTCGCCGCATCTTATCCTCAATTTGTCGACCGTACGCCGTTTTGAGAGGCCCAAAGCATCCTACATCTAAGGGCTGAAGTAGATGAGATGAATGAGCCGGCATACAGAGTGTGACGATGTTACTCTCCTGACAATATAGCTCAAAACCTGCGGAGTGGTGGCTTTCATGCCCATCGACGATGAGGAGGCGATGAGGACCTCTTGCACGTGGCTTTGAATGACAATCGAAGTGTTTGACCCAATTTAGGCCTATCTCGTTTGTTGTCCATCCGTTTTCAGATGTTGCGATAACCCAGTCGTGTGGGAGATCTGTTTCAGTGTACCAGGTTGAGAGGTGATAATGGCCTGCAACGATGATGTATGGCGGGACGCTGTAGCCTGACGAACTTATGGCTTGGATAACTGTAACCCATTCCCGATTACCAGGCTGCACCATTTTCGTGTTTGATCGCCTTTCAGCACTCGTTACAACCATGCCAGCTGCGATCTGGCCCATCATGAAACCAGTCTCATCAAAGTTGTAGATATCAGACTCTTGGATACCGTACTTTACGATTGTGTTCTTCACAAGGGCAAACCAGCTGCAAATAGCCTGTGGATCTTCGCATTGGGCTCTCTTGTAGTCATACTTGCGAAAAAAACGCGTCCGAAGCTGTGGTTGTCGTTTGATGAAGTTCGACGCCCAGCGCTTCCCAACCGGTCGCGCGCCACAGTCGGCAAGCAGGTGATTGGCCATTTCTTCAACACCACTGATCCGGGGAGGAAACGATCGGGCATCTAGGTCAAGAATGTACTTAACTAGCTTCTCTTCTTCAAGCAGCGTCAAATTCCGTAATTTCGGCATGATGTCGCGTCGCGAAGGTTTTCCATTAAGTCGGTCGCGTAATGTTGTGAAGGGTACTGAATAGATCCGTGCTGCAGCTCGAATACTAAGATTTGGAGTGTTTTTAATCGCTTGAACCGCTAGGATCAATTGCGCTTCTTTGTTTGATGACGACATTCTTTATGGTCGATGGACGTGTGTTGAAAGCGGGAAGATGGTATGATCGCGGTTGGGTGATCGACTCGCTTGTCTGATCGACTCGCTTATCAGCCACGTTATAGTAATTAGTTATATACTTAATAAGGGGCTTATAATATAAATTACTAGTAAAGAGTACTAAGACTATTTAAGAGAATAATTATAAAGTTAATTACTAAAGACCTATAGAAGTCTATTCTTAAGTATATTTAAGTTTATTTTATATATAAGTCCTATTATAGTCTTCCTTAGTAATTATAATTAGTCTTAATTAGTAGTAAGTACTTATTATTAATTATAAGTACTTATTACTAAGGATAAGTACTTATTACTAAGAGGTAGTACTTATATATAATTTTATCTCTATATAATTTGTATTATAATTCTTCTATAGCTAGAGGGGCTACCCTATTTCCTATATTTAATTGCATATAACTTATTTATAACTAGTAGGTACTCTATAGAGTATCCCCTAGTCCTATTATATCTAATAGGTTGTAATAATACTCTAAGACTACTCTCTTTATAGACTTACTATTACTAATAGCTTTAATTACTTAATAAATATTATTTTTAGTTTATTAAACTATAAGGTAAAGAAGAAAGTATATGCAAAAAATAAGGCTATTTAGATAAGTATTGTAATTATTGTAGTAGTTTGAAGGAGGAGAAAAAAGGAGGCTAGTTATAGTATTAAGGCATTTTTAGAGTGCTAGGAAGTGGGGGGTACTAGGAAGTAGGTATGCTAACTTATTAGGTACATCGACAACAGCCCTAGGTTACAGCATTTACTAAAGTACGAAAGTAGCTACAAGACGCAAATTCAAGAAGTCTTAAGAGATCCGGAAGTGATAATTCGGAGTTTTTACCTGAAAGGATTCGTGTGTCGCGAAACACAGCTCTCAAGATCCCGTGGATACGACATTATGAACAAACAGCGCAATGTCGCCATCGCCCCAAAGTTATTTGTTTCAAGCACCTTGTGTTACACCCAAGAACCACAGCCTTTAGAAGTTTTAGTGCAAAGGTCACACTAGCACAAAAAGAGCCATATTGTTCAAAGTTGAACGTGTGTTGTTGGATTCAAGGCTACATGATCGAAGCAGAACTCCTCACAGACTTAGATCCCTTGATAAAATCATCATCGGATTGAAGTCTTCTACCATGGTGACGACCTTACCTAGAACTCTTGAGCGAATCGCGAAACTCATTACCGCGTCTTGAAAAATCATGTCATAAGACTATAAAGGTGTCACTGGGTCACAGAGGTTGAGGGTATTTGGAGATGTGGATGGAAGGTTTTAAGACAAGGGGCCTCCAATACCTCTCTAGACAAGCGGGTCAACTTCAGAAGGACCATGGTAGCACCAATACCTGTCTGAGAGTCTCCCTTGGAGGTTTCAGAGGGCTACATAAAAGGGCCAATTTCTCCCCAGTCCCAGAGAAAGGCGGCCAGAAATGAAATTTGTCACCAGTTCACACCTACCTTCGTCTTTGACCTCTTTACTCTGAAACTGCAGCCCCAGGCACATTGCTCGACTCGCACACCAACGAGAGCCATATCTTCTAAGCCTTCAAACAAATACGACCAGATCACACCCATTCCAAGATGAAGCCAACAACCAACACCACCAGCGCTCAAGCCCCCGTCAGTTCTGGCACAACCGCACAGGGCGGGCCATACACGGCGCCGAGCGGACAAACTTTCCAATCATGCGTCATCTTGTAGAGTACTCTCAAGAGGGTTTCACTTGAATACTGACGTCCAACTTTGCTTTCAAGGTTAGGAATGCCTAAATTTTCCCTGGTTATGGCGGGCGATAACTGACTCCTATCCTTACAGATGTCAGGATGCCAACGAGCCTCAAGTCAAGGCATCGGTTTGGATGATACGGAGAGTTCTTCTTGCCGGGGGAAATGAACGCAGTTGGCTTACCGGGTTTTGTTTTTTTAACGTCCACGGGTTCTGTGGAGAGAAAAAGTAGTCTCATTCGAATGGTTGTCACTTTGTTGCAGCCTGCATGGTCATTTCACATACTTACACCAGGGCCGGCCGCGAGGCATCAACCATCACCCCTAGAATCTAAAAAGAACTGACACCACCTCAAATTCTGCTTTGCGTTTTATGATTGTCACCGCAAGACTAGATTAGCTATGGCATGTCTATCTGCTGATTGTCCCAGTTACAAGTGATTGTAGAGGTTGCAAGGTTGCTGCATCTGGAGACTGGTAACCACGCGAAATTGAGTAGACATGTTAGGGATTTGAGCTAGTGCAAGCTACATTCTTCGACTTTGTAACTGCGTACCTTAACTTCAATGTGTGAGACTCAGAGAGACGTTACACTCATAACGATGAGTTCAGCAGAGTTGAAGCGCTTATTGAATTTCACATTGCTCCAAGTTGGAGCTAAAAGACAGATGAGCATCACTGGAAGTCCTGGAGGCCAGAAACAAATTGACAGATGTCTGCCCGTTTCTACTTGATCGGTTCAATCCAGCGATTCATTCTTCAACTCTCTGTAGTAGTGTCTCAGGCTGTGGTACAGTAATCGTTAGACATATGGGAATAGGTAGACTTAGAGGTGAGGTTCTCTTATTGTCGACAGCCACCAAATGTTGACTGGCTTACACACTAAACATTCTGTTGTTGACTTGCAAAGCAGGTCTGTTGAGTCTTTTTGTAATAATGTTTGCATCAAATGGATGAATCTTGAAACCACTGGCAGAGTGCCATCCAAGCCTTCTTTTGCCACAAAGGACGTGTGCCCCAGTCAAGAGAAACAATTGTAACATCTTTCAATCTCTCACTGATTCCTGTTGCAGATTGAAAAGACATTGTAGAACTGAACTCTTACCAACTCAAAAGAGGCAGTCAGTTGCTGGGGGTTCGTCTGGTTGCCCAGGTCTTCTCATTGTGCAGCATTAACCTTTCTCGACAACCACCCACGGAGGAACCCGACTGAACACCACGGAATGCGGCCATGGAAACTTCCCGTCACCGAGGACCCCGAGATAGCCTTTGGCCGCAATAACGCAACGCATACGATGATGGCCCATTGGCGCAGTCATGCTAGCGAAACTCTACCGAGAAGGAATCTCTAGTCCGTCCGAGTCATGCTAGCGAAACTCTACCGAGAAGGAATCTCTAGTCCGTCCGAGTCATTAAACACCAGAGAGGACACCGCTAACCCGAGGCCAGACCTGTCTGGGTGGATCGATAACATCGAGGGGGGGGGGGGGTAGATTAGCTAGCTCCGGTTCCATATGGTCTGTAAATTAGATCCCCCCAACTCTCTAGGTCCAAGGGGTGGTGGATTGCTATTCTACCTATACTTTGCACATGGACGTGGGTTCAGGTTACGACCATGACCATGGGAAGCCGGCTGTTGGTGGGTCTAATATGGTAAAGCAAAAGACAAGGGAGAGCGTGTTAAACAAAGTGACTTCTACCTGTACGCCTACCTACTCTCTTGGATGATGTGGACGGCAGATACCCGTATCAGCGTATTGGGTGTCAATAAAGTTCAGCAATAACGTTCAAGAGTCCGACTTGTATCCCCGACAACAAGCAGGCTAGGCAGAAAGCGGGACGGCAAAGTAGATAAAACAGGCACAATTTGTCTCCGGTTGAGGAAAGGTGGAAGACTGACTCACTGGTCAGGCCGCAAGCCAATCTCTCTCCCCTATCTCAAGATACACCTACTCCTCCAATCATGACTGCCCCCGCGCCCAATATCGACCTCAAGTATGCCGAAGAACGCGAGAAGCGTATCCGGCCCGAGGGCATGGCCCAGTTCGTCGAGCTCAAGGACGAACTCGGCGACCTTTCCAAGGATCTCTACGTGAACTACGAGGAACTGAGCCGTGACCAGCCGCTCTCCAACGGCCAGGACGTCAAGCTACTCATCATCGGCGCCGGACACAACGGGTTGCTCGCCGCCGTCCGCCTCATCCAGGCCGGCGGACTGACGGCCGAGGACATCGTCCTCGTCGACAAAGCCGGCGGCCACGGGGGCACTTGGTACTACAACCGCTACCCCGGTCTGACGTGTGACGTCGAGGGCTACACCTACGTGCCCCTCCTGGAGGAGACGGGCTACAAGCCGAAGCATCGCTACTGCGAGGGCCAGGAGATCCGCGAACAGGCCGAGAGGATCGCCCGCACTTGGAACCTCAAGGCGCAGTTCGGCACGCGCGTCCAGGACCTCTCGTGGGACGACGCCACGGCCCGGTGGTCTGTCAATATGACCCAAGACCTGGGCCCCGGAAAGCCCAGCAGGGAGCTCTCAGTGACGAGTCAGTTCGTCTACGTGGCCCCCGGCGTCTATCCCGTTGGCCACATCCCCAAGCTGGCCGGCTTCGACGATTTCCGCAAACACCACAGCGCCTTTCACACGGCAGGCTGGGACTACGCCGTCACCGGCGGCACCCAGCAAGACCCGCGGCTCACGGAGCTGAGGGACAAGAGGGTCGCCGTGGTGGGAACCGGCGCCACGGGCGTCCAGGTCGTGCCCAAGATCGCCGAGTGGGCGAAGCACCTGTACGTGTTCCAGCGGACGCCCTCGTACTGCTGGCCGCGGAAGCCGGCGCTCACCGACGACAAGACGTGGTCCGAGGTCGTCGCCCAGGGCCCCGGGTGGCAGAAGGCGAGGCAGGAGAACTACAACGCTGCCATCGTGGGCGAGACGGACGTCGACCTCGTCAACGACAGCTGGACGGCGGCCAAGGGATTCTCCGTCATCAGCGGCAGCTCGGCCAACGGCATCATCACCATGGACAAGATCCCGCAGCACATGGCCAGCCTGCAGGCCGTCGACGCCCCGCTCTCCGAGGCGCTGCGGAAGCGCGTCGAGGAGGAGGTCCGCGACAGGGGCACGGCGGAGAAGCTCAAGCCGTGGTACTACGGCTGGTGCAAGCGGCCGGCCTTCCACGACACGTACCTCTCGACCTTCAACAGGGACAACGTCACGCTCGTCGACACGGACGGCAAGGGCGTCGAGGGGTGCACCGCCAACGGGGTCCTCGCCAACGGCCGCTAGTACGAGGTCGACGTGCTGATCCTGGCCACGGGGTACACGAACGGCGGAGGCGCCTGCAGCCCCGCGGCGCGCGGCGGGATGCGCATCACCGGCCGGGCCGGCCGGGACCTCAACGACAAGTTCGACGAGGGCTGGGAGTCGCTTCACGGGGTCGCCACCAACGGCTTCCCGAACCTGTTCTTCTACACGCCCACGGGCGCGGCCGGGTCGTCCAACTTCATCTTCTGCCTCGACGAGGGCGCCAGGCAGTCGGCCTACATCATCACCGAGGCGCTGCGCCGGGCGACGGGGGACCCGGCCAAGGTCGTCGTCGAGGTCACCAAGGAGGGCGAGCAGGCCTGGGGCACCGAGGTGGCCAAGAGGGCCGCGTGGTTCGCCGTCTTTGGGAACTGCACGCCGTCGTACCTCACCGCCGAGGGCGACGCCTACAAGATCCCGCCCGAGAAGATGATGGCCAAGGCTCGCATGGCCAGCTGGGGCGAGGGCCCGAACAGTTACGCGAGGCATACCGAGGCGTATAGGGCCGCTGGGACTCTCGATGGAATAGAGGTCAGCGCTTAGCTTGGTGTTTGGATTGTTGGTTGATAGATCAACGTGATATTAACGATGTAATCAATTCAAAAATGTGTCTCTCCCTTCTTCTCGTCTGTTTAATTATCTGTGATGTACTAGAACCCCTAGCTGCTCTGAATCTCATCATTGCCAGATATCCTTACCCAAATACAAACCGCCAACAATCTTAGCCCCATTCTAGAGAAATTCCTGTCTTTCCAATCGGTTTATTTCAATGGTGGTAAATAGTTAGGATCTCATAATAGTAATTCTCGTAAATAAAAGGCTCACACCATCTCATGCTTGTCCATAGGGTCTTGACTCTAGCTACCGTGTCATACGAAGCCTTTCAAACTTCACGTATGATAATGATGATGATGATGATTCGTAAGCGATTCAACTTCTTACTACATGACTCGTATCAAGGGAAGGGAACCACAAGGCCCGATGACAGTCAGATTTAAACGTCAATGGTCATTCACAATTTCATACTCTACAATGCCGTCCATACCGCATCGATAACCACACACTTCTCGCCTCAGCGAGGTACTTCGTTTCCATCCAGCCCAAGCATCGTCAAGATCTGGTTCATCACACTCAAGCTCTCGGAAGAATCGCCCTCCATGCCCTCGATGATTGCCTTCGCCTGGGCCATCAGCTCCGCCAGCGTCTTCCGGCAATGCTCAAAGGAGCCGGTCGACTCGATGTAGGCGACCGCGAACAGCTTCACGTCGACGTCCGTCGTCCGCTGCTTGAGGATGCTGGACAGCTGGATGTTGGACGGGTTCGAGCGGATGCTGTGGATGATGGGGAACGAGAACTTGCCCTCCGTCAGGTCCTCACCGAACCCCTTGTTCTTGGTGTAGGCGGTGCTCTGCAGGTTGAGATAGTCGTCCCGCACCTGGAAGATGAGACCCATGACGTTCACCAGAGGGACGTAGTCTCTGTTTGAAGAGGAGCCACGGGCTGTGTCAGCATCGTCCACTTTCGCCTTCCCCCCCCCTTCAAGGGTCCGAAACCCCAAAGACCACTCACCGGTCACTTTCGCTTGCCAGCTGCATGAGCCTCACCGCCAGCCTGAACAGGCCTCCCGTCTTGTTGGAGACCATGGTGAAATACTCCTCCTCCGTCGGGCAGATGGAGGCGTCCCTCCAGTAAATGTCCATGCCCTGCCCGCGGTGCAGGTTGAGCAGCTCTTCGGTAAAAACTTCGAACGCGCGAGGGTCTTCCAGCTTGGGGATCTCCTGCTGCGCCAGGAAGAAGGCATAGTTGGCGGCGTTGATGGTCTGAGCAATGCCGAAAATGCTGTGCGATACGGGCAGGCCACGACGGAGGGTCGAGGAGTCCTGGATGTCGTCTAGTCTGCAGGACGAAGGGGGTCGGTCAGCGGTTCCCAGGGTTCTTGGGAACGAGACGGGTTACATACAGAAGGGATGCGTTGTGCAGAAGCATTACAATGCGCTTGATGACCTCTAGCTTCTCTTCGGGAATACGGAGCCATTGGTTGAAGGCCGACATCAACTTGCTCCTGACTTCCTTGCCGGGCAAGTCGAGGAGGTAGTTGAGGGGAGCGCGGATAATCTTACAATGTGCCTCACGTCAGTACAAAATGCCCATGCCACGGATTGTCTATCGGGAAGGCATCGACTCCGGAACAGTGGACGTACTTCTTCATGGTTATTGCCATGGGCTTTGGAGTCCATGAGTTGGACCTTGGCCGCTGGACGTATGATCTCTGCGGGGGACATTGTGTGCTGGAAGCAGATATTTTGGAAGGGGATTCAGAACAAAACGGTATCAGTTCCAGTTGGTCTCCCTAGTAGATTACTGGTATCTTGCTCTGCGGTTATCTTCAAGAATGCAGTAAGTCGGTCCAAATCCAACAGTGCCTTGTTATAGAAACGGCTTCAACAGTGAACTAGAGCACCTGGGGGGGGGAGGGCTTGCCTCACGACCGAGAAGGATACGGAGAGGCGTGATGGGTTTCGGCACTGCTGGTAGTGAGCATCCATCCCTGTTGGCGAATGTTCCATCGGCGAGAACTGGCACATGCGTGCAGGTAGGACTGTCTAAAGCTACATGTTTAGTCGCCAGCTACCTCCAAGCTCTGACTCGGTGATATTTGCTTTTCTTTCGGTCCTATCCGTCAGGGATATCATGACCACTCGGTAAGCTTGGGGCGTGTGGATAGATCTCGCGCCTCGGTGCACCCACATATGCATCGGTCAAACACCGATAAAAGGGACGGGATAGGCCAGCTAGATGAGATGGAGTCCAGGATTGGGCATGTAATGCGAACCGAGGACATGGCCATAACCTGGCGAAGAGTTCCAACATAGGGTTTTGATGGATCATTGCGTGAACTGAAGGTTATATCGGATATAGCAATGGGTCGGAGAGCTGCGGAATCCCGGAGAACTATTGACAGGGGAATAGCTTCGAGCATGGGGGCGTCTGTTTAAACGGTAGAGAGATCATCCGTGACCCCTGCAGCTTGACTCCTCCTTGTCAACTCGTCTACCTGTACATAGTAGGGGGAAACCTGGTTACCCTCCCCTTGCACAACGTCGTATCCGTCCGTCCGCTCTAGCTGTTGATGCCCGTTTGCCGGTGCCATCATGATGGTTTTTGGTTAGCGTCTTATGAGCCGATTTAAGGTTGCAACGGCTTCATGTCTATCTGTTCGTCTGAACTCACCCCCCTCCCGCCCCCCTCACCGCCCACAAACACTGGCTAATGCCCTTACAAACTTGGCTTGTCTCTGCCCCGGGCCGGCCCCCTACCACACTATGAAAGCCAAGAACGCAGGGTAGCATCAACCTTGCATCGCGGCCACGGCTTGCTATCTAACGTGAACTAGTCAAGTTGATGGAGTGGACTGTGTACATCGTACACTTCAGTTCTCTAACCGCTGACTCGGACAGCCCGTAGGTGGGGGGGCCGGTCATGTGGCAAGAAAACGTCTCCGAACATCGCGAACTCAGCGTTGCCGGCACTTCGGCCCGCAAGGCAGTCCGTATGCCGGGAGAATCCAAGGGAACATATGCTGGAGCTTTTCACATGGTTGTGGCCATGTCCTCCTCATTTCGCATTACATGCCCAATCAATAGCGGGGAGCGCGAGAGAGTCAATTCCCGTCACCTAGACCAGGCCCAGCGGCGTCTTCATGTGGACAGGACAACCTGCGTCCGGCCCCCCATTCGACCACGAAAACCATTCGGCGAGCTGCACGCAACACTTTGCGCTCTTCTCGTCTCCGTCCCCAGCAAACAGCGAACCAAAAAGCATGTTGTCAGCGTGGGCTCACCGGCTCTGCGTCCGAGCCGTCGACGTTCTCTTCGGCACGTTCCTCTACGTACCTCTGGGCATCCTATTCCTCAAGAAAAGCCTCAGTGGATTTGGGGACGGCGACTGGGACTCGTCCCAGATACCAGACCTCCATGGCAAGGTTGCCGTGGTGACTGGAGGCAAGTAAGTGCACCATCTTGCCTTTCTGGCCTCTACCAGCCAGCCCCCTCCCCCCTCCCCCCCCACGAAGCCCGCACGCGGTTTGGACTTACGGGAGCAGTGCTGGAATAGGCTACCATACAGTCAGGCAGCTAGCTGCGAAGGGTGCCAAGGTGTATCTGGCAGCCCGATCGGAAAGCCGCGCAAAGGAGGCGATCAAGCGTCTTCGTGAGGAGAACCCCGACATTCCCCAAGAGAAGCTGGTCTGGTTGCCGCTGGACTTGTCCAGCCAGGCCCAAGTTGTCGATGCCGCACGCGACCTCATGTCAAAGACGGAACGATTGGACATACTCGGTAGTCTTGCACCCGCTGAGTATGCGAAAGCATCCTAGGCCGTCGCTGACACCATCACAGTAAACAATGCTGGTGTTGACCCTTACAATTATGTCAAAACCGCCGACGGGTTCGAAATGACAATGGCGGTGAAGTAAGACATCCTCTCATGTTACTTCACGGAAAGGATTAGACGCTAACTGCTGGAAAGCCACATTGGCCACTGGACTTTGACATACTGCTTGCTGCCATTGCTCAAGGCGACGGCGGCGCAACAAGGGTCGGACGTCCGGGTCATCACCGTAAGCTCATCCGACAAAGTCGCCGTTGCTAGTCTAGATCGTCAAGAGGGGGTTAACTAACGAAACGTGTCTTTGCGACCTATAGCTGTCCTCGTCGGGAGAGCGCAACCACTCGGCCAACAATCACTTCACCACTCTCAAAGACCTGGACGACCCTTGCGCCGGGCCTGGCTGGGAGGACTCGCGCCTGGCCCAGGGGAAACGATACGGGACGTCCAAGCTGGCCAACATCCTGTTCGCGACGGAACTGCAGCGCCGCATGGACGAGGAGGGTGCCGGCATTCTCTCGTTGTCTCTCAACCCCGGCACCATCCGGACAGAGGGAGCGGCCGATGTCATGCCTCTCGTCACGCAGCCATTGGTCTGGCTCCTGTTCACCGACGCCGCCAAGGGCGCCGACACGACCATGTTCGCCGCGACGGCCAGGGAGGTCAGGGAGAACAGCGAGCAGTGGAAGGGGCGCTATCTCGACGGACCGGGCAGAATCAAACCCCCGTCGCCCAAGGCGCGGGATGCCGTCGCTGCCCGCAACCTGTGGAACATCACGGCCGCGGCCGTAAAGGGGACGGGGGCCTTGGAGAAACTGTAGCGAGGCGATATGTCTTAGTCCTTTCCACCCCGGATGGGGGAATACACAAAAGCTTGCTCTCATCAGATTTTCTGTTTTCTCTGCTGAATGCTTTGATCATGACTTGGTAGAAAAGTGAATGGTATATTAACCAGGCAGATTTACTGGCCAGTTCGATTGTCCATTAGGTGTTCCCAACAAAAGGCAAAGACACCAGAATGGAGCCTTGGCGCATTAAACTACCTGAATATCCTTGGGACTACACTTCCTTACCATTTAAAAAAAAAATTCATTGTAGGATTTGCATGTTCAGAAGAATTGGCCAGAGAGCTTGGTTGATTTGGTTGATGGATGTACCTTTCCTGACACAAAGAAGCATCACCATGATGACGCCAAATTTGTTCCACGAGCTATTGTTGATTTTTATCCACATTGGGTAGAAGGTATCTACGGACTATGGAGACAAATCACGCGCTGCCCGTGAGAAAAACCTGGACAACGCAGGCGAGAATCGTCCAGATGCCCAGGATGAAGTTGCTCCTATGAATGGATCCTCCGCTGGCAGGCTGCTTCGGGTCGAACTGCACCAGCTGTTGTGCCAGGGACGCGGTCCAGACCCCCATCCAACTAAGCCACAGCCAGAGAGAATGCAGCTCAAAAAGATAGATGGGCAGGCACACCAGGATAGGGCTGACGAGGGCGACGAGCAAGAGGTGAATGTGCTTCCCGGCGATATTGTAGAAGGAGTTCACGCCCAGCTTCCGGTCGTCCACCACATCCTGGTAGCTGTAGGCCGTGTTCAGGTAGATGGTCCAGAAGAAGACCATGGTGCAGAGGGGGAGGCACTGGCGCAGGGTCTCGGCATAGGACTCGTACTGGCCGTAGATGGCGGCGCGTCCTATGACGGCGGGCCAGGCGATGGTGAAGGCCAGGATGTATTGCGGGTAGATCCCGAGCATCCGGGCGAGTGACCGCTTGCCAAAGGGATAGAGGACGGAGGCCGCGGCGACGGGTATAAAGTGTTTAGCCCTGCAAGAGACAGAGGTCAGATTAAAGGTTTATACCCGAGATGTGATTATGACTGGTTGAAGAGAGGGGGAGGATGAGGGACACAGAGAACAAAAGAGACGTAAAGCACTTACACGTCTTTGCCATCAAGCATCACCTCCAGCACGCCCCAGGACAGAGCGGCCTGCAGCACCATCCATACCATGGCCTCGGTCGCGGTGACCTTGCCGGACGCCAGCGGTCGCTCCTTTGTCCGGGCCACGTTGGCATCGATGTCGCGGTCGATCCAATCGTTCCAGACCATGCCGGCGCCGCAGAACAGGTACGAGGCAACGAAGCACAGGGCGCACTGCTGGAAGACGGTGGCAACCGACATGTCGGAGCGCTGCTCGGCCATCTTGGCGCCTCCGGCCAGGAGCGTGGACCATACTGGGTAAAGAAAAGGTTCAGTCAGCGACGAGCCCAATGTGTAACCCCGGAGGGGTGGGGGGGGGGGGGGGGGGGGGGGGGGCTGGCCATCACACTTACATCCGGCAAAGGTGGTGAAGAGGGGGTTGTATCTGTCAAACCGGGACAATCTGAGGAGATGGCGAAACAACTGTCTATCTTTCGTGGCGGCCATGATGATCCTTCGATCAATATCGCAAAGAGGTGTGATGAAGAGCGTGAGATAGAGAGGTGCGTGGCAAAAAGGAGAATGAAAAGGAACACGGCGCGTAGTCGACAGCTTCAACAGTAGTCGACTTTGAGATAGTCACTACGCATTCCACTTGCAGAATTATGTCCATTTTATTTCTGACAAAGACACCTCGGTCCAGTTCAACCGAGCGGCTGAACCGGACGAGTTCCGCATCGTGGGCGGAGCTACGAGGTCGAAGGCCGTGTACCGGGCAAGAGACTCGCGTCCGGCCGACAACGAGACGCTGTAGACCGGAGCAGACCTGTGGCTCATGACTCTCGTTCGATGCCGGGGGGAAGGGGGGTGGGCTGACTAGGTTCAGGAACTATACCTTCCCAATGATTTCTATCGAGGATGGTTTTCACGACATATGCATATGCATAAAACAGGGATCGCTCGACCTGGCGAGATCGTCGCACCGCCTCCCTGGGACACTAGATTTTGATGGCTTCTAGGGGGCGGGCCGGTTTAGTGTTGTAAGGCAGGGATATGAACTCTCTCTTGTGCCGTCCACCCACCCACCAGACTCGACATGGATCTAAAAGGGGAATGCGGGTGCGGCCCTGCCACACCCTGATTCCCCTTTTGGATCTATATTGCGTCTACTAAGGTAGGAGGTTATATCTATTAAGGATATCTTATATAACTTTATAATAGTAATAATAGTTATATAATAGATAGCTTATTAGTACTAAGGTTAGTAGGTAAGTTAATATACCCTCTTTCTAGCTACCCCTCTATTCTAGCTACCTCTACTCTACTATAAGAGTATAGCTAAAGGCACTTAACTAGGTAGAGTCCTATTAGAAAAGGTAGGTATAGCTCTATTATGTAACTTTTACTTAAAGATTCTAACTACATATAGAATCCTCCTTTAAGGTGTAGGAGAGTAGTTGTAGCCTATGCGCCCTAGTTAAGATATCTCTAATTAATTGCCTAGTTAAATCTTTATAATTGCCTCCCTCTCCTAAGCCTTAGTCCCTAAGGCTATATAGTCTAAATTAAAGTTCTTCTAGCTCTATATTACTATACTAATATAATTAAAGTTATTAGAATAATATAATTGTATAACTTATGTATATATATATAGTAAGTTACTTATTATAGTAAGTTACTTACTTCTACTTACTCTTTTACTATTTATATAAGTTAATTAAGTAGTATTATAGGAAATTAATTAAAACTACTTATTATTCTCTTCTTTAGAGGTATTTTAAACTACTTAATATATTTATATATTATTTTTAGTCTTTCTATAATTACTATAATATACCTATATAGTAAGTTACTAGTTATAGTAAGTTACTACTTTACCTTCCCTTCTACCTCTTTTACTTTTATACTAACTTTCCTCTACATACAAATATATAATTCTCCTTAATTAAAAGTTGCATTATTCTTACTATTTAAACTATTAAAAAAGACCTAAAAATATTTATTTTAAAAGTAGCTTTAACCTTTAAGGTCCCTTAAATAATACTATATAACTAATATATAGAATGCATTATATAAGGTAAAAAATAACTAAATTTAATAAAAATAACTATAATTAAAGAGGAGGTAATTATTAAATAAGTTATTAATTAATTAATTAAGAATTCCCTCTATAATAAGAAGATATATAAGAAATAGCTAATAAACTCTTAAATGTATACAATAGAATATATACTAGACTCTAATAAGTAGACAACTTTATATAATATAATATATATAATAAGTAAGTATACTAGATAAGTAAGTATACTACTCCCTTATTATACTTTAAAGTATTATTCTTTAGAATTCTATTAGAATTTATCTACTTATTTAAAAACTATAAAATTCTATAAAATGTATAATAGGCTGAAAACTACTGAAGTTAGGTCTCTAATTACTTTTATTATTTATATTTAGGCTATAAACTTAAGAATATATTAAAGTAGAGTATAAATAAGAGAACTCTTTAGTATAGCTATAAGTAGCTATTAGATAATTATATTAAAGTTAATATATATTTAGAACCCTTATTGAAGCTAATATACTAGACTATATATATATTAGTCTATAAGTATAATTAGAATAATTCCTTAAAAATAAAGGCTTTAAGGTATAATAAGAGAGTAGTATACTTACTTATCTAGTATACTTACTTATTATATATATTATTCTTAAATTAAAAATATAATTTTAATATTAACGTACACGCATAGCGAGTCGGCCAACATAGCGAGCCGGCCACTCCTTATCGCTAGAAAAAGCCCCTTTTCTAACTATTTATTAAAAAGTAGATTCTTAACTAATAAAGACCTAGTTTTTAGCATTAGATAACGATAAGAGTTAGATTTTAAGAAATAATAGTATTAAAATTATTATCTCTTTCTAGCCTATATTACTAAGCTTACCTCTTATCTAGGCCTCTAGATAAGAGGATTACTAAGAACCTAGGGTTAGGAAGAGACAATAATTTCTACAATATTATTTCTTAAAATCTAACTCTTATCGTTATCTAATACTAAAAACTAGGTCTTTATTAGTTAAGAATCTACTTTTTAATAAATAGTTAGAAAAGGGGCTTTTTCTAGCGATAAGGAGTGGCCGGCTCGCTATGTTGGCCGACTCGCTATGCGTGTACGTTATAGGGGAAAGCTTTATATAAAGTAGCTTAATAATTAGGAATAAGTTTCTATTATTTAGAGTATATATATAAAAAATTAAATAATACTTTTATATATTATTATAAAGGGTAAATATTACTTTCTCTTCTAGTATACTAATAACTAATTTCTAGCTATATAGTATATTTATTTAAGTAAAAATAAATAAATAATAAATAGTATTAGCTTAAATTAGCTAAAGTACTTTAATTAGAGTATAAAGTCCTATATAAAGAATTCTTATTACTTCTTAATTCTTAATAATTATAAAAGTTATAAATTAATTAACTTTAATAAATACTATAAGAAATAAAGTATTATTACTCTTTATATACTTTCCTATTTATTATATAAACTCTAGCCTCTTAATATTAAGTACTTTAGCCTCTTAAAGTACTTATATAGTAAGGAAATTAAAAAGATAATATAAATGTAAATTTTATATATTACTAAGAATAATTTCTTTCCTACTTTTAAAGTAGTATTTTTTACTTTAAGAAGTATAAATAATATATAAGCTAATTTTAAATAAGTAAGCTTTATACTTTTTAACTCTAAAGTAATTCTTTTTTACTTAAATTTTAAGCTAAAAATACTAATACTATTAAACTTATAGTTAAATAGGTAAGGCTCCTAGAATATAAAAATACTAATTATAGTACTAGAGAGTATATAAAGTACTTTCTCTCTTAAAAAGAAGATTTAAGTATATTAAAGTAGCTTACTAATACTAATATATAAAGTAATTAATTTCTAAATTAGAAGTATTAGTAAATTAGCTTATAAGCTTATTATTATTAAAATTAAGAATTATAAGCTTTATATAAGAATAAAAGTACTAAATAAGTACTAGAGGGTAAAAAAGACTTAACTATATTTTAGAGAGTTACTTAATACTACTAAAGTAGAAGTACTATAAGTAGAAAAGAGTAGTATAAATACTAGAGGAGAGAATAACCTTTAGAAGGAGAATTATATAGAAAGTACTAAACTATGCGTATAATAATATAGTAATTATAGAAAGTCTAAATATAATATATAAATTTATAAAATAGTTTAAAATAATAATAAGAAAGAGAGTAATAAGTAGTTTTAATTAATTTTGTATATTATAATTTAATTAACTTATAAAAAGGTTAGAAGAGTAGAAAGAGTATATAACTTACTATAATTTGCAGCTTACTATATAAGTATATTACTTTAAATTAAAATTAAATTCTAGGAATTTATATACTTATTAAGTTAGTCTCCTTAAGAGATTCTTTACTAAAGTACTAGAATAAACTATATATACAAAAGTAGTACTTACTAAAATAACCTCCTCTACTAAGATAGTCTAGTAATATATAGTACTATTAAGCTATTAGTAGGGCTAGAAGTAAAAGTAAGCTCTACTCCTATGTACTTAAATTATTAAAATTTGTATATTAATAGATAGAGGCTTTAATTCTTAAATTTAATTTACTTAGAGTAAGTAAAATAGATTATAATTAATTAAGTAAAGTCCTCTTAAAAATATAAGTAAAGTATAAAAATTAAGTTCTATACTATAATAATAATAATAAGTCCTACTATTTAGTTAGGCTAATTCTATCTATTATATATAATTAAATTTAAAAATCTAAAAGCTAAGTAGATTCTATAATTCTTTCCTCCTTATAGCCCTTATAAGCTATACTACTCTATTCTAGTATTAATAATTCCTTTTAGTATTTAGTAATTTATAAGAATAAGGAATTTATTTAATCGTCCTTATAAGTAGTAAACTTAATACTTAAGTCCTTTAATAATAGTAAGTAATTTCTATTAGAATAAGGTAGAGTATTTAGTCTAATTAGTTTTTCTTTTCTTAACTCTAATTAAAGATGTATTATATAAATTAAATTTAATTAAGTAAAAGATAAAAGGGGATAAAGCTAATTAGACTTAGAAATAATAATACAATTTACTTTTTACTAAACTTTTTATATAAATTCTCTAAATTAAACAAAAGCCTTTTTTGTAATTTACCCTTAAATATAATAATATAAGATAATTAGAAAAGTCTACTCCTTTAATTTAGAAAGAAGTCTAATTAAGAGACTCAAAGTAGCCTAATTAGAATAATTTCTTAAGTTAATTAAAGAGGCATCTTATATTACCTTAGAGGTTTAAGGTATTTCTTTTAAGTTACTATACTACTATAGTCTTTATTATACTGTATACTTTTAATAGTCTCCCCTTCTAGAAGCATTTAAGATATTAGATTTAGAGTAAATAAATAATATAATTAGAGCTAAAAAGTAAGTAGCTAAGGCTTAATTAAGAGAAATAAAAACTAAATAGTAAAAGATAAATTTAAGTATAAGTAATAAAGTTACTTAATTAGAGGGGATATAATACTCCCTAAACTCTTTAGAGTATACTATTATATAAAAATTACTATATTTAAAACTAATATTTATTACTCTCTTCTATTTAACTTACTTTTATAGGAATAGTACTACTACTATTAGAATAATACAATTATATAACTGTACAATACCTATAAATCTAGAGTAGAGTGTATAGACTGGATTGTATAGTACTTACTTATATATAGGGGAATTATTACTTAGCTTAGCCTAAATAACTTAAGGCTGAATAAAATAGTATATCTGTCTTATATAACTCTAATCTTATAGTTAGGAAGAATAGTTATAAATATTATTCTTTAGTTTACTCTACATTTTAAGTACCTGCATGTATGTATAAAGCCTATTTAATACTAATTAGTAATTACTTAGTAATTATATAAAATTACTTTATGCAATTATAGATTAGTAAGAGTAAAGAGATAAGAATTAATGTACTAGATATTGTACATTAATATACTTTAATTCTACCTATTGTTGCCTTCTAGTAAGAATTAGATAAATAGGTGCAAGACATTTTGTACTAATTCCTTATTCCTACTTACTATTACCTTTTAGTAAGAACTAAGTACTAGGAGTAAGATGATTACTACTATAGTATTATATAAAAAGAATCTCTATTATTACTTTCTAGTAAGAATTAGATAGAGACCCCTATTGTACAATATTTAGAGTACGTAGTATATACTAAAGTACAAAAGATAATAATAATAACTTAATACTGTATAATATAATACAATTACTACTATAGCTGCTTTAGAAGAATTAGAGGCAGGCTAATAGAGTTAAACTTAAGAGAAGGAACCTTACTTACCTACATACAAAGAGATAAGTACTAAAAGCTAGATTCTACTTATTATATAGAGGAAAGCAATAAATTTAAAATATTAGGGTAACTTAATTAATATTAGTAAGGAACTAAACTAAGAGGAGTTAACTATATATATTGGATATATAATTATAGAGATCCTTTATATTAATAGTGAAAAAGATTTATTGAAGACAACTCTATATGAAGACTTTTACTATTGGATATTAACTTAGTAGGACTATATTAGTTAACTCTATAGGGTAGAGTTCGTACGAATCCTTAAACTAAAGGGATTCTATTTTAACTCTATATAGAGCTTAATACAATAAATTACAGACTTAATTTAAGCAATTTTACAGGAGTTTAATACTTAGGATAAGTAATTTACTCCTTATATGACAATTACTCTAGAATGGATTTTAATAACTACAAATACACCTATTTAAAACTCTAAACTAATTATTCTCTAGACTGCAGCTGAATTAGTAATAGACTCTATTAAGTACTTATATAATATATAAATAAGTTAAGAATTAATTGTCTAAAATTAGCAATTAGCTGTATAAAATATACCCCTAGGAATAAGGTTTACTTGGGAGGTTGACAGTTTCCTGCAATTTTAGAGTTGTATAATACCTCTCTATTAAGGAGATAGTATTTATAACCTTCTACTGAAGTGCATAATTTAGAATAGACTGTGCGAATTAAGTATAGTATCTATTTTCTAAAAGGGATAGTAGAAAGATAGAAACTATATTAGTAAGCTGTACAATATCTTATATAATAAGGCTAAGGTTTTCATTAGCTTCTATTAATAATTCTATATTACAGAGGATTAATACTATACTATATTTCTAAATATTCTTAAAGATTATATAGAAGAATTCTATTTGCATTATATTAGCTCTACTAGGAGGTAGAATAAAATGTATAATATACTAAATAAGCATTTTAATACTAATATTAACTATAGCCTCTATTAAGCTAACTGGACTATAATGTCCTTTGTATAAGTTAGATAGGAGAATCCTAATAAGATACTTATAGAGGTACTTGAAACTCTTTTTAATAAGATACCCCTTGTATAATGAGCCCTTGGATCTAGATTCTAGAGTAAAGTTATACTTTGTACGCAAGTTACTTAAGTATACTAAAGAGTATTTAAACTTAAGACTACTCTAAGTAATCTTAAAGTAGACTATATGTGCAAAGAGTTCTTCTTAAACTTTAGGGCTTCCCTCTAAGTTGCCCTTAACTAAAAGATACCTTTGTACAATATCTACTTTATAGATAGAAGGTATACTTCTAACTATAAGGAATATTTTAAATAGCTGTATAATAGAGGTCCTCCTAGATAACTATTCAATAGAGGGAAGAGCTAGCCTTTTGTAAAGTAAGGACCTATTCATATAGGTAATAAGAGATATTTTGTCTGCAAGAAGGAAGGCTATTAGTCTACAAATTATATAGATAATAAATGCAAGTGTGCAAAAGACTAATACCTTTAGGTATATACTATTCTCTATTAGGAGCTATATAACAACTTTACTTTATATTTAGTAAATATTAAAAGAGAGAATTCTATTGAGGACTTATATAATAAGAATTAAGACATTAATTTAGGAGATAAGGAAGTATTAATCTTCCTTATGTCCCTAGCTTTCTTTTATTGTATAATAGGTGAAGATATCTTCTTAGCTCTAAAGATATTAGAAGTAAGCTAATTCCTATTGTACAACCCTTATAGTGCAGTATACTAAGGAGAATTATAGAATACAGGTGCAATTAAGTTTTCAACTATTAGGAAACCTTAAATACTAGTATACTTAAGGGAATACCCTTATATAAAGATATTCTAAGTTTTAGGATCTACTTACGTACAATTTAGTACTAATACATTAATTGCATTTATAGGGACAATAAATATAGAGAACCCCCTTAGGAGTATAATGTACTACATTCTAAATGCACTAATACTTTTCCTATTTTCCTTATATAATGCTAATAGACTTAGAGTATACTTTAATAATGTAGACAATATTATTATATAAAAGAATAGACTACTTATTCTAATTATATAGAAATAGGGCTACTTATTCTTTAATTTCAGTTGTATAGAGGTAAGTATATTCTTTACTGAAGAATAACTTTAATGCCTCTATAGACAATTTGGATACTCTTGTACAAATTGCCTTTACTAACTTTTAAAGAACACTAAGTACAATAATATTAACTGTACTATTTTAGAAAAAATTTAGAGGTTTTATTATTATTGCTAGTTGTACAACCTAGTACTTAGATAATTTAAGTTCTCCCTAAAAGACGAAAGCTACTTTAACTATAAGATAGTTGTAAATATTGTACGACTAGGGGAGAAGAATGCCCTCTATATTATTAATATAGAGACTAGATTCTAAGGGGCTATATTCTTAAAATCCTTATCTGCATAAAATACTTAGAATACTCTTTGCAAGTATTAAATTAGTATATATATTAGCCTACTAGACTATATTGTATATAATTTAAGTATAAATTTCGCCTCTGTAGAATTCTGAAATTATACTGAGATTATAGGGATTTCGTGCAATAAGATGCTAATTGAGGCCTATTAGGCTATTAGTAAAGTTAAGAGAGTATATGTACCTCTTAAGTGTGCGTATAATATTCTAAACTATAAAATTGGATACAATACAAATAAGGAAATAATTCTCTAGATAGCTATTAAGGCTCTAAATAATACTACTAGTCTGCACAGTATTATACTAACTCTTCTTATCTTTAGTATATACCTAAGGATTAATAAGAACTTACTACTCTTACTAGACATTGTATAAAGAGTAGAAGCTATTTAGAAAGTAATAAAGATATTCTAAGGTATTTAAGTAGAGGTTAAGATTAATTGTACAATTAATATAAAGAATAGTCCTAATATTTAGAAAGTCCTTTTACTCCCTATTTAGAGTAAAGTCCTAGTATAGAGAGAAAATAAGGGCTAGACTAGACTGTACAAGATTTAAAGTATAGACGAATATATAGTAATAGTTAAAATAGTTAATAGCCTAATTTAGTTTTATATAATGCATATTAAACTCTATTTTCATAAAGAATCTTTACAAGAAGAGGTTAATACTAATATTATATAATTAACTCTTTAGTAATAATTAAGAAAGAGGGGAAGACTAAAGAAAGGCTAGAGACCTACTGTACAATAATTACTATAAGTATATATTATATACTTATTACAGAAAGAAAAAGACTACTATAACTTTACTATTAAACTTTAACTTAATAATATTATTATAGCTCTAAGAGTACTATATAAAGAGTCTAATAGGATTAAAATTAATTCCCTAATTAACTAGGGAGTATTCATTTTTATCCTATACAATTCAGACAAATATAGCAATATTTATATTTATAGTATAACGTGGCTGATAAGCGAGTCGATCAGACAAGCGAGTCGATCACCCAACCACGACTACATTACAAACCCAAGAAGACATCAATATCAACACCACTAGATCAATTAACGCTACTAAGAATTCTCTTCCTCAGTCGTTTCTACATCAAACTGACACGTTCGCGCATTGTGTCCTGTGTTTCCGCACACGCCACACCGTCGTTGACCCGATTCAGTCCTTGGCTTACGAC
Organism: Colletotrichum higginsianum IMI 349063; assembly: GCF_001672515.1. Taxonomy (NCBI): domain Eukaryota; kingdom Fungi; phylum Ascomycota; class Sordariomycetes; order Glomerellales; family Glomerellaceae; genus Colletotrichum; species Colletotrichum higginsianum. The sequence continues at coordinate 433,779 of NC_030957.1, read as the reverse complement.
CACTCCTCCGACGCGTTTCCTCATAAACCTGTGCTGTTGCGTCCCTCTGCGACTGTATATCCTCTGCATCAGCTACAGTAAGACTTCCTCCTTGCTGGAGACGCATTTTCTTAGCTCTCCGACGTCGGCTTAGTGTGCTGTTTTCCTCTCGAAGAGTTTTGTTCTCCGCCCTCAGGAATGCATTCTCATGCATTATTCCTAGTGTTCCTTTAAGAATATAGTCAACGTCGTTATTGATAGGTGTTGGGGAGCTATTTTGATGACGGGCAATTCGATCCTTGATCAGTGTTGACTGAGAAGTTGCTTCTGTTGGGTTGTTTGGTGTCCTGGAAACCCAAGGGAGCGGTGTTGTTGGAAGTGATCCTGGAGGCGTTGGAGTGCGTAACTTGACGTCCAGCTTTGATAATACACTTTCTGCACTCAGAGGGACAAGCCCGGAGCCTCTGAAACCTCCCTGGATATTCTTTCCCGTAAGTGCTTGTGTAAAGGCCTCACGAAACGCTGGAAAGAAGTCTTCCTTCGTAATATGGGTTACACCTCGCCGCATCTTATCCTCAATTTGTCGACCGTACGCCGTTTTGAGAGGCCCAAAGCATCCTACATCTAAGGGCTGAAGTAGATGAGATGAATGAGCCGGCATACAGAGTGTGACGATGTTACTCTCCTGACAATATAGCTCAAAACCTGCGGAGTGGTGGCTTTCATGCCCATCGACGATGAGGAGGCGATGAGGACCTCTTGCACGTGGCTTTGAATGACAATCGAAGTGTTTGACCCAATTTAGGCCTATCTCGTTTGTTGTCCATCCGTTTTCAGATGTTGCGATAACCCAGTCGTGTGGGAGATCTGTTTCAGTGTACCAGGTTGAGAGGTGATAATGGCCTGCAACGATGATGTATGGCGGGACGCTGTAGCCTGACGAACTTATGGCTTGGATAACTGTAACCCATTCCCGATTACCAGGCTGCACCATTTTCGTGTTTGATCGCCTTTCAGCACTCGTTACAACCATGCCAGCTGCGATCTGGCCCATCATGAAACCAGTCTCATCAAAGTTGTAGATATCAGACTCTTGGATACCGTACTTTACGATTGTGTTCTTCACAAGGGCAAACCAGCTGCAAATAGCCTGTGGATCTTCGCATTGGGCTCTCTTGTAGTCATACTTGCGAAAAAAACGCGTCCGAAGCTGTGGTTGTCGTTTGATGAAGTTCGACGCCCAGCGCTTCCCAACCGGTCGCGCGCCACGGTCGGCAAGCAGGTGATTGGCCATTTCTTCAACACCACTGATCCGGGGAGGAAACGATCGGGCATCTAGGTCAAGAATGTACTTAACTAGCTTCTCTTCTTCAAGCAGCGTCAAATTCCGTAATTTCGGCATGATGTCGCGTCGCGAAGGTTTTCCATTAAGTCGGTCGCGTAATGTTGTGAAGGGTACTGAATAGATCCGTGCTGCAGCTCGAATACTAAGATTTGGAGTGTTTTTAATCGCTTGAACCGCTAGGATCAATTGCGCTTCTTTGTTTGATGACGACATTCTTTATGGTCGATGGACGTGTGTTGAAAGCGGGAAGATGGTATGATCGCGGTTGGGTGATCGACTCGCTTGTCTGATCGACTCGCTTATCAGCCACGTTACGTATAGTATAAGAAATAAAGAATATATCTACTAAGCTGTATAAGAAGTTAAGACTTATAATTTAAGGCTATAGGGACTAGGAAAAGGAAGAGCTCCTTACTTAAGTACCTATAATTTAAAGGATAAGCTAATAGCTACTCCTTACTCTTAGACCTACTCTTATACAATACTATAGATATTATAGGGAAATATAAGACATTATATAAGCCTATACTTAAGCTATTAACTAGTTGACTTATACAATTATTATAAGACTACTAAAGGAACTAGAAAGCTAATATTCTAAAGGGATACTTCTCTAAATTATAAAGCTATTGTATAGACTTGCAGAGTCTAGGCTTTACTAGTACAAGACCTACTTAGAGTACTATAAAATAAATTTAGGCATAAAGGAGTCTACATACAACCCCTACCTTCTGTATACTACTAAGAGACTAAATACCTTTAGGATTACAGTAATGCAAATAGATAATACCTTAAGTTTTGCAATTATAATATTCTTAGAGAAGGAAGAGGCTAAACTACTAAAAAAGGGGCTTTATGCAAAGCTAAAGACTATTCTGCAATAAGGCTAGGGGATTAACTTTAATAGAGGACAAATTCAGCTGTATAATAACTCTATTACCTTTACTTAGAAGAATTAAGTTAACTTACTCCAGCTTATTAATACAAATGCACACAATACTTAATAGTAATACATCTTATAGAGAGTAAGAGGAGTATATTTTGCATTTATTTACTAATTAGAAGCCTTATATAATCTATTTATTACTGCCTAAGTGAAATAACTAGAAGCAAAAAATATTAAAGCCTTAAATATACAACTTAAATAGCAAATTGATAATCTAAATTGAGGCCTTACTTTTATTCTACTAGATCTTTTATGTATGAAGATGTATATCTTTATAGATAGATTTTTTGCAAATAATGCTGACTTTTCCTTATAACTTAGATTTGTAATTGTACTTGCAGAGGAAACTGCTCGTACGACTACTAATTTTGAAATCTAGGGGAATATTGTATACTAGAGCTTAATAAAGTGCAAAAGGGTTACCAGAAGTATTCTTATAAGTGAATTGTATAGGATAACTACTAGCTTTAATAGTAGTATTTCCCTTAGTATAATACTAAACTAGATTCTTTATATACTCTAGGCCCTAAAGATTCTAATTGTAGTTTATTTAGACTTATAATCTCTATATAAGTGCCTTATATAACTAGGTACTATAGATAAAAAGAGGCTTATAATTAATATTATAAGCCTATGTAAGTTGTACAAAAAGAAAGAGATTTTAGAGGTAAAATAGATTAATAGTAAAGACAATTCTGTAAATGCCCTTACTAAGAAAATGCTAAACTTAGTACTGCAGCAATTAGTTATAAGTAATATTCTACAAATTTAAGTTAAAGTATACATTAAAAAATTAAGAGAGAAGAGCAATTAATAATTACTATATATAAGCCTACTCTTATATATTAACTACTTAATTATTTGCCTTCTAATTTAAGACACTAGATACTAATATATTCCCTATAAATATTGACCCTAAATGTATTCCTTTATACAACTACTTAGCCTACTACTTATAAGCTGTATAATAAGGAACTAGGACTTAAAGATTAACTAATTACTTAATAACTATAGAAGTAGAGGCTCCTCTAAGCTTACAGCTACTTAAGATAACTTAAATCTTATTCTTTTACTTGCAGTAAGTGCAAGAGTAAGTACAATAAGGATTCTTATTTAAATTCTTATTATTATTATTATTATTATTATTATATAAGCTATAACTATAATACTAGTAATAAGCTCTATACAACTGCTAAATATACTTAGTATAAGTACTATTCTAGTATATAGTAATGCAGGTGCAAGTGCAGAATTAGAGAGTACTAGTACTATAGCTATACTTCTAAGGGTAGGTATTAATAGCCTAACTGCAACTCTAAACTAGAATTATACAAAAGTATCCCTTATAGTAGATAATCTTAGTAAAGAGGAAAGAGACATTCTTACTAGCTGGGAGATAAATCTTAATATTATAAAATAGTATATAAGCTACTTTATACTCCTCCTCCTATATTAAAGTTAATCTTATATAAATTAGCAACTATAAGGAAAGAAGGTTGTATGTATATTAATAGAGAGTATAATAAAGAAAGTATAATTGTAAGCTATTAAAGTAGGTAAAGTAACCTAGTGAGTACTACTAGCATCCGTATGAATAGTAATAGTACTTATAGGGGTAATCTAACCTCTAGTAGGGATAAGAGATATAATTGCAACTGTATTAGGAAGCCTCTAATGCAAGAAAAGGTTAGTAGAAGAATAGAGGTAGAAGAAGATTACTAAAGTATACAAATTGCTTAAGTTTTTTAGTTTCCTATTTTTTTTTCTCCTTATTGGAAAGCTTAGATTTAGTAGTATCTCTAGTAATAAGGAGATTAGGAGATTTGTACATTTAGTTTGCTTTATTTATTTATTTATGCATTTGCTTTTTGCATAATAAAGAGATTTAGTGCAAGTTATAAGGAAGAAAAGAGAAGAAGAAAATAGGAGGAAGAAAAAGAGGAAGAAAAAGAGTAATAGGCTGCCTCACTAAGTAGGGTAGGCAGGCAAAGTAAAATTGCAAAGTGAAATTAGAAGGTAAATACTACTACTATATAACTTGTCTACTTAACTAAATAGGAAGGAAGGACTATACAAAAAGGAAGGAAGGACTGCAAGTATTATTAATAATTCTTATAGTTTGAATTTATTGTATAATAATTAGTAGCTTAATCTACTGAATCTGTACATAAAGTTATTAATAGAATAATTAGTGTAATCTAATTAGCTATATTAAAGGGATTATACAGTTAGATTATAAAATAAAAGTTGTAAGTATTAGAATAATACAATTATATAACTGTATAATACTTATGAATTTAGAGTAGAGTGTATAAATTGGATTGTGCAGTACTCACTTATATACAGGGGAATTATTACTTAGCTTAGCCTAAATAACTTAAGGCTGAATGAGATAGTATATTTATCTCGTACGACTCTAATTTTGTAGTTAGGAAGGACAGTTATAGATATTATTCTTTAGTTTACTCTACATTTTAAGTACCTGCGTGCACGTACAAAGCCTATTCAATAACTACCTCTATATTAGAAAGCTATTATTAACTAGATTTATCCTCTCTTCTTCTTTTTATAAGTACTAGCTGTAGTATATACACTATATAGTGCAAAGAATGCCTTAGTACTAGCCTAAATGCTAATTAATTATTTTAATAGCTTTTTTTACTAATAAATCTAAAAGGGCTATACTATTAATTAAACTATTCTTATAGCCTTTAAGCTAATTAATCTTGCAGTTAATTTACTACTTATCTCTTAAGGCAGCTAAATTAGCCTATAGGATAATTAAAGTAAATATACTTTTATTAAGTATCTATTAGTAGCTACACTTTATATTAATTACTTAGCTAGAATACTAAATACTATATCTCTTTATAAGTTATTTTAACTACTTAGCTAGCTAGAATAAGTATATAATAACTTTAATAGAATTAAAAGTAGTATTCTATAGAAGGCTAAATAGGTTAATTATATTAAATATTAAAATTATCTTTTTAAGTAATTACCACTTATATACTTAAGGAATTACTATTCTATATATAAAGTAGTTAGTAATAGGATAATAGAGAGAATGCATACTAGCTTTATAATTAGTAAAATATATAGTCTTTTCTAGCTATTAAATTATTAAAATCTGCATTATTAATAGCTCTAAAGTTTAAGACCTCTATAGTCTAAAACCTCTATAGTTAAGGCTTCTTTAATTTTAATTGCTGATACTCTTAAGTATAACCTTAGTTTAATATTGTATTTATAGCTAAAATAACTTTATAGGGTTATTAGTGCAAGCTTAGAGTATAGTGCTAAATATATATAAGTCTTATTGTATTAACTGCAATAGGTTATTTCTCTTTAAGCCTAAGTCCTTAGTATAGAGAGAAAATAATACTATTAAATAGCTTTTTGAGTAAAATATATATTATTATAAATTATACTTTTTACTTACTATTAATATATAATAAGTGTATTAAATACTTAGACTAAAGTAATAGGAATTAATATACTAGTATTGTAAATTAATATACTAGTATTACTCTTATACTAGTATTACTATTTAGCTCTCTAATTAGTTTAAAAAAATATTATTAGTGCAGTTAAATTCTACTAAATCCCTATAAAGTATTTTAACCCTTTTTACTTATTTACTCTCTTTACTATAAAATTATATTATTAAGCCTCTAAGTCTAACTTATACTATTTATGTATAATAGCTTCTTAAACTAGAGTTAAAAATATTCTATAGGGCTAATTTTAAAATAATACTCTTACTAATAGGCCTCCTATTTTCTAAGAGTAACTATTAATTAATTACAGCCTCCTATTATTATCTAGCTAACTACTATTATTTCCCTCCTCTAAAAGTAGCTACTCTAGTATTAGTTAATTCTATAGAGTTAGTAATCCCTAAGAGTAGTACAACTTTATTATAGAGCTCCTAACTAATATACTATAAAATATACAATTTCTTATAAATAATTACTCTAGTATAGAGCTAATACTCTACTTTACTTACTATTTCCCTAAAGGAATAACTAAAACCTAGTAGACTATACTCCTACAACTTTCTCTAGAGTATAGCCCCTCTCCCTCTAATAAATAGTCCTAGTAACCTTCTCAACCTACTATATAATAGTTTAATAGTATTCTTTAGCTTATTCTATAAATTATTAAAACTAATTAATAAATTATTAGAATTAATTAATAACTTATAATAGTACTTCTCTATTAATAAGACTATATTTATTAATAGTAAGAAATATAGAGCCCTTAAGTTAACTTACTACTCTATTTACTCCTATAGTAATTCCCCCCTTAAAGTAAAGTATTTTTTTAAACTATAGCCTCCTACTATACTCTAAGTAATTAATTCTCCTCTCCTCCTATAATTAAAATTCTAAATTTACTAATTCCTAGTAATTTAGAGTAAATTTATAATACTCTCTTTAATTAAGTTAATACTTTTATAAAAGTTAATAAATTTAGTATTATAAAATAAAATAAATATAAAACTTAAGGCTAAATTATTTAATATACCTTCTAATATAATTAATTTAGTAAGCTTAAGCTTATATAAAGTACTAGTACTTAATAGTATAAATCTTACAAATCCAGCTGTAAATAGTAAATTATTATAGAGACTTAAGAGGAGGGTAAGTAGCTCTTATACTATTATTTAGACTCCTAGTACAATTAGTATAATTATAGCTCTACTCTTAAAGTATTTACTTACTCTTCCTACTATAGGCTTACTTAGCTTATAATAAATGCAATTAATATAACAAGCTAATAAATTAGTATTTAAGTATATAATATATATACTATTATTTAAGAGTAGTTCTTAAAATCCTTATTTACTTAGTAAAATATCTATAATATTTAAACTTACGTAAATTTAGAGAAACTAGCTAGATATTTACTAATTGCAGTATTAATTAAGTTATTTAATAAGTAAAATATTCTATATGTAGTAAAATAGGTAGATAATAAATTAAACTGCCTTATTAGCCTTATTTAGACTTTTCCCTACTATTTCTAAATGTAGAAGTAATTCCCTAAGGTAATTAATTTTAATAATACTTATAATACTAATTACTTTAAGCTCCCTCTCTTTTAAGCTACTAAGTAGACCTACCTTAAGTCTATTTTTAATACTGCATTTAGCCTTATTAATAATAAGAGACTAGAGGGTTTCTAGTTTCTCTTAGTAAGTATTTAGTAACTTATAGACTCATACTTAATTTATTACTCTACTATTATTATTATAGACTACAATAAGTAAATAAAGACTATACTAAATAAGTAGTTTCTAAATATTTAGTAATAACTCTGCATTTACTATATTAATTCTAATATTATACTTAGGGCTAAGTAGAAGTAAGTTAAAAACTAAAGCTATAGTAGTAATAGTAGTAAATTTAATAATAAGGGCTATTAGCTACTAATATAAGTAATAGCTATACTTAGTAATAAGAATAAGGCCTATATTAATATACTTATTAATTAGCCTCCTCCTTATATATATTATAGGGTCCTTATAATATAGAAGTATATTAATTTTACTAAAATAAAGTATACTTTTAAGAAAGCCTAAATTAAACTCTATAATAAGTTTAATAACTAATACCTAATTCTCTAGTACCTCTATACAATATACCTACTTTTAAGAGTACAGTAGGCCTACTACTTTATCTAAAAATACTAGAACTTTAGTATTTATATTACCTCTAGTATAGAGTTAAGTAATAATAATATTAAGGACTATTTCTTAAATAGTCTTAATTATTTATATTAACTTATTAATATTATATAGAATATAATTAGTAATTAAGAATTATACTTTAAGTAAGTTTATATTAAGAATAAAGTACTTATAGGCTAGAAGTATATAAGTACTTACTTTAAGTACTTAAGTAAACTTTAAATAATACTTTCCTTAAAGTATTTTATATTAATTAAAAAGTAATACTAACTAGTAAGAAAAGTAATACTATTTAGTAAGAGGCTATTTCTAGCCCCCCTTAGAGAATATAGTCTAAATTATACTATTTTAATTAAATTAGGAACTCTATACTACTATAAAATTTACTTTAAAATATTAAATTCAACTACTTTTAGTAAGTAGGAAGTCTACTCTTAGTAGTATCTTTAAGAGATAACTTCTATTAATTTATACTACTAAATTCTTAATTTAAAGATTACTATATTCCTCTTTAGTAGACTAAAGAATATAGTACAATTTATTCTATTATAATTAACTTTACTTAAAGAGAGCTAATTAGCTAGTTAAGCTTAGACTACTTATAGTAATTAAGGCTAAAGTAGTAAGAAGTAAAACTACCTACTTAAGAGTAAGAATAAATTAATACTAGCTAAGTCTTAGTAGAATATAAGTTAATTAAGTTAAAGTTAAATTTTAAACTTATTGTAGTAGTAAATAAAGAGCTAGTCTAGTATTCTTAGTAGAAGGAGGATAATAGGGAATTATATAAGTAGGCAGCTAATACAACTTAGTATTTATAGAAAGTAGAATTAGTAGGAAATAGTCTATAGTAATAATAAATCTTTACAACTATATTGCAAGAGGTAGTTAAGTAATAGGCCTTTCTATATAGTACTTATATAAGATTTATAAAACTATAGTATAAGTAGACTATAATAGGTACTTTTATAAATCTTAAATTAGAGCTTAAATTAGAAAAGATAGTAGAAATAGCTATATTAGTGCAATTATACTTACTGCCTTTATAGAAAGGTACTATTTTTTTAAACTAATTAGAGGGCTAAATAGTAATACTAGTATAAGAGTAATACTAGTATATTAATTTGCAATACTAGTATATTAATTCCTAAAGTAATTAGCTTATTATAAAACTATAATTAGTAAATTTAGTTTTTACTAGTAAAATTTTAGTAAGAGAAATACTAATATAGCTATAACTATAGGAATCTTATAGTAAATATAGCTTCTTATAGTAGTAATAGTATTAACTAGTAGTTAAAACCTACTATTAAATATTATATAGTATTAACTTTTAAGTTAAGAAATATAAATACTATTAATACTTTATTAGTAAAATACTAATAAAACTATACTTTTAGTTTTAACCTTTAAATTCTTTATACTTTACTAATATATAAGGAAAGCAACTATGTAATTAGTAGTTTATAGTATTTATAGTCTTCTGTATACCTACAAAGTAGTAGGTTTTAGTGTAGCTTAGTGGGGCAGGGGTGGCTGGAATAGGGGTGGCCAGAAAGGGGGTATGTTGACTTAAGGATAGTTATAGGAGCAAGGCAGCTAGACTATAAATGTAATTTACAGTCCCTAAGAACACTATGTCCCTTTAAAAAGGGCTGTGTCGCGTCTACAGGTGTTGTATAACATGGTAATGTCGGCAACCGCGGAGCAACCCGTACAATTAGGCTTTTTACTTGGGGTGATAAGGTTGCGTCTAGCAGGATGGTGGGAATTGCAACATCCATCGCAGGAGACATTTTGTACTGTCACCCTAGAGTTGCGCCTTAGGCTACGAAAGTTTAAATAAACATCAAAGTTTCTGTCTAATTGCGATCAGTGTTTACGCCGAAGACCTGAGTATCAAGGCTCGTGCGGGTAAAGCCCACCACAATGAAACGGGAATAGATCCACAGCCTCAATTGTGCTCGTCAATGAAGTTCTTCGGGATAGTCATCGGCAGTGAGGGCTTCAGTAGGGTCGGCTTAAAAAAACCCATACAACCATGTCCCGGGATAGACTCAACCCGGGGGGTGGGGGCATGACTCAAGAGGGCGTGGAAAGCACAGAGTAGGTCTCTCAAGATTTCTAGACCCAGTATTGGCAACCTCGACAACAAGGATCCGTTGTGCGTCCATACAATTCTTGGGCTACAGACACGTGGTTTCGTGTTGACATAGTAACTAGACAGCATCTGTATCGCGTAGGAGCTACTCAAAAGGGGCCTTTGAAGGAGAGTCAGTCCAACCCATAACTGAGCTCATCCGAGTCTCCACATTTGATACTACTTGCTTATTGCTTGCGTAACCTCCACCGGACCTTTCTCCGAGCTGTAACCTCCCCTAGTTTAATCAGGTCTGCCGCGGAGGAACGACTAATCACATAAGATGTGTTTTGTTTTGTACATAGAGTCAAAATCTTGGCGGAATGCAACCTCGTGCAACGAGACCTCTACAGCCATGCCGCACTGGCAAAAGACTGGAACAGTGTAAGGTGGGGTTACCACGAGCGGCTAGGTTATCCAACGCAACTATGGAGGAGTATGACCAGAGTACGGATGCCGTGACTGGATATAGCGAGCTACATCAGTCCACTGCCTGACTGAGTTGCACAGTAGACGTGTCCGCGTACGCCAGGGACATGCCATGCCATGCGAGTAGCGCGATAATGTGCCAGCCCATCGTCGCATGACGGTATCAGTCCCGTTCAAAGTTATAAGTGTCAATCCGTGCCGTTGTCCTTGTAACAGATGATCACCAGTTCGAGCCCTCCATAGCCAACATCCCCTCCCGTTATATTGAAGCTCACCCTCTCTGATCTCCACCTCGTCCTTCTTTCCCTTCAACGTTACCCTGAGCACCTCCCCCCCTCCCCGAGCCACGCCACCAATGACTTCCTCGGAAAAGAACTCTACCGGTCTAGCTGGGAAGACCTGCCTCGTCACGGGCGGGGCCGGCGGACTCGGAAAGGCCGTCACAGCCGCGTTCCTCGACGCGGGCGCCAACGTGGTGATTTGCGACATCAACGCCAAACGCATCGAGAGCACCTTGGCCGAGCTGCGGACAAGGGGCGGCAACCTCACCGCTGTCACGGCCGACATCACCGACCACGACCAGGTGCTGAGCTTGTTCGACGACATCGCCGGCAGGTTCGGGACGCTGGACGTCCTCGTCAACAACGCCGCCGTCATGGACCGGTTCGACCCGGTGGGCGACATTGAGCTTGACTTGTGGGACAATGTCTTAGCGGTGAACCTGACGGCTCCGCTCCAGCTGAGTAAATTCGCCGTACGTAGCATGCTATCGAAACCGGAGCCCGCCGGGTGTATCATTAACATCGCCTCCGGAGCGGCCACGGCCGGCTGGCTTGCAGGTGAGCACACATCCCCCCCCCCAACCCCCTTTCCAATCTTCTTCGACTGCCAGGTCCAACCATAAAGACACTTGGAGTCGAACTAACTAACACAACCCTCCCCCCCTGGTAATAAGGCACGGCGTATACGGCAAGCAAACACGGCCTTGTGGGCCTGACCAAGAGCACCGCCGCCTTCTACGGCCCCAAGGGTATCCGCTGCAACGCGCTGATTATGGGTGTCATGGTCGGCACCCACATGCACGAGGCCTTCCTCGACGGGTGTCACAAGGAGGGGCGCCAGAAGGTGGAGGAGATCTTTTCCGGGCACAGGCCGCAGACATGCAAAGTCGACGACGTGGCGGGGATATGCCTGTCCCTGGCCTCGGGCCCGGGCTGGGGCACGGTGAACGGGGCCCTAATCGCCGTGGACAACGGCTGGACGAGTGTGGTCGGCTAGGCGCCGTGGGCGTGAGCGTATCATGCCGTGCGTGCCACCACCACCACCCCGGGCCGAGAGATATAGTCGGGCCTTTCGCGAGGTGGGATGTTTGAAACTGGGGGATGTGTGTCGATTGTCAAGGTTCATGAGTAGTTTATGCATACACGAACAGTTCGTCCAAAGTTACATTGCATTGAAGCTCGGATTGGGGGCTGGCCTTCGTGTCCTGGTCGCCAAGTCTCTTTGTATCGCCACCAAAACAAGTGACCTCCAGGCCCTCGTGATAAGTTACGCATGTACATCGCAGCTGGTTCCAATGGCGGCACGTTTCATGGAGTCCGGAATGCTCTAGAGGTGATCCGAAAAAGAAACAAAAAGGTACCGTAACCCCGTCCGGCCCCCCATGCTCTCGGTCAATATTCACCCGCTCACAACTACCGATGCCGCCCCCATGCAGACGACACTGACTCAGGTCCACTCGTCTTATCTGCTCCGGTTCGTCGGCACTCGACATATTGCTTCGGGGTCAAGCAGAGCTTACAGCCTCCTTTCTAGTGGAACTCAATGGCAGTCAACTCGGCCGTGCCAAGCTCACTGAATGTCCCGATGTCTGACTCGTTTCCGCCTCGGTTGTCATTGGAACAAGGACTTGCTTCTTCGGCGGATTTGGTCGTTTCTCGACACGTGACAGTAACCAGAGTCTCCCCCATGCCAGTGTTATCAAGGTGCTTGAGCTAGCTAGTTGAGATCAAGGGGGGGAGAGCACAAGCGTCTACACTTGTGCTCTCTACCATTCACATCCTCCCACTTTGGAATTCCTCATCCCCCCCTCAATCCATCCTTGCCCCTCCCACCCTCCCCCTTCCAATCCCACCTGTAACAGTCGCAATCATGAACGTCGCCGACATCTCCCAAGCGCCCGAGGCCTATCGCGATGTCGTCTGGATCGCCGACACCTGCAAGCTCATCATGGGCATCGGCTGGACGGCCAACTACGTCGGCATGATCCGCAAGTCCCTCAAGGACCAGACCTACGCCATGGCGCTGCTGCCGCTGTGCTGCAACTTCGCCTGGGAGCTGACGTACGCCATCATGTACGCCTTCACCACCAGCTTGGAGAAGTACGTGCACTTCTCGGGCCTGCTGCTCAACTGCGGCGTCATGTACACCGCCGTCAAGAACGCCCCGAGGGAGTGGGAGCACGCGCCGCTCGTGCAGCGGAACCTGCGCCTCATCTTCGTCCTCGCCGTCGCCGGCTTCGCGTCGGCGCACGTCGTTCTGGCCAAGCAGGTCGGACCCGAGCTCGGCCAGGCCTGGAGCGCGTACGCCTGTCAGCTGCTGCTGAGTGTGGGGGGCTTGTGCCAGCTGCTGTGTCGAGGCCATTCCCGCGGGGCCTCCTACTTTCTGTGGTATGTATCTTGGAAAAAGGCAACACCCTTCCCCCCCCCCTTTCCCCTACTCGATGATTCTCGAATCTGACCCTTTGTCTCTTTCCCTGCCAGGTTCTCCCGCTTCTTCGGATCGTTGGTCCTCGTCCCTCAGGACATCATCCGGTACACGTACTGGAAAGAGGCCCACGAGTTTATGGGGTCTCCCATGTACATCTGGTTCGTCACCATCTTCCTGATCCTGGACGGGTCGTACGGGCTGTGCCTCTGGTACGTCCGCCGGTTCGAGCAGCAAAACCCCGCCGCCGGAAAGTTGAAGAAGTGAGCCTGGGGTTGACGAGGGCCGGCCAACAACACACACCCTCTGCACGGCGAGACTTGTTTCGGATTGGTGTCCTGTCTGCAGCCTGGCTTGGGCCTCTAGAGAACAGTATCGTCAAAGTAGTGCACAAACTCGACTCCTAGTCGGAGGGAATGAGTACCAAGAAACATGTAGTTTAGTGGTGTCATGAAATCCAATCGTGTTTCTCTACTTGTTCATCAATGCGGTTTCCCATAAAGCCATTGCAATGGTGTGAAAGGTAGTTCATCCATCCCAGCGGTGCCGAGAATCCGTCCCACCGGAGCCGAAAACGCATCTCACCGGTTCCCGAAAAGTCGGCCCCACCTCTGCCGGCGGCCGCCGACAGGGGCCGGGATCGCGAGCGGCACTGGAAATAAATTCTTCGCAACCCGCATCTATTACTGTAATTGAATGGTGGATACTGTAGGTGACTGATTTGAATATCAACAAATTCCAACTTCTCATTGTGGACATGACGTTGTGCCTAATATCCTCTGTGGGATGAGTAACCGATTGGACCGCCAGTTCAGTTGAGAACTTCCGTGATTCTAGAGGAGATTTGCTATTCGGTTACATCGGCAACGACCTAATAATGCTACAAAGGCTGTACTATATAAAAGAAATCAGGCCCTTCGCCACCAGGTTGACAGAATGGCCAATCCTACGAGCAGCAAGACAGACCGTGATACCACCGCCCACGAGCCGGACTTGTCTTCCTTGCTCTTGTACTTCTCCCAACCAGGAAAAGAGGATCGCGGCAGGGGCAGGAACTCCAAGGCCGCGGCGTTGGCGATCATGTTGAACGGCCGGCTTTCGAACTTGTGGCCAAAGTATGGCATGACGTACCTCCCGATGATCTTGCGCACGAACCCATCCCTCGCGTGCACGCGGGCTATCAGCCAAGAGGTGTCGTAGATGTGCGATACCCTCGACAGGTGGACGTCGTTGAAGCGGCGCAGCAGTGCATCGAGCTCCTGGCCTGACGGCTTTGCCTCCCTTTTGGACCCCAAGCACTGGCTCAGGAGGTTCGTCAGGATGGCGACGTCCTCAATGGCACAATTGGCGCCTTGCCCGAGGTTGACCGTCATCTGGGAACACCGGCCGTCGTCAGTAAGAGGATGGAGGCGGAAAGCCTGGGAGCCACAAGAGTAAGCCTACCTTGTGGATGCTGTCGCCGATGCACAAAACGCGACCGAAAGACCACGTTCTCAAGAGGTTCTCCTCCAGGACGACCATGTTGAAGGTCTGCCGGATCTTCCAGACGTCCCCGAACCGCACGTCGTTGCCCAGCGGCGCGTCAGCCAGCTCGGCGCACTCCGCGGCGGCGTCCTCCAGCGTGAATCGCGGCGCCTCGCTGTACTTGTACTTCTTGCCGAGCTTCCGCGACAGGAACCAGAAGACGACGTCGTCCTTGGAGGGGATGACCACCAGCGTGCGGCCGTCGTACATGCGCATGATCTGCTCCCCGGCCTTGAGGCCGGACGGGCCACGCGAGATGCCAAAGACGCACGAATACTCGGCAGACATTCCTAAGACGCGCCCCATCTGTCGTCAGTTGTGCTCTTCACAAGAAATCATGCTTAAAAAAAAAAATCATGGAACAGTCGCATGGCTGGCTGGCTTACTGGCTTTCTCCATTCTGACGTCTTCGCTCTGTCCCGCCGAGCTGGACATGCGCCACAGCTCGCTCCGGGTCCGACTGTGCACGCCGTCCGCCCCGACAACAATATCGCCTTCGTAGACATCCCCGTCGGCCGTCCGAACCTTCACGCCGGCTGATTTTCCGTCCTCGCACTGCTCAATGTCCGAAACGGTCTTGTTGACCAGGACCTTGCTCTTGTCCGGCAAGGCATTGTAGAGCACCTCGAGGAGCCTTCGTCGTTCGAGAAAAGCGACTGGGTAACCAAAACTGCCAAGAGAAGCAACCGGTCAGCATGGTGGGAATGGGATCACGAAGAATGTTGTAATGGATCGTCGTTTTCGTGCTTACTTGTCCAACATGGACTTTGGATACAGGCTGCAGAAGTGGAAACCGTCCGGGAAATGGATGTGTGTGGCACCGAGAGGCGCAGTCGCCTCTTCGACAAGGCCATAGAGGCCAAGTTGATCGAGGACGCGGGCACCGTTGGGCAGGATACCGACAGAGGCACCCTCCTGCGGCGTGACGGTCGCCCGCTTCTCGAGGATGGTGAAGTCTACGCCTATCTTGTGAAGGCTGTGAGCCAGCGTGAGGCCCGTGATGGAGCCCCCCACAATGATGACTTTGAAATGGGGTTCTGACATGCTTACGGCTTGTCTGTGGGCGTGTTCGGGCAATGGGACATACAACGAGAGAAGGGAGGGGGATCTGGGAACAGAGGGAAACGATGGATGGCGGTAACTTGATGCAATCGGTAGACGTGGCATCAACTCGGACGAAGCATTATCTCACTGCTAACACGCTTTTACGGCAACACCGCGGATGACTCCGAGCCGCGTGATGATTCATGATTATGGTCAACTCCCCAGTGGCTCCAGACAACAGACACATCCTAGTCGGCATCTGCTCGACCAAAGCACAACTTGGGGTGGACCTCCCCCGTATCTCTGGCCGGTCTCCTGATCCGGCCGAAATACGGACAAAGATCGTTCCAAGAAGCTCCGCCGAGAGCGAATTCGCCAGTACCCAACACTGAAGGTGAGTAGAGTGGGCGCGTTCCTATGTCTCGGGTCCCAGCAAGCAGGGAACCGGGCGATCGTTACAATGGCAAAGGCTGGAGTAACCCGATAGGTTGTGGCGTATTGACGTGTTGAAGAGCTCATGATAGGTTTAGAGTTCCATTAACCGGCGTACAATTCGGCACCCAGGTCGCTCATGACTCTTGCTCTCACCCATGCTGGTCTACCGTCAACCATGGTAACGCTTGACCTTTATGGGCCCCGACTAACGGCCTGAGTCATCGGCGAAAAAAACACCCTTTTAACCACAAACTTACCAGCAGTTATCGGGGTGGTGTACGAGGTACTCGTGGCAGGAGAGCTCTGTCCCGAACGCCTTTTGGAAGACGCCGCTGCGGATGTCGTCGACATCCTTGTAGCCCAGCTCGGCAACGGCGTCTGGGAGGGCCTGGTACGTCTTGTCATGGATGTCGAACCTTTGGGACGGCACTTGGCACGTGAAAGCAGGATGCAGGGAGGGGAGGGCGAGAAGCGGTCGATGGGGACACGTACAAGAGATGGACCCCAGAATCGAGGCCGAGACTGGCCATGGCATGGCTGATCTTGTCAGGGGCGCATGTGTCCCTCGAAGTCTGCTTGACGGTGCCCACGGAGGCCAGGAACCGCAGGACCCGTTCTTATTCGGTGAATATCGGTCAGTTTCGGCAGTTTTTGTTGGTAAAGGCACACGAATTTGAAGAAAGTGGAGTTGAATATATGGGGATTTTGATATTGCGGGGTGCTTGAGCTGCTTGGACGGAACAGACACTCTGGGGGACTCACCAAGAAGGTCGGGGGCAATGCCGAGCTGTTTGCCAAGGTGGTCGATGGACAACGGCTTCTAGACGGCCGGAACCAGGGATCCGAGACCTTTGGGGCGCCTCCTGTAAATGCCGCGCGCTACTGCTCCGCATCCTTGTTCAATGTTGACTTGGGTTTCTCTATCGTACATAACCTTGCCGGAGTTTTGTCCGCTCCAACGTGCAAATGTGTGAGCTCGTAGATCATTTAAAGTAGTTTCTTCGCCTGCCGTCGCGAACCTTGAGGGTGGTCTCTTCCCCCCTGTTGACGGGGATTCATTGTGAAACCTTTATTCGATTCATCCTCGCCTCGGCCGATCATCATGTTTAAGTCGATAAGTGGGTGTCTGTTATGCAACTCCTAGCCATAAGTTCGGCCACCCCCCCTTCCCCCTCCCATTCCCCACGCCGACCCTCACCCAAGTGGAGGTCTCCGATGATCATCGTAGTCAACGGTCGAACGACCGCAAGATCCCTGCAACCCTACCTAACCCCGGCATACCCATGGAAGGGATGTGTCGATAGAAAAGAACAGCCAAGCCCAATGATAAAGAGCACGTTGCATCAAGAGCAACATGGACACAAACCAAGTCGACAGCGGATCCCTGTCGTCCCCAGTCCCAGTTTACAACGAACAGGTACTAGCCCCCTCGGTCACAATGCATGGCAACACGGATGAAGCACACTAATCCGGATACAGGACGAATACAAGGCAGCGACCAGGCGGCAGACATGACTTGTGAGATTACTTGTATATAGAGACGTCTAGCCTCGACAAGGCGGAGATCTTGGCACGAGATAGCCTACAGCCTCATTGGGCGGACGTACGGAAACAGGCCGATGGCGCAATGACGACTACGGCGACTGACGACGACTGACTACGACTGACGACTGACGACAACAACAAACATGGGTTGGTTGGTTGTCTCCGACCAACCTTGCGTGGGTTGTTACACGACACGGCAAGGCACTATACGACAATTGCGGACCTTGTTCGCCCATGGGCCAACATCCCACACTCGGCCCTCGGCTCTTTCTTGGGCAATCATGCCGTGCCGGGGAGGGGTTCGTGAGCTCGGAGCAGACGGACGTGTCCGCCCTGATTCATTTGGGACAACAGAACACACAGTCCAAGTGGCGGGAGGGAGGGCCGTCGAACCCATGAGACGGGAGACGGAAGACGGAATACTGGAAAGTCTGGCTGGGGGTTTGAAGTCCTTCCCTGGTAATCTCCCCCCGGCCTCTTGCCCATGGAACATAGATAAGTGGTTGACGGAACGCCTGCCGGACCCCTAGCGGCGACCCTGGCTGTCGACCGGCCCTCCGTGTATTGCACTTACATAGTCCCACTAACAACTCGGGTCTTTGAATCCCTTTTCCCACACATTATACTGGCCTTTGTTGTTCTCTCTTGTTCTCTCTCTCTATCTCTCTCTCTCTGTGGTTTCCTTAATTGTGTAATTCCATTGACAACCCAACCACAAAACCATGTCCGCAGAGACACCTTCATTACTGGTCTGCGGTCCCTTGATATCGGACCCGGACGCGACCCATCTCGCCCGGATCCGCTCCGCCCTCGTCCACACGCCACAGCTGGCAGAGCTCAGGCAAGCCGTCACGGAACTCCCGGGGGTCTGGTCTCTCCTCGCCGGAGGAGAACCATCCCTAGAGCGTGTCCACGCCGCGCCGTTGCTCCAGGCCTTTGCGGAATGGATCAACAAGGGCAACTCCTCAGGCCTCTTGGCGGCCGGCCAGAGCTCGAGGAATACGCGGTTAGCAGTGTTGACGGTCCTCTCCCACCTCGCAGAGTACGTCACCTTCTTACGGGGTCTCGATGCGGGTGCGGAAGAGGACTTGGCGGGCGAGCTGGACGAGCACACAAAGACGCTGGGGGGCCTCCGAGACGGTGGCGTCCAGGGCCTGTGTGTTGGAATGCTCTCTGCCAGCGCGTTGGCTTGCGCCAGAAACACTTCAGAGGTGGCCGAGCTCGGTGCCGTTGCCGTGAGGCTGGCCATGTGTTCCGCGGCGTTCGTCGACCTCGACCAGATTCAGTCTTCAGACCCAACCGTCTGTGTGAGTGCGCGGCTACCGCGGAACGCGGGTGAGGGGGACGAACAGGACCGTCAGCCATTCCAAGAAGCTCTTGAAAGCTATCCAGAGGTACGTATCCAACATTCTCAGTCAAGCCAGTCGTGGGTTCAAAAGGAGAAAGCTTGGCTTACATGTGCGCTTCGTCGACAGGCTTACATCGGCGTCCGCATGGATGTTGCCGGCACGACCATCACCGCTACGAAGAGCATAACGGGACCTCTGACCCGCCACCTCGAAGGACAAGGGGCCATGACGAAAGAAATAGACCTCAAGGGCCGCTTCCACTACCCGGGACACGAAGACGCGCTACAGAAGCTCGTCCGGCTCTGCGAGTCCACGCCGATGCTGCAGTTCCCGCAGAACAGATACCCGCTCGTGCCGTTGCGGCAGACCATCACCGGGGACGTCGTGACGGACGAGACACCCCTCCACGAGACTGTGCTGCGCTGTATCTTGACCGAGACAGCCGACTGGCACACAACCATGACGCGAGCCGTGTCGGCATTGGCCGGGTCACCAGAGACCAAGTCATCGCCGGCCGGAAACCGAACCCGGCTCCTGGTCCAGCTGGGGATCGCCGAGTGCATTCCCCGCTCCGTCCTGGCCGGCATCCCCTCCATCCGGGTCTTGCAGCCGACGACCGGCAAGCCGGCTCGCCCCGGCCATTACCCGGACGACGCCATCGCCGTGATCGGCATGTCGTGCCGGTTCCCCGACGCCGAGACGCCGGAACACTTCTGGGAAATCATCCAATCCGGCGCAAAGGCCGGCTCCGTCTTCCCGGACGTCGGATCCTTCGACTGCGGCCTGTTCCGCAAGTCCCCCCGCGAGGCCGAGTACATGGACCCCCAGCACCGGCTCGCCCTCCACCTCGCGTACGAGGCGCTCGAGGCGGCCGGGCACTTCAGCCCGTCGTCGTCGTCGACGGACGACGTTGGCTGCTACGTCGGCATGTCGTCGTGCGACTACGAGGACCACGTCAACGCCCGCCCGCCCACGGCCTTCTCCTTCACCGGCACCGCGCGCGCCTTCGCGAGCGGCCGCATCAGCCACTTCTTCGGCCTCACGGGCCCCTCCGTCGTCGTCGACACGGCCTGCTCGTCGTCCGGCGTCGCCATCCACACCGCCTGCAGGGCGGTCCTGTCCGGCGAGTGCGCCGTGGCCCTCGCCGGCGGCGTCAACCTGATGACGGACGAGGGCCAGGCCCACCAGAACCTCGCCGGCGCGTCGTTCCTCAGCCCGACGGGCCAGTGCCGCCCCTTCGACGCCGCCGCCGACGGCTACCGCCGCGGCCAGGGCGGCGGGTTCGTCCTGCTGAAGCGGCTCTCGGCCGCCGTGGCGGACAACGACCGCGTCCTCGGCGTGATTGCGGCCTCGGCCGTCAACAACAGCAAGGGGAACCGGTCCATCACGCTGCCGTCGTCCGAGTCCCAGAGCAGGCTGTATCGACAGGTGCTCGGCTCGGCCAACGTCCACCCGAGCCACGTGTCGTACGTCGAGGCGCACGGCACGGGCACCCAGAAGGGGGACCCGGTCGAGTGCCAGAGCATCCGCAGCGTCTTTGGCGGGAGCAGCCGCGCCGGGTCGTCGTCCCCCATCCGTCTCGGGTCGGTCAAGGGGAACCTTGGCCACGGCGAGGCGGCGTCGGGAATCGCCTCGCTCGTCAAGGTCCTCCTGATGCTGCAACACGGCGTGATCACGCCCCAGGCCAACTTCTCCATGCTGAACCCCGCCATCCCGCCTCTCGAAGGGGACAACATGGAGATCGTCGTGAGCCCGGCATCGTGGAGAGGGCCCTTCCGGACGGCGCTGGTCAACAACTACGGCGCATCGGGTGCCAACGCCGCCATGGTGGTCTGCCAGGCCCCGTCAACACACCTATCTCAGATCGCTTCGACGAGGACGGCGGCAATGACTACAACTCATCGTTACCCGTTCGTGATCACGGCCAACACCGCATCGAGTCTTCACAGGAGCTGTCTTGCCCTCTTGCGCTTCATCGAGACTCTGCCCGCGGGCCTCAACAACGATTCTCTCCCTAGCTTGGCCTTCCATCTGGCCCAGCGCCAGAACCACGCCCTCGTCCACCGCATAGTCTTCTCGGCCAGGTCGGTTGCTGAGTTGAAAGCCCACCTTCTCGCGCAGGTCGAAGGGGGGAATATCCCCAGCGATACCTCCAGCCAGGCCCAAAAGACCGGCACAAAGCCCGTGGTCCTCCTGTTCTCCGGCCAGACTGGCCGGCGGGCCCATCTCAACCGCGACGCGTACACCAGCTTCCATCTTCTCCGACACCATCTGGATCGGTGTGACCGCACCCTCCAGACTCTCGGCCTCCGCTCCCTGTTCCCTCGCATCTTCGACGCAGACCCCCTCGAGGACCTTGTCGACCTCCACTGCATGCAGTTCGCCCTGCAGTACTCCGTGGCCGCGTCCTGGACCGACTCCGGGCTCGAGATCAAGGCCCTGGTGGGACACAGCCTCGGCCAGCTCACGGCTCTCTGCGTCAGCGGCGCGCTCAGCCTCGCCGACTCTTTGAGGATGGTGTCTGGTCGGGCGTTGCTCATCCAGACCGCGTGGAAACAGGAGCGAGGCTGCATGCTCAGCGTCGACGCCGATGCCGCCACGGTAGAGACTCTTGCGCAGTCCGTGTCGGCAGAGGACAAGGTCGAGATCGCGTGCTACAACGCCGCCCTGCACCAGGTCGTCGCCGGCACTGAAGCGGCCGTCGCCGCGTTCGAGAACGCCGCTGGCTCAAGCGGCATCTCGACAAAGAGACTCGCCGTCACGCATGCGTTCCACTCGAAGCTCCTCGACGATATCCTCCCGGAGTACCACCGCCTCCTCAGGAGTCTCGAGTTCCGCCCAGCAAAGATCCCCATAGAGCCTTGCTCCGAGTTCGGCGGCGGCTGGGACTCCGTCACACCGGACATTGTCGGACGTCAGTCCCGCGAGCCCGTCTACTTTGCGGCGGCCATGGCGAGAGTAGAACAGCGGCTGGGCTCTTGCGTGTGGCTGGAGGTTGGCTCCGGATCTGCCGCCATCACCATGGCTCGCCGTGCCCTCGAAAGTCAGAAACCATCATCACAGGCGATGGTATCGCATTCTTTCTACGCTGCCCAGCTTCACAGCCCGGAACCAGTGTCGTCAGTTGCGGATTCCACCGTTGGTCTTTGGAACGAGGGTGTTAGAGTGCAGTTCTGGCTGTACCACGCTTCCCAACGACAGTCTTTCGTGCCGATGGACCTCCCTTCGTACCAGTTCGATAAGACGCAGTACTGGCTGCCGTTCATCGAGAGGAATAAGGGGTCAGATTCCAACGACCAGTCAGCGTCATCTCAAGCTGCGCCAGACCTGGTGACCCTCGTTGGAAGTCTGGGTTCGGCAGAACCGCAAGCCTACGAGTTCTCCATCAACCAAGAGAGCGACGAGTACGCCCTCTTCGTGAAGGGCAGAACGGTCTTTGGGCATTTCCTGGCGCCTGGCTCCGTATACGCAGAGTCTGCCGCCCGCGCCTTTGCGCTTCTGCCGACTGATAACACGCCCCAGCCTCCCGCCTCCGTGGAGCTGGGCCAGATGAAGCTCCATGCGCCGTTTGGCCTCGACCTCCAGAGGCGTCTTCGTTTGGTCTTGCGCCAGCAGACGGCATCAAGCTGGGAGTTTGTGGTGGAAAGCTGCCCGCTCCACGATGACAAGGAAATATCTCCCAAACCCCAAGCATCAGGGACCGTCAGGCTACAGGGCCAGGGACGTTCTCCCTTTGGCACGAGCCAGAGCATCCTCCGCCGCCTCTTCGACCGCTGCGGGGAGCTGCGCGAGGACCGCGGCGCTTCCGTCGTCCAGGGCGCCTACGTCAAGAAGATCATGTCCCGGGTGGCCAGTTACGACGACAGGTATTTCGGCATCCGCTTCGTGGCATCCCGGGGCTTGGAGGCCGTCGGCGACGTCGACGCTCTCCCGATCGTGTCCGAGTGCCGTGCCGGAACGGCGTTGAGCCCGCCCGTCTTTGACAACTTCCTGCTTGTTGCTGAGATGCACGCCGGCAGCCTGGGAGACCTCGCAGATGATCACCTATACATCTGCGGCGGCTTCGAGGCCATCGTCCCCGGGGACCAGACCTCGCAGACCGACGGGCCCTGGACGGTTCTCTCGACGCTGGAGCGGGAGAACGACAAGACGCTGGTGTCGGATATTCTCGTCTTCCACGCGGGCAGCAAGAAGCTGGCCCTCTCCATCCTGGGCGCGAGGCTCACGCAGATCCCCGCCCGGTCCCTGCAGAAGACTCTGGACGACATGAACGCCGCGAGACCGGCCAAGGTCAGCAACAGCGAGGACGTTTTGACACCGCCGCTCCCCGCCGTGGAATCTCCTCCCACCGACCTCTCCAACGGGCAGATCCACTGTGATCTCCGCTCCGCCCTCTCCCCCCTCATCAGGTCTACCACGAGCCTGTCTCAACTGACCTCGAGCGATGACACGAAGGACTCGTTGGGCCTGTCATCGAGGCCGTCCATAACCCCGGCGAGCTCGGCCACGTCCGAGAACGACCAGGACACCACCGCCCTCTACAACCTGCTTGCGGAGCACTTGGACTGCTCCAACGGCATCCCGCCGGACATGCCGCTGGGCAACATCGGTCTGGACTCCCTGATCTCGATCCAGCTGCAGTCCGACCTAGAGAAGCTGTTCGGGAAGAGCCCGGCCCTGAAGCTCATCGACGAGAACACCACGTTCCTGGAACTCTGCGGCATGGTCCTGCAGCAGGATCTCTCCAGCCAGCTGAAGTCCAGGCTCTCGCCGGTCGACTCGGCCAACGCCAGAACGACATTGAACGAGCCCCTCCAAGCCTATGGCGGATATGGTCATGCCATGTCTGTCGTGGCACCAGCTCCTGTATCGCCACAAGATACTCCCCCCTTTCTCCCCCTAGCCGTCGAAGCGTTTAAACGGGTCAAGAAAGACACCGGCGCCTTTGCCCAAAAGACCGGGTTTGCCGGCTTCTACCCAGATGTACAGCAGAAGCAGACCTCCCTCGTCCTGTCCTACATCCTGGAGGCCTTCGCCACCTTGGGCTGTGACCTCGGAACACTCCAGTTGAAGGATCGGTTGCCCGGCATACCCCATCCCGCCAAGTATCAGAGGCTGATGGGCAGGCTCCACGACATCCTGGAGGAGGCCGGAATCATCTCCCCGCCGGATGCCCAGCTGTTCCGTTATCGTACGGACGCACCACTGCCACCTCCCACACCTTCAGAAGACCTGTACCGTCAGATCCTGGACGAGTGCCCGCTCTACCGGCCTGATCACCAGCTGCTCGGCGTGACGGCCTCGCGGCTGGCCGACTGCATTTCCGGCCGCGCAGACCCCCTACAGCTGTTGTTCCAGGATCAGGCGTCCCTCAAGCTCCTCGAGGACGTCTACGTCAGCTCGCCCATGTTCTCCACGGGCAACAGCATGCTAGGCGAGATGCTCCGCGGGCTGTTCTCGCAGGCCCGGTTTCAGAGGGAGGGCGGCTCCGAGAAGCTCCGGATCCTGGAGATCGGGGCCGGCACCGGCGCCACCACGAGACGCGTCCTCGACCAGCTCATCCAGAGCGGCGTCGACTTCTCCTACACCTTCACCGACATCTCCCTCGCGCTCGTCAACGGCTCCAAGCGCAAGTTCACCGCCAGCTACGGCCGGCAGCGGGTGGACTCGGACATGGAGTTCACCGTCCTCGACATCGAGAGGCCGCCCCCCGCGAGCATGCTGCAGGCGTTCCACCTGGTCATCTCGTCCAACTGCATCCACGCCACGCGGGACCTGCGGACGTCCTGCGGCAACATCGAGAAGCTCGTGCGCAGGGGGGACGGCATGCTGTGCCTGCTGGAGCTCACGCGGCCGCTTGCCTGGCTGGACTGCGTCTTCGGGCTGCTCGACGGCTGGTGGCGGTTCGAGGACGGGAGGAAGTATGCCCTGGCTCACGAGGACGAGTGGCGGGCGAGGTTGGAGAGTGCCGGGTTCCAGAACGTGGACTGGACCGGGGACGGCTCGCGTGAGTCTGAGCATTTCCGGCTTATCACGGCATGGCACTGAAGGAAAAGGGGGAGAGGAGGAATATTTGCCAACTGGTGGTTTTTGTGGTTTTTCTTTTTCTTAGCAAACTGGAGTACGTTATGGGTTGAATATTGATATCAAGAACCAAGGAGGAATCTTTCTGGCTGATTTTGTGAGAAATCTGGATGAAATAATGTAATTCCATAGATCGTGTAGTTGAGATGACGATGGCTTCACGTTTTGCCTTAGCCGTCATAGATAGTTAAATCTGGGATTTTTCACAACACATGAAAACCTCGTGGAAACTCGTGATATGTCAAGAACCACCGGAGCCATAACCTCACGTTCCGAAAGATCGCAGGGAGCTGATGGACGCTCTGATCATCCAGCTGGACGACGACGACTTCTCGACAACGGAATCACATGTTCCAAGACGGGGAATCACATTTCTCACCTCGAGCCTCCGGAACCAGTTGCTCGGCATGAGGTTCCGATTTCTCGAAATTTCGGTCACCGAGGAGTCCGCATAGATAGCCACAATATCACAGAGTTTCCGCTCCCAAAGTCAACTCATCACCCTGACGATAGTCGATGGAAGACAAGTGCCGATAGCCTAACCATCAGCCCGTCTCCGTTCACATGGTCTCGGCCCCTTGGCTCTCCCCCCTGGCCGCCTTACCCACGAGCAGCTCGAGTGACATCCATTGGTCCGAGAGAGGCAGCCAAGGAGGCATAGCTTGCGTGGCGGAGCTTACCCGCATCCCGTCCTCTGACTCGGGGAGCGTCTCCAGAATCGCCACCGATGCCACCTCGGCCCGGTGGACTCTTTCCTCGCATGTACGGAGATGACTCGTTCGATTCGATATCTTGTAGTCGAAAGAACCCCCCCCCCCCCGACACGCCCCCTTGAGACGTGGGACCGACGGGGGGGGCGTGGGTGCTGTCAAGGATGAGGCGAGCGGCATGCGGCACGCGGCACGCATCTCCCAGGGGTTCGGGACTCAGACTGTGAGTGACAGGGTGACAAGCTATGCCCACACGCCACCCCCCATGCTCTGGTTACAGATATCAAGTGCAAGGACGGGCAAGACATGCGAATAGCGGGTACAGCAATGTCGCGATCCCGACCCAGCATGAAATGCTTGATCCCGGGAACACTAACTCTATCAGGGTCCTGTTGGCGCCGGCCCGCTTAGGAACACATGTTCGTATCCCCATGATGGTTGGCAGCGTAGCAGATGGGGGCTTATCGAAGCTTGACCGGACCTCACTAGGTCAGCATGAGGCTGACATCTCCCACCGGCTGGATACGCAGTGAATAGAGATACAACTGGGATGCGAAAGCATCGGATGTCACAACCCTACGAATAGGAAGGTCGAAGAGGGGGCGGGGGGGAACGTCCGGCTGCAAGGAAGTCTTGTCATCAGGGTCCCCCGGGGACCGCGGCGTACGACTCAGTGATCCATGGAGCTGATTTCGATATAGACATGATGCATAATGCCGTTGTCTGATACTGCAATTCCCCGTGTACACAATACTCTCTCAGAAAGGACCTTGATAACACCGGTTGCATTACCAACGAGCCTGTCAACTTTCACAAGGCCACTGGACAGCGGACATCGACAGCCCAGACAGACATTTGGGTCCCCAAGCATTGTATGGACCTGATTATTGGTTACCATATAAGCCACTTCATATGTCACCCAACCACATCATGACCGGTACCACGGCCGACCTACACAACCCTCTGCGCCACGCCTGCGACCGATGCCACCTGCAGAAGCTGCGCTGCCCTCGCTCCGACGCCTCGGACAAGTCCAGGGCCAACGAGGCCTGCTCGCGGTGCCGCAAGGCTGGCGTGCCGTGCGTCGTCAGCGTGCGCGGCAAGGTCGGCCGGCCCTGCAAGGTCGTCAAGAAGAAGCCGCCGCACGGGGCCCTGTCGACTCCGCCCCCCACGGCCGACGTCCGGTTTACTCCCGGTGACGACGCGGACGCCGCCGGCCCCGGCGTTGGAACGGGCGCCTGCGAGATGGAGCAGCCGTGGGAGTCATCCCCGGGGGACTCCCTCGCCGCCACGCTGGTCATGGAGCCTGGCTCCCTGGACAACACGGGGGGGCTCAAGGGCATGGTTGGCTTCGACACGGGGCTGGTCTCGAGCGCCTCGTATGATCCGAACCCGAGCGGCTTCGGGCATTCGGCGGTCAGCCCACCGATATCGGGAACGGTATGTATGGCTTTTGTGGCACCTTTAAGGCACTTTTAAGGAACTTTAAAGAGGGAGTTGAAGAAGAGCTAACGCGCACTTTCCAGACGTCCTACGATTCCTTCTGTCTCAATGTTGACGATCACGTTGATTTCACCTCGATGTTTCTCCCACCCAACATGACCAGCACGATGGCCTCCTCGAAATTCACAAACCACCTTGGCGCCACCGACAGCCACGGGGACTCGTGGATATCCACAGCGGAAAGAGCTACAAACGACGCAAAATATCTCGACGAGGCCCTCCGTGACGCCGAGAGATCCGAAGCAAACACATCACCTGCGCCCTCTTTCTGCAGTACGACCTGTTACGGGAGGTTGCTGGAGCTGAACGTCCGCATCCTCACCTGCATGACGAGCTCCGGGTCTCCTGAGGGTGTGAATCATCAGATCCAGAGAGACGTCGTCGGCTTTTCCGGCGAGCTGATCGAGGCGGCGCGGGAGAGCTTGCCGCACCTCGTGGGCGCCTCGTTTCCCTCAAGCGTATCCTCCACGAGCGCGCAGACCGACGGTCGCGCAAGCAGCTGCGACGATGCCGAGGGCAGTACAGACTCGGACGCTGGGTTTGAGTATTCCGGCATGGACAAGCGAGGTCATCTTGCGAATCATTCGTGGGGTCAGCCGGTTCCCAAGTCGGCCGTCATCTTCCTCCTCATCGGCTGTTACACCCAGATCTTGCACCTCCTCGAGTTGACGATAAACCACCTGTCGGACCGGTTTCATGACACTTCCCAGCACGACGCCGGCCATGGGAACACGCCTTCCGCCAGCTCCGTGATGGGGGCGTCGCTGACCGTCCACACGGTCACCTATCTTCTCGGCCGCTTACACAACAGTTTCGTTCCACCGAGACCCAGAGGAGGAAATGCCCAAGCTTCTATAGCGGCGGAGTCCGTTTCTGAGCATCAGAGCTGGGAGAGAATCTTCATGGGGCACAACGAATCGGATGATGGTCTCTTGGGGCGGGCATTCGACGAGATGAAGAAGCGGGAGCAGTTGCTGGTGACCAAGATGGATCATCTCCGGCAGATGATAGGTGAATTTGATAGCTGATGATGATTTGATGATTTTGATTGACACCAATGGAACTCGAACTGGACATCATTTAAGTTTCGATAATTATCTGCAAAATCTTCAGCATTTGTTCTCAAGTATCAGTTATCAATCAAGGAGTGATTCAACACCACCCACCAGTTGACAACTTCACCTTTTGAATTAAAGGCAATGAAACTCGTACACAGCGCGGCGTGGAAAAAAAAATTTCCAAGGTTCGAAAACGACATGATGTGATTCAGGTGTCCGCCATTCCCTTTGCTCATCCAGTGATACCGACGCCATCAGCTACCTACCTACCTACCTTGACTTTCCTTTACTTATCCCACCCTCTCGAGTACTATCAAGCAGCGCCTTTGAGAACGTATTGCGAGGCCATGCCGCCGATGAGGTTGGCGATGGCGAGAGCGTAGCACCAACCCGAGGAGCCGGCCCAGCTGGGCAGAAGATCCCAATGCGTGAGGGCCACCAGCGAGATGAGGCCCATGGTGAGCCCGCCGACGGAAAACACGTAGTAGTACTGCTGCGCCTCCATCAGGACGCCGGCGGTGGTCAGCAGCGCCGCGATGGAGACGGCGAGGACGGCGAGGAGGCCCTCGATGTGGTCCCTGAAGCGCACCGCCATGCCCTTGACGCCCGACTTGAGGTCGTCGGCGGTGTCCTGGCGGGCGTAGACGGTGTCGTAGAAGACGACGAGCAGCAGGACCGCGGCCGCGAGGCACGCCGTCGTGCCGAGGTACGGCGGGGAGACGGCCGGCAGGCCGACGGAGTAGGCGGACAGGGCGACGGTCGACCCGAGGGTCGAGCCGAGGATGACCTGCGGGTAGTAGGTGAATCGCTTGCCGAACGGGTAGATCATGCCGAGCACCGTCGAGCCGAGCGCGACCAGCGTGCACTCCCGAGGCAGCAGACGCAGCCAGGCGAAGGCGATGAGGTTCAGGACGAGGGCAAAGACGTGGCCCTGGGCCGTCGAGATGGCGCCGCGCGCGATGGGCCGGTTCCGGCACCGCGCCGTCTTGCGGTCAAAGTCCTGGTCGATGTTGTCGTTCCACACGCAGATGCCGCTCCGCCAGAACACGGTCCAGCCGAGCATGACGGCGGCGCGGTAGGCCAGCTCGGAGGGGGGCATTGCCAGGTCAGCCTGCTGGACGGAGGCGGCGTAGGCGAGGCCGACGAGGTGCGGGAAGTAGATCATGTAGATGCCGTGCGGCTGGTGGATGCGCGTGAGCTCGGCGTAGGGGACCCATGACGCCGGCAGGATGGACAGGAAGCCCTTTGTTGGGGGTTTGTATGGTGGCGCCTCTCCGATCAGGGGTTTCTTCTCGGGGCTTTCCTTTGCAGTGGCTTTGGATGATGAAGGTGCCATGGCGATCTCGGTTGCGGTTGTGTGTTGGCCAGCTTATGGGAGAGACAGAAGCTTGATATTGGAACAAAGGGGGGGGAGCAATGGAAGAGGAGTTGCAATTTGATAACTCGCCACAACTGTTGAGGGGAAAGTTAAACTCACGAGTTGAGGAAAAACAAAGAGCAAACCCGTGTTAAAAGTCTCCCAAAGTCTTGCCGACTAAAAGAGAGAGCAGTCGAGCCCAAACTAACCGAGGAGAGATGCCAATGCCCCGATTTGCCCGAGTCTTGATATTCGCCGACGGGGGGGTGGGAGGAGGGGGGAGGGGGGGGGCAGCGAAACACCCCGAGTGAGCACTCGTACTGCTCTCAAAGCATCAAGAACGGATCGGATCAGATCGGTTGACTACTTGGAGCTTATTGTAACCAGTGTTCCCTTTTTCGTGTAGCCTGTTTCTTCCTGAACCCCTGATTGCTCTATCAGTCCTCAAACTATTACAACCCAACAATCACAATCATGAGTGCCATTACTGAGCCCAAGGCGGCGGCGGGTAGCATCCGGCCCTTCAAGAGACCGGCGGTCAACTTCGAGTCAGACAAGAGGCTGGACGGCCATCTCCACTCGATCCCTGAGCTCATCGACTTCAACGCCACCCACAACCCCTCCCACCCGTTCTGCGTCCAGGCAAAGCCCACCGACCCCTTCGACACAGTCACCCATGCCGAGTTCAAGGTCGCCGTATCAAGATGTGCGGCGTGGCTCAAGCAGAATCTGCCACTGCGTCAGGCGTCTGGGGGGGACTCCGCGGCAACGAAGATGGCGCCTGTGGCCCTGTTTATGGAGAGCGATGTCGGGTTGGTGATCCACGAGTTCGCCCTCATGAGCATCGGCGTCCCTGTAAGTCCAGAACCTCCTCCCTTCCATGGCCTCTCTGATGTTTTTCCCGTCCTCAGTCATGACAACCGTGACTAACACGTTCTTGGAAGCCCCTCGTTCTCTCTGCGCGTCTTCCGCCGGCTGCCATCAATGCGCTGATGGAGGCAACCTCGGCCGGCTCCTTCATCGTGTCTCAACGCCTCAGCGAGCCTGCGAAGCCAGCACTGGCGGCTCTCGCATCCAAGGGCATCTCGACTCACATCGCTAACCGCTACGACGCCTTCTACGAGCCGCACGCGGATGCCTCCTCCGTGCCCGCCTTCGAGAGCCCCGAGGACAGAAACAGCGTCGTCCTGCTCCTCCACTCCTCCGGCACGACGGGATTCCCGAAGCCCATCCCCCTCACGCACCGCCAGCTGCTCTTCGCCCTCAACTGCCACGGCTTCGACACGGAGGAGCAGGCGCAGGGCCTCAACCTCTCGACCCTGCCCCTCTTCCACGGCTTCGGCCTCGTCGCCCCGGGCCTCTCCCTGTCGGCGGGCAAGCCGACGCTGTACCCCGTGAGCGACGGGATCCCGAACGCCGTGTCCATCATCGAGCTCGTGAAGAAGACCAAGGCCAGGTCCATGATGACGGTGCCGTTCCTCCTCGACGCCATCTGCGACCTCCCCGACGACGAGGGCATCAAGGCGCTGGCGCACATGGACTTCGTGGGCACCGGGGGCGCCGCGCTGGGCGCCGGCGTCGGCGACAGGCTGGCGGCGGGCGGCGTCAAGCTCCTCAACTTCTACGGGACCACCGAGGCGGGCCACCTGTCCCTGATCTTCGCGCCCACGGACTCGTACGACTGGAAGTACTTCCGGCTCCGGAACGACATGAAGTTCACGGTGGCCGAGCTCGAGCCCCGGGACGGCGAGAGGAGGTTCCGGCTCACCGTGTTCCCCTTTGGCGACGGCGAGGGCATCGAGATCGCCGACCAGCTCGTCCGGAACGAGCAGTATCCCGAGACCGACTTCGCGGCTGTCGGCCGCGACGACGACGTCATCGTGCTGGCGACGGGGGAGAAGGCCGACCCCCTGATCCTCGAGACGATGCTGAGCGAGGCGCCCGCGGTCAAGTCGGCCGTCGCGTTCGGCGAGAACCAGTTCAACCTCGGCGTCATCGTCGAGCCGCGGGAGCCGCTGCTCGCGCCCGGGGACGAGGAGGCGTTCCGCGAGACGATCTGGCCCATCGTCACGGCGGCCGGGCAGAAGATGGACGCCTCGGCGCGCGTCCCCTCGCCGGACGCCATCATCGTCGTGCCCGGCGGCAAGGTCGTCCCGCGGACCGACAAGGGGTCCATCGCCCGCAAGGAGACGTACGCCCTGTTCGACGAGGAGATCAAGGCCGTCTACGAGAGGCTGGTGCAGGCCGCCACCGAGAGCGTCGGGCCGCTGGACCTCGACAACCTCGAGGAGAACATCAAGGCTCTTGTGCACGAGCACCTGCGGCTCCAGACGCCCATCTCGGCGTGGGCCGTCGACGACAGCCTCTTCGACCTGGGCGTCGACTCCCTGCAGGCCCTCCAGCTGCGGAGAGTTCTCATTGCCGCGGCGTCCAAGACGGAGGGTCTGAAGGACGTGGACGTGGCCAAGATGATCCCGTCCCAGTTCATATACCGCAACCCTTCGGTGCGGGAGATGGCGGCCGCGATTCTGCAACGGTCGAGCGGCGGCGGCGGCGAGACTGACTCGTCCGGAGACGCTGTCAAGGAGGTGAAGGAGCTCGTCGATCAGTACAGCCTCGGCGGGGCCAGCACGGAGGAGGAGAAGCAACCCAGCAGCGCCGACCACGCCGTCGTTCTCTTGACGGGCAGCTCGGGGAGTCTCGGCTCCCACTGCGTCGCCGACCTCGCCCGGAGACCGCAGGTCAGGCGCATCATCTGCCTCATCCGCAAGGAGAAGGGCGCCAACGCGCCGCCTCCCCCCGGCGGAGGACCGTTCGACCGCAGAACCCTCAAGGCGCGAGGGCTGGACCTCGCCGAGGAAGAGTGGTCCAAGATCGCCACTCTCGAGGTCGATCCCACCGCCGAGAGGCTGGGTCTGATGCCCATGGTCTACGCCGCCATGCAGGAGAAGGTGACGCACGTCGTCCACGCCGCCTGGCCGATGAACTACCTCATCCCGCTGCGCTCGTTCCGGTACCAGCTCCAGTTCCTCCGGAGCCTGCTCGAGTTCGCCGCCCACGCGCCCGGCCGGACGAAGCGCCGGCTGGTCTTCGTCTCGTCCATCGCCGCGGTCGCCAAGATCGGGCTGGACAACCCCGGGTCGGCGATCCCGGAGGCGCCCGTCTCCCCCGAGGAGGCCGCGTGCGGGATCGGCTACGCCGACGGCAAGCTCGCGTGCGAGAAGATTGTCGAGCGGGCGGCGGAGGCGTATGCCGGCCAGCTCGAGGTCACCTCGGTCCGCTGCGGCCAGATCACCGGCGCCAAGGGGACGGGTGTGTGGAACACCAACGAGCAGATCCCGATGCTGCTCAAGTCTGCTCAGAGCCTTGGTTCGTTGCCTCAGCTATCCGGTGTAAGTAGTCGTTGAATTTCCCCTCCCTCTCCCCGCCGCCCACGTGAAGTCCCCAGAGTATTAACTTTCCGTCGTAGGAACTTTCCTGGATCCCTGTCGACGATGCCGCATCCGTCATCTCGGAGATCGCCTTCTCGCCCGAGCCACTCCCCATCACGCTGCACCTGGATAACCCGACACGTCAACCGTGGAGCGACCTGATGGAGTCCTTCGGCAGGCAGCTGAACCTCAAGCCGTCCGTGCCGTTCCAGGAGTGGCTCGAGCAGGTTGCCGGCGCCGAGCAGGACGACGAGAAGCTTCCCGTCAAGAAGCTCTACGCATTCTTCAAGCATCTGTTCCAGCCCGTGGCCTGTGGATCGGTGGTCCTGGACACAAGCGTCGCGAAGACGCGGTCCGGTACGCTGCGCGACCTGGGCGCTGTCGATGATGCCACCCTCCATGCTTATGTCAAGTATTGGCTGGATGTTGGATACTTGAGCAGATAGACGAAGCCAAGGGACGGACATGGTTACGGAGTGTAATGTTGAATGATTTCCTTGTGAAAGAGAGGGCCCTAGATAGCAATGTTTGTCGATGATGTCGTTTTGTGACACTGAAGTTCATAGCACAATGAGAAGGGAAATAAACATTCACGTGCTTCCACAACGTCAACGGGCACAGATTCCTCTTTCGTGGCAAACAATACCGCTATTGGGGTTAAACATGAAAACATTCGTCATCGTAGCAAACTCTTTGCTCTCTGTACTTCTTGTGTCGTTAATTGGGAAAGAGAAGATGTGTGAACTGTCAGAATGATCTCTGGGGCATCGATGGACGATCAACACGACCAAAGCTTCGCTGGTGCAGCAGTATTAAATCCAACCAGTGTAAATCCATATCTTCTGAGTGCAGCTAACAGGATTGGTTCAAATCTAAATATGGTTTTTTCATGGGTCACCCTAGACATGTCATCTCCTGATAGATAATACGTACAGAACCGTTCGCCAGGGGAAAATGATTTGATCTGGAAATATGGCTTAGACTCGGGGCACCGATAGCCCGGCAAGTTGATGTTTCTAGAAACTGTGAGGTATCCCACCCGTGTCAACTTGCCTAGGACTAGAATGATATGGACCGACACCCTGGTCTACCACCTAAATTGTCCGAGTCCTCGATATTTCGGCGAAAATCCACAACACACCACACACACACACACACACACACACCAGAATCGCCGTCCTTGGCAAGCAGCCCTCCCTTTGCTCATCTACAATAATGCAAGGCAAGACTCTAACAACTCAACACGCGTTCAGTTCTCACCGCTACATTTGGTTTGCTGTAGAGCGCAGTTCGAATTACCATGACGCTCATGCCGTCCAACACGACCCTCTCGGCGGCCGTATTCTCCCCACAAAGCAGCCCACCGCCATCCACCCACCTTTCTTATATCCGGACCAGATTGCTGGAGGACCCCAGCCTCGAGCCCTTGAAGGATGCAATTGTCAACTTACCAGAAACATGGCAAACCTTAACCGCCTCGAGACAAGACGTTTCCCGCCTTGAGCTCGCGAGCAAAGCCATCGGAAGCTTTCCGCAATGGATCGAGACCGGAGAGTCGGACGTGCTTGAGCAGGACATGTCAGGCATCATCACCTTGCCTCTCCTAACCACGATCCACATTGTCCAGTACCTCTCATTCATCAGAGGTGCTGGCCTGTCACATTCGGATTTCCTGCGAAGCGTCGTCCAACGCGGAGGGGTCCAAGGCTACTGCATCGGTCTGTTGTCCGCTGTCATCGCCGCGGCTTCAAGAGACGAACAAGAGTTGGTGCAGCATGCGGTGGCAGGCCTCCATCTATCTCTCGCAATCGGTGCCTTTGGAGATTTGGGACAGGCATCTTCGGCATCATCATCGCCATCATCGACGAGGACTCTGCAAATTTCCCTGCGAAACCACGACGACGTCCATGAGATACTGGGCAGATTCCCAACCGTACGTTCTCCATCCCCGACCGTCTCATCTCATCTCTGAACAGCTTACCAACCCTTGCAGGCCATCCTCTCAACCATCACGGAACCCAGGACCGTGTGCTTAACCGCCCCTGAAGACGATATGGAAGCTCTCAAGGCGCATGCAGACAAGCAGGGGCTCCGGCCCAGAATGATGCACATCCGAAGCAACCTGCACAATCCAGAGAACGAAACTCTCGCACGGCAATGCTACGACCTGTCTAGGACAATACCCTTTCCAACATCAGACCTGCTCCAGGTCCCTGTTCGTTCAAACCGGACTGACGAGTCACTGGTGGGAGAAGGCCAGCTGCTGAGCCAGGAGATCATCACGACTGTTCTTACTTCGCGATGCGACTGGTCTCAGGTCATCCAGAGTCTGGCTCGGGATCTTGCACAGACGAAAGAAAAGCGTCACAGTCTCGCCCTTTTCGGCATCGGTGACGCCGTCTCAACGCCGCCCTTCCAACAACTCGGGCTCGAGGTTTCGAAAATACACGTCTTGTCAACCATGCACGCCTCCCCGGCCCCCATCGTCCCTACGAGCAACCTAGACCAGTTCCCAGACGACGCCATCGCCATCGTCGGCGCCTCGTGCCGGCTCCCCGGCGCCAACTCTCTAGACGAGCTCTGGGAGGTCATCTCGCAGGGCCAAACCCGGCTGGAGAAGCTCCGGACCGACCGTTTCGACCTCGGGGGCTCGCACAGGGCGGCCCAGGACCGCGACTGGGTGACGAAGCGGGAGTTCTACGGCAACTTCATCGACGACGTCCGCGGCTTCGACAACGCCTTCTTCGGCATCAGCCCCCGCGAGGCGGCGTATATGGACCCCCAGCAGCGGATCCTGCTGGAGACGGCCTTCGAGGCCATGGACTCGAGCGGCTACCTCCGGCATCACCGGCGCGAGCGGGGGGACCCCGTCGGGTGCTTCATCGGCGCCAGCTACACCGAGTATCTCGAGAACACGAGCGCATACACGCCCTCGGCCTTCACCGCCACCGGCACCATCCGCGCCTTCTTGTCCGGCAAGATCAGCTACCACTTCGGCTGGACGGGGCCCTCCGAGGTCATCGATACGGCGTGCTCGGCCTCGCTCGTCGCCGTCCACCGGGCCTGTCGCGCCATCGCAGCCGGCGAGTGTCCCGTTGCCCTGGCGGGCGGCGTCAACATCATCACCGGCGTGAACAACTACTTCGACCTCGCCAAGGCCGGCTTCCTCAGCAAGACGGGCCAGTGCAAGCCGTTTGACGACTCGGCCGACGGCTACTGCCGCGCAGACGGCGTCGGACTGGTGGTTCTGAAGTCTCTCCGCCAGGCGGTCTCCGATGGCGATCACATCATGGGCGTGATCCCCTCCGTGGCCACGAACCAAGGCGGCATCGGGGCGCCCGGCATCACCGTCCCCGACGGCATCTGCCAGAAGGCGCTCTACAGCACTCTTCTCCGCAAGTCGGGAATCAAAGCGGACCAGGTCTCCTACGTCGAGGCCCACGGGACGGGCACGCAGGTCGGGGACCCCATTGAGATCAGCAGCATCCGCCAAGTCTTTGGGGGCAGTCAGCGGACGAAACCGTTATACATAGGCTCCCTCAAGGCCAATATCGGCCACAGCGAGACCGCCGCGGGCGTGGCCAGCCTCCTCAAGGTCCTCGCGATGCTCCGTCACCGGGCCATCCCGCCTCTGCAAGGCTTCAAGCGTCTCAACCACAAGATCCCGCCCCTGGAAGAGGACAGGATACGCGTCCCTACCGGCTTGGTTCCGTGGAACGCCGTCTCTCGGGTTGCGTGCATCAACAGCTATGGTGCTTCCGGTAGCAACTCTGCACTTCTCTGCTCCGAGTGGTATGAGGAACACCATCAGGGGCCTGCAGACATCGTCGGTCCGGTAACCCGAGAGTATCCCATTCTCCTGAGTGCAACGTCAGCTGAGAGCTTGCAGAGATATGCCAAAGCTTTAGCTGCCCATCTTGCTAAAGACATCAAGGGAGTGACACTCGGTGACTTGTCGTTCACCCTGAGCGAGCGACGCAAACATCACAGCGTCCGCTGGTCAACGACATCGACCGACCTCACCGCACTCATACGCCAGCTGCAAACATGCGGGCCACAAGACTTTTCCATTGTACCTCGCATCCCAAAGAAGTCCGTCCTCGTCTTCTCCGGCCAGAGCAAAACGACCATAGGCGTTGACCCCTCCGTGCGCCAGCAGAATCCCCGCCTCGAACACTACATCCGGACCTGCAACGAGATACTCAGAGGCTTCGGCTGCCCCGACATACTGCCTTTCCTCGGCCGGACGGAGCCCATTTCGGACCCCACGGTCCTGCAATGCGGCACCGTTGCCGTACAATATGCCTGCGCGCGGTGCTGGATCGACGGCGGGCTCGAAGTCGCCGGCGTCGTCGGCCACAGCCTGGGAGAGCTCACGGCACTGGCCGTCTCGGGCGTGCTGTCTCTGGAAGACACGTTGAAGGTTGTCTTCACACGGGCCGAGCTGATCAAGGCCCATTGGGGAGCTGAGCGAGGGACGATGATGGCGATCCACGCGGATCAGGAGACTGTGCAGTCCATCATGGACGCGGTCGAAGCAACAGTCGACTCCCCAGACGAAGCATTGGAGATTGCCTGCTACAACAGCGCCACCAGCCACGTCGTCGTGGGTAAAGAGAGTTCCGTTGTCTCTGCCGAGAAGATTCTCCAACAAGACGCTCGGTATCACGGCATACGATTCCAACGGCTGAATGTGAGCCACGGCTTCCACTCCCGCTTCACGCAGCCTCTTCTGGATGGTCTTTCGCAGCTAGAGAGCACTCTCGTGTTCAACGATCCTGCCATCCCTCTGGAGACAAGCACCCGGGACTCAGTTCCCTTTACCCCCAAGCCCACGGCCCAGTATCTCGCCAACCACGCCCGAGACCCCGTGTTCTTCTACGATGCGGTCCGTCGGTTAGAGCAGAGGCTTGGTGACTGCGTCTGGCTGGAAGCGGGATGGGCAACTCCCATCATCGCCATGACCAAGAGGGCCACTTCTCGTCTCGATTCGCATACCTTCCAGTCGGTCCCATCCATAGCCACTGCCGCCTCAGATCTTTGGCTTCAGGGCATTGCCGCCACGCACTGGAGTTTCCTGACACCCAAGGAGAGCGGCTTGAAGCACATCCATCTGCCTCCCTACAGCTTCGACCACCCAGAGTACTGGATATCTCATGTGGATCGCGCCATGGAAGAGCGTAAAGCTGTAAGAGATCTAAAGGACGACTCCATCAGCCAACATGGTAGCCAACAAGTGCAACAACTCGTCAGTCACATCAGCACCGATGGTACCTCGTACCAGTTCCGTATCAACACAAACACAGAACGCTACACCAGGATTGTCCAAGGCCACGCTGTCCGGCAGAATCCGCTGTGTCCAGCGTCCATGTACATGGAAGCCGCAATCATGGGCATCGAGCAGCTTGGAGCTTCTGCCAGAGGCAAGACAATCATCTTTGAGGATGTCGTGTTCGACCGGCCCCTCGGGTGCGGCCCCGATCTTGACGTTCACCTCAGTATCGACGGACCCCCCAACGCCGACGACGGCTCATGGAGGTATACCGTTCGGTCGTCCCTAGGACAGGCTCATTCTAAGGGATCGTTCCATGCGACGAACTCTGAGAACCCCGATTTCCAGGTGTACGGGATGCTGTTGTTGGACAAGATGAATTCGCTGAGAGATGATCCCGAAGCCGAGAGGCTCAAGACAGCCACTGCATATTCAATCTTCTCCGCAGTAGTCGAGTACGCGAGCCTGCTGCAGGGCATCTCGAGGATAACGCTATCGTCCAGGCAGTCTTTGGCGGAGATCATCGTTCCGAAAACGGCCTTTGAAGCATCCGAGAGCACAGTCACCAAGTTCTACGACGCAATCACC
Organism: Colletotrichum higginsianum IMI 349063; assembly: GCF_001672515.1. Classification (NCBI taxonomy): domain Eukaryota; kingdom Fungi; phylum Ascomycota; class Sordariomycetes; order Glomerellales; family Glomerellaceae; genus Colletotrichum; species Colletotrichum higginsianum. Next base: position 394,639 of record NC_030957.1, on the reverse strand, counting down.
CTCGACACATACATCCAGGTCCTCGGCCTGCTTGTCAATAGCAATGCCGGCTCGAGCTCGGAGGACGAGATCTACGTCGCCTCCAGCATCGGCAAGATGGTCGTCTCTCCTACGGATTTCGAAAAGCCGCAGACCTGGACCGTGTACGCCACGTACTCGGCCGTCGACCACAAGACCTCCACCGGCGCCGTGTTCGTCTTCTCCGAGGACAAGAAGCTGCGAGCCTTTGCCACGGGAGTTTCTTTTGTCAAAATACAGGCCGCCAGGCTGGAGCGTGTCTTGAAGGCGGCAAACTCGGGGGCCGCTGTCCCAGCCCCAGTGGAAGCCGCTCCCATTAACCACAGCATAGCTCGCCCGGGACTGGATTCCGGTCAGCCCAACCACCATCAAGCCGTGGTTCGGAATGCCGACGAAGTTTCCAGCAGCAGCACTGATTTGACCGCCGTAAACTCCAGGAGAGGCAGTGACACTTCCCGCAAGACCACGGAACTCAAATCCATCCTCTCTGCTTACACCGGTGTTCCCGCCGCAGAGCTCAAGGATGACCAGAACCTGGGCGACATCGGTCTGGACTCGTTGGGCTCGATGGAGTTGGCGGACGAGATCGAGTCAAAGCTGGGTCTGAGTGTTCAGGCAGACGACTTGTTGCTCTGCAGCGTCGGGTCGCTTCTGAAGTTATTGCATCCCTCGGATGGGGCAGCAGCTGTCGAAGACCAGGCCGACAGCACAAATACCACGAGTGACTTTGCTGCAGACGAAATCACCATGACACCGTCGTCCCTCGGGCTTCAGACAGCCTCTGGACTCCCAGCTAGCCAGAGCGGCTCTTGGACAAGGCCGTCGAGCCCTCTGGACTCCAGATTCCGCTTGGAGACGGCAGTCTACAAGGCAGTTGACGGACTCGACATCCTGGCCGACCTGTATATCCCAGCGGAGGTTCCCCCTCAACCGATGATCGCTGGTATGAAGTCCCCCCCCCCCCGCGCGCCTCTCAATATGCCAAACAGAGATAGTCATGGCTGATACTTTTAGGCTAAAGCCCTGCTGATCCATGGCGGTGGGCACCTCACGCTGTCCCGAAAGGCCGTCCGGACCGCGCAGATCAGGTTTCTCCTTGCCAACGGGATCCTCCCCGTGAGTGTGGACTACCGGCTCTGCCCTCAGGTCAACGTCATTGACGGCCCTATGACCGACGTTCGCGACGCCTGTAGTTGGCTGCAAAGTGACCTGCCCCGGGTCATGGCGGCAAAAGGATTCAGTATCGACACTTCGAGATATGTGGTCGTCGGCTGGTCTACCGGAGGCACGCTCGCCATGACCACGGCGTGGAGTCTAACGCAAGCCCGTATCCGTCCTCCATCGGCTATACTCGCCTTTTACTGTCCGGTTGAGTACAATCCTCAAGGTACGTTCTTGAAATTCACCCGTCAACACATGTGGCCACTGACAGCAGTTCCTCCAGCGCCGACAATAATGGGTCACGAAGTCGAAAAGCGGACAATGTCCCTGACCGAAATTCGCAAACTCCTCTCCACTGAACCAGTAAGTCATCTCTACTCCCATGCTCAAATTGCAATCATCGATTCCTAACCCCTTTTACCCCCAGACTGCCAACCACGCACCCAATAGTCTCGACACGACCAAGCTCGGCTGGGTCAGGCGCGGAGACCCGCGGTCGGAGCTCGTACGCGCCCTGGTCAAAGAGGATAGAGGCATGTCGATCCTCTTCAACGGACTGCCTCCGGACGGCGAGGAGCTCCCTTACCCGGACGCCGATCGCGCCGAGGCCTTCAGCCCGCTCTGCCAGGTGCGCAAGGGGAACTACCGCGTCCCGACATACCTGATCATCGGGGACCAAGATGACATCGCGTCGTTCAAGAAGGGGCAGGAGTTCGCACGGGCGTTGGAGGAGCACGGCGTGAGGAGCGGATTCCTGCCCGTGGAGGGGGCGAAGCACATCTTCGACCTCGGCCTCGTCCCCGGGAGTGAGGGATGGAACGCTGGAGTTGGTCCCGGCTACGAGTTCCTGCTGAAGGAGCTCGAGAGCAACCAGCGTGGCTTTGCCTGAACAACTCGACATGTTTCGCGAAGGACCTGTTTTCTGTTGGTACCTTTGGGTATATTTGCCTGTTTTTCCTGCTTTTTCTTTGCCTAATTTGTACGATTTGTCGCTGGATTAGCGTCACTGATAAAGCGATATAGACAGCTTGTGTTTAGTTCTAGTTGTGTAATGTAAACAGTGAAAAACCTTTGAATTCATGTGAGAACACCACATAATGATCACTTGCTTTCCAGTTTACATCGTTGTAGAAAAGATGAATCGTTGCAACTCAGTTTCGGCCCTGTCTATTCAACTTTTTACCTCAACTACCAACACTTTTGGAAACTAAGAGGCAAAACGCTCTGTTCGAATACACGTCCAGGTGAGTGGCCTCCCCAACAGGCTGCATGTGACTGCATACACACATTCGATTTCTTTTCAACAGAAACAGACAAACTCCATGTTAGGCGTGACTTCTGACCGAGCCCCTGCTCCTTTCCTGCCTTCGTCGCTGTTCGTGTCCTCGACTAACCCTATATCTGAGTCCGCTAATTCGGTGGGCCATCGTGCCAAGTATCACAGCCCGTCTCCGTATTTTCGGCGCTTTTCCCCCTTAACCCTCTGATTCGGTGTCTAGACTCGGCCTGCTCTCCGGTTCGGTGGTTTTCCTTGCCGTATTCGGTGGTTTCCGGCCAGACGCGCTCATAAACGGACCTATCAAACTGCCATCTAGAACCACAACAGCACCCTTGTCTCCTCCCAGGATGGATGTTTTTGGTCATGGTCAAAATAGTCATCATACACACTCTACTACAAAGCGAGAACACGCCGAGACTTCTATTCTCGGCACTCCGTGGTTTGATCTACGCGCTGCAAGGCACTGCTTGGTATTGACGTATTGACGCCAGGGAGATCATGCTGAAGGTATTGCAAGGGCCATGCCATCATACTTGATCCTGGAACATAGCGTGTGTTCGATGAAATGCAGTTACTCTCATACCCAAAGCATCTTTGCTGTACTCTTGTGAGCCATTGCTATGCTTCCTTATCACATAGATCAAAACGTGCCAAACTTAAATTACAAATTAGGACCCAAGGCTCAGTCGGTATATCTCGCCAATGTTACCATCGCTTAATTAATCTTGTTCCGCACTGTTCACAAGCTTAAAACCTACGCGGGACTGTACACATTATACCTAGCTTTCCACACGTTCACGACATCATCTAAAGGACGGCGCTCCAAGGTGGGAACATGGAAACAGGTAGCAGAGATGTTTAACATTGTTTGCGTTTTCTCATTGGACTCGCGTTGAAGAGACTGCTGCCGGCGTGGTGCTCTTTAAACTCAATTGTCCTAACTCGCTACACAATCATCTAGTGTCTAATAACTCCTACAGGATGAAGGACGTGAATGAAATGAACATCCCAAAGCAAACGTCTCAAGCCGCCACCACTCCATTCGTCTCCGCCTTCTTCAAGCCCAGGCTGCCCCTGACCAGGTTGGGCACATATCCAACGATGGAGTCGGTGCCGAAAGTGTTGATGTTGAAGGTGTCCTCCGTGCGCATCATCTTTCGGGCGCGGATGTGATTCACTGCGTTCTGCTCCTCGACCGACAAGTCGGGGTTGTAGTCCGATCCGGCCGGGGCGGCCGAGACGGCCTTCATGACCTTCTCCTGGTTCGCTTCGGGGTTGACGGGCTCGAAGGCGTGCGCGCAGAACTCGAGCGTCTTGTTGAGCTCGTCCTGCGAGAGGTTACCGTTGGCAGCGTCCGCCGTTCCCTGGATGACTATCGCTTCCATGTTAGGACCCCCCTGCAAGCTTTATCCCAAAAGTCTCTCTCCTTTGGACTCTGAACTTACTAGGCCTGAAGAAAGAAAAGGCTCTGTCAAAGTTGTCCTCGTCGAAGTCGCTGAGGACGGGATCCCCCTGGAAGCGCATCTGCTTGTAGGCGCTCAGCACCACGAGCAGGAACCGCGTGTAGGCCGCCGCGACCTTCTTGCTGTGCCACTCGGCGGCCGTTGCCTCTTCGCTGTCGCCGCGGATGGACGCGGCGATGGTGGTGGCGGCCGAGAGGGCTCCCGTGAGGGCGATGTGGACGCCGGACGAGAAGAAGGGATCGATGAAGCAGCCCGCGTCGCCCACGATGCGGGCATTCGGGAACGCGTAGGACGAGGCGCTGTAGGAGTAGTCCGAGGCCGACTTGACGTCGCTGACGAACTTGCCGTCCCCGACGAGGACGGACAGAAGCTCGGGGGCGAGCTTCAGGCTCTCGTGGTAGAACTCGGTCGAGTTGAACCCGCCTTGCTGTTTCTTGTGCGCCGCCAGCTTCTGGTTCATGACGACACCGACGGAGGCCTTTCCGTTGTGGAGGGGGATGAACCAAGCCCAGCCGCTCTCATCTGACGTGGCATTAGCAAATCCACTACCAGGAAACAGTGTCCGCCAGCTCGCGAACTTACCTGTCAAGGCCTCGAAAAAGGGCGAGTTCTCTCTGGGGGTGCCCGGGGAGAACTTGTTGCACCCCTCCCAGTAACCCCAGTTGGCGACGTTCTTGAGACCCTGGTTGTAACGACGGTTCTTCATGTACTTTGTGCTCAGCAGCCCGACGCGGCCACTGGCGTCGACGACGTAGTCGAAGGCGATCTCGCCGGTCTCCTTGGTTTCCGCGACCTCGTAGACGGCGGCGACCGGACGGCCTGGGTTGAGGTTCGGCTCGCCCTCGGGAACCGTGGTGGCGTCCTCGAACCGGATCGACTTGATCTTGACGGCGTCAAAGATCTTGGCGCCGCACTCGCCGGCGTGGTGGAACATGAGCTGGTCGGCCTCGGAGCGAACCACGTTCCAGGCATAGTTATTTGGGCCGCCAGCAGCCAAGAAGTCGGTGTCTACGAGAAGTCAGCCACGGCTCTCTCAACAGCCTTCATCGAGCATTGACTCACATCCAGGACGCTTGTCCTTGTTGAGCTTGAAAGACGCACCAGGCTATAGACGTGTCAGCACAAACATCTTGGAGCAAACTGGGCCGTCAGTCATGATTTCTTGCCTTCTTGATAAAACCATAGGAGTCAAACTTGGCTTCCAAGTCGATAAACCTGAGCATATGACGCATGGATGCGAGCATGCTCTCGCCAATGTGGTATCTAGTCACGTCTCAGGTGAGAACAGTGTTAAAAACACCCGCTCTCTGAAATGGAACATACCTGGGGAACTTGTCGCCCTCGAGGACGACAACATCAATGCCCTCTCTGGCCAGGGCGGAGGCAGCATAGGAGCCTCCCGGTCCGCCACCAATCACCAAGACGGTGCATCTCTCGGGAATAGCAGGAGACATGATTCTCAGGGTAATCAGGGGGAAATGGCACGAGATTGAGTTTGTATGTACTACTTGGTAACCCTCCTTTTGGACGCTATAGAGATTCCTCTCGGGTTTATCTACGCAAAATGTGCCGTCTTCGGCGATTTTCCACCGGTCCCTTGATCACCACCACCGCGTCAGTGTCGTAGTGGGGGAGGCATAATCCACCGAGAGTAAACCAATGACGCTTACATTTAATTGGTTTCAATGTCACACTTGGTTTCATAGCCTTGTTCAAGCAGACTATTACTATGAGAAACAGAAAACGCAGTCGATGGTGTTGTTCGAAAAGACATCTAGAAGGGGACTCGACAACTTTGCACCACAGCCCTACTTTGGCAAGCTGTTATTCATATAGACTTTTTTCAACTAACACGTTCTTCAAGCTCTCTGCATTTCTGTTATCCAGAACAGAACGGACTTTGACTGCCAGAATGTTAACAGAGTTAAGGTTACATTTCCAATGGCCTTGCCCTCCCAGAAGACCTCCCGCTTGGTCCAATGCCGACATGAGTGATTGCACTTGTTGGCCATCCGAAACACTTTAAGAGGGATGCACAGTACAACGCAAAGGTTGGCTACCAGGTATTGTGGTTACTCTTCGTGAAGAGACGTATTCCCGGATTGCTTTGGGTTCGGTACCAGCAGCCAGCTGATGCCCGTCCCAGCGATCAAGGCGACGAGGACAGGCTGTAATATGCCCACTCCAGCGCGAGACGCAATGATGCCCGTCATCACGGGGAAAATAGATCCCCCAATCTGACCAAACACAAACACGAAAGAAAGTGCTGTTGGTCGGATCTCTGGCGAGAAGAGCTTGGAACCGACAGAAATACCCTGCACGAGAATTGAGAGGATTAGATATCAAGACTGTCATGCATTTTTTCTACTTCTGGAGACAACTTACGGTTGCAAAGAACGGACCAGAAAAGAACCCGACAAAGCTCACGGCCACGGAGGCAGCGATGATGTTGGGGACACTGTGAACCTCGTCAGCAGGGGCCACGGAACTATTCGTGGGACAAGTTTGGGGGGACTCACAGCCAGAAGACCAACTGGAAACCGATGCAAAGGACAACATAAACTAAGACCATTCTCCGCTCGCCGAGACGATAGGTAGGCTCGGCCAGAAGGAGGCGACCCAGCATCGCACCCCCGTTGAACCCGGCTGGAACGTATCCCATCTGTCCGAGGTCGCCATTGCGGATTTCGACGAGGTACTCCACGATCCACCCGCTGGCCGTGATCGAAGCCCCAAGGAGGAAGAAGAAGAAGAGGCTTATCATCCACATCGACTTGTCCATGAGAGTAACTTTCACCAGCTGCGAGGCGCTCTTCTTCTCTCCGGCGTCCGTCTGCGGCCCCCCATGCTCCGGCGAGCCTGACTTGCGTCCCAGCTTGATGGTGTCGCGGAAGGCACAGAACGTCAGAGCGAGGTTGGCGGCGCCAATAGCCAGCGGGAAGGTGTAAAATAGGTACCAGCGGGAAGTCTCGCCGGCGGAGGCGATGGGCGTCGCGATGAAAGGCGCAACCAAGCACCCGGCCATGTACAGGGCGTGGATGAAAGCAAGCCAGCGGTGGGCGGCCTTCACGCTGGCGACGTAGGCGTTGGCCCCCGCGTCTTGGTAGGCCTGTCCGAGGCAGACGAGCCAGAAGGTGACGACGAAGAAGGGGAAGGGGGGCCTCCACACACGGAGAGCGTGGGCCAAAAGTTGGAAGAAGGCGCCGAAGGTGAGGAGGCCGCCGAGGTTGAACTTCTGGCTGAGATAGGTGTTTGTGAGGGCGGCGAGAAACCAGCCGAGGAAGTTTGCTCCGTATCTGACGCAGGGTGTTAGCACAGCAGCCTCTCAGCGTAGCAGAATCTGGGTGGAATCGTACACAATGGATACAACAGCCGTACTAATGTTGTAGTCGCGAATCATGTAGGGGAGAAGAGGCCCGACGCTGCCATCGTTGACCCCGGACATGAAGAAGGAGAAGCCGGCGGCAACAAGCTTCAATAGAGTCCTCCTGTCGAGTCCGTCTTCGTCGCAGGGCTCTGGGTGTGTTGCGGGTTCCGGAGCATCTCGTGATGGGGCTCGTTTCGACGCGTCGGCGAGCTCGTACGACTCTGTCAGCGCGGGTTCTTGCTGCGTGATGGTCGCCATTTTGACCCGACAATCATCGATTGGTGGTTGACAGTACCTTGCGACACGGTCTAGGGTTTTTGAATAGCCGCCTCCGTTGGTCTTATGTAGGAGAGAAATTGTTGTGATCGACGTGCCGGGGGCGGCTAAACGGCGGCTTCGGGTACGACAAGCAGCAGCTTCGGGGTGGGCAGTGGCTAAACTCCGGAGCGACTGGGTGGGTCCCGCTGTCATAGGCCCCGCTTATCCCGATGAATACCGGGCGCCGGCGCGGGTGTTCGGGCCAGCATCCGCCTGGACCGGAGGGGAAATAAACTGGAGTAAGGAGTGTGTATGCTCACACAACTGCTTGTGAAAGTGAGGGAGCTGCATAAAAATGAGAGGCGTTTGATTCAGTGTTGATTTTGTTGCAATGAAATTTCAGGCTCGCAATATGGCCAGGAGCTGCCTCGCCACCAGGCCTTTGTTTTCTCAGTATTATCTTTGACCACAACAAGCGCCGATCTTGTTATCCTCCAACACCAAACCCTTCAGCAACAAGACTAATGATTATGTTCTCCAGAGTAGGCACTGATAGTGACGTCACAAGAGATGGTATTCGTGTCGCAAACATGTACGTTACAGCAACAGATGAGGCAGCGTGGTCTGCAGCTCAAATCTGCAACCACTTGGGATTTCTGCTTCGCAAACTCCTCGGGTAATTAAAGCAGACCCAACATGGATACAGCCTGCTTTTTGACGACGGGTAACAATTGTCTAGTGGGTGTTTATCGTTTGAAACGGTCTACAAACTCTCCAAGTCATGAACGGTTTCGCCACGGAACTCATCCCATAGATACACAATCCGAACTAAAGGGAGTTCGCGGATGTGATGTGACCCGTGTGGCAGTTGGAATTCAATCACAGAATGGTGATGGATTGTGCGGAATAGTCGAGTATCGTCGTCCAGCCGGGATTTCCAGAGCATTGGGGACAAGAATGGAATGACTCGGTATCATTCGAACTAAGTATTGCCAAAGGAACCTCAACATTTGCGAGCGCCATCATCCAGTCGGAGCTTGTGCATGAACACTGTCGAATACGATATGAATCTCTTTGTCATAGCAATCGATTCAATCGTCGATCTCGATCAATAATAACAACTTTCGATTAGGGCAGGAGCTCCATAATCTGTAAATGCTGGAGGGTTAGCGCCGCGAATGATGTCGGTCGATGAAGTATAAGCCACCATGACGGCCTGATGAGACGAAGTCACTTTCCTTGATTGTCGGCCGACAGCCTCGTCCGGTATTGATGACATCAGTTCGGCAGGCAAGCAATATGTCACATCAAGAACTTGTGACTGACGCTTTCAATGCCGTCCACCTTTCGGGACCGGCGGTTGAGATACTTTTTTCCCGGTGCGTTGCGAGAAAGAGCAGTTGCTCGCCCCTAGAGTCTGATGATCGTAGGTCCTACGATGTATGTGCACAGACATGGGCTTTTGAATTCCCCCGTTCACCGTGTTACAGTACTGGTTTTCAATTTTTAACCACGGATAGCACAGAGACCCTGGGCTTCAGACTTGCGTACGCTAACCGGATATACCTGCCGGTAAACAATAGACATCCGCCAGTGCCTCAGCATAGTCTCGCTGGAACAGAATGTTCACATCTGCCGTCGGTGGCGTGTGACCGCCTGGGGCAAACACAATGGCCATCCGCATCGCATGGTGGCCACTTCCCGCATTGCCCGATCAGGAAGGTGAGTTCTTGAGTCATTCGACCGAGGTATGCAAACTTTCGCTGAGCGTTGCAAACTCTCGAGAAGGTTGGGGTGGGCATACATCGTACTGTTGCTGGCGGGGGAAAACGCCGCACATATTGCTCCGGCCTTAAAATAGCAAGGTTTCATGCATTGTCGATCGGACGGAGAACTCGACAAGGCCAAATCAGACGTTACCTGATTGAGATTCACCAATGTCCGTGAGGCAACATCGGACACAAACTGCGCTGCTTTGGTTTTCCGGGATGGTTTTCCCCCTTGATTCTTTTTTAAATGTCTATCTACTTTTCAGGAGAAATTTACTTTTTTGGTGCAGAGGATCTCAATAAACAGAAGCAAAGAAATGGAATGCGTGGGCGTGGAAACAAATGTCTGCAAGATGCCGCTGGCCATGTCTCTAGAACTGTACACCAAGCGTATCCGTACAGAGAGAGATAAACCCCGATCATCAGTCCAAGTTTGCCAAAAGATCTCGTCGCTTGATGAAGCGGACTAGTCGGCGTGTGTCATGCTGCTCCGAGTCCCTGACGGCCCTCCGCGCCATGTCGCTGGCCCCATCCTCGGCTGCTCCTCCGGCGGTTTTACCCGCTGCCGCGGCTCCGGCGCCGGCGCCGGCAGCCTCCTTGGCCTTCTTCTTGGCCTCGGGATCGTCATCCTTGCCCTTGCCCTTGCCCTTGCCATCCGGTCCGGCTGCCTCGGTACCGTTCGCGGCTGCTCCGGGAGGGGCAGCCTTGCCCTTGGCGTCTTTTCCTTTCGCATCCTTGGCCGCCTTGCCCTTGGCTTTTCCATCGGGCCCGACCTCGGTGCCATTGACGGCTGCTCCCGGAAGAGCCCCCTTCCCCTTGGCATCCTTTTTGGCATCTTTACCCTTTTTCCCTTTCGCCTTGCCATCAGGTCCCACGGGTTCCGTGCCGTTGGCGGCCGCAGCACCCGGGCCGGCAGCCCCGCGTTCACCCTCGGCCTTCTTCTTCGCATCGCCCTTGGCCTTCTTCGCGTCGTCCTTGCCCTTCTTTGCCTTTTTGCCTGCGGGATCGGTTCCATTACCCGCAGGTGGAGGCGGAGGGGGAGCGTTGGGATCGGGAGGAGGGGGACCTCCTTCAGGAGGAGGCGGCGGCGCTTCTCCGTTGGGTGGCGGAGGCGGAGGAGCAGCGTTCGGATCAGGGGGAGGCGGCGGTTCCTCGCCGTTCGGCGGCGGCGGAGGAGGCGCACCATCGGGAGGTGGCGGTGGAGCGGCATTCGGGTCAGGAGAAGGCGGCGGCGCTTCTCCGTTGGTTGGCGGAGGCGGAGGAGCAGCGTTCGGGTCCGGTGGAGGCGGTGCTTCTCCGTTAGACGGTGGCGGAGGAGGGGCTGCTGCACCAGAAGCCTGTGAAGCAGCTGGAGCACCCTCAGCAGCTAACGGGGCAGCCTCCGGGGTTGCATCGTCTAAAGAGAGTCAGCCGGTGAGTCAAAGAGTCGTCTCCGTGTGCACCTGACAAACCTTGAGCTTTGCCGTTGTCGGCACCAAGAGCAGACAAGACGCTGGCCACGTCCATCCTCTGGACGAAGTTTCTGATGTCGAGGTTTCGTGCTTTGATCGAGGAGCTGTCCAAAGACCGCTTTGGGTCCTCGGACACCTCTGCATCCTGGCGAGTCTCGTAGCTGGCAGTCACCGCCGCATTGAATAGCAGGACTGCCACGGCGGCTTGGCGCCATGATAGAGTAAGATTCATCGAGGGCAAACGTTGAGAACGGACGCGTATGATACTAAATGGTGTAGAAATTCAAACTCTTCTGCGGCATCAAGCCTATCAGAATGGAAGAAAAAGAAAAAGAAGCAAAAGTCTACGCTGTAGACTGTGACAACAGCAACAAGAGAAAAGAACGGGATGAGAAAAAGGTGTCTGCAAAGGATAGGCTTGAAGCTCCGGACCGACAGAGAGAGAAAAAAAAGACGAAAGACTCGGCCTAGATATACCCACGTTCGCCACATATGTGTGATACCTTGAGACTCGGCCGGGTTAGTCGGCCGTCTCTGCTCTCCATCGGAGTACCGCCATAGTAACTGCGGGCCAACCCAGACAATACTCACATCTTGAGCAGGGGCCAGTTTGAAGAGGATATTGGGGGAGGGATGGAACATGACACCACTTGAGGCGGGTGTCGTGGTTGGACCGAGTGTGTGGCCTGGCCCCAAAATGTAAGCATCGAGAGCAAGGAACCCGAGAGAAGGATTGCCCGCCTCGTTCAGCAAGGAACGTGATGCGCGAGGGGCTCTGGCTTCAGACACGATGAGAGAAACGACGCTGTGACAAGCTTCGGCCAGTGTGCGGGTCCAAAATTAGATTCATAGTCGAGACGATTCGGACCCCAGGGGTGGTGGACAAGAGGGTTTCATTCTGGAAGGGCACGGCCTTGTTGGACAGGACTCGAAGACAAGCTTAATCATGTCTTATGACGCGACGGCCAGCGGGGATATACGCTTGGGTCTCCCGTCCTTGAGTGAGTTTCTTTTTCTTGCTGCAAGAAGAGGAGAGAGGACACCAATGTCAAACAAGGTGTGCAGGGGGGGACGCCGTGCCTGTGGTGCCGACATGATCGGGAAAGGTTGTGGGTAAGGGGCGAGAAAGATGCCTCCTCCACCCTGTCCAAGAGCACACCTTACCGATTAGTATCTTTTTTGGCGGCCGGGGTCTGTATTCAGGGAAACCCTGTCACACATCTCAAGACAAGGCCAGCGACCATCACATCGCCATTCCGTCTAACCTCATGAGGAGAATGGCACGACCTCGAGGCGGTCGTCTTCGAGGACATCATTCATAACTTGTCCATCCAAAACAGGTTGATCGTCAGCATCGGAGTCGGCATACCGAGTCGGAAAGCACAACATCCGCCTCAGCGACGTTGTAGGCAGTAGTCCTCCGCTCAGGCAAGGCGTTGTATTCCAGTAGGCGACTTTGGCAAGACGAGACAGCCCCACGCGTGTCTGGAGCGCAAGGTTCCCGAACCATCCGTCACGAGTGCTGCGGGCGGCAAGTGGGCAGATTCGAGGAAATGAACGAAGCCGACAGCCATCAGCTCGAAGACCATGTCAAGATGGTTGTCAGGAAAACGCCGGGGCTCCAAACGGAGAAAAGGAAAAGAGATGGGAAAAGAGGAGGCGCAGGTGCAGCTGAGCTGAGCGAGTGAGGGTAATCCAGGCTGAATATCGTGCATCCCCGAGACACAAGAGGAAAGACGTAGTCCAAGTTTGCGGGGACCTTTATCCCCGGCAGTCATGCCGTCTTTGTCCGTAACCTGCCCTGCCGCGGAGGGTATAGCTTCATCGGTACTGTCGCAGGCTGGCTTTCCTCGATGCTGGGTTAGGGTGGCTGATCTTCGACATCTCACTGGCGTTTGGTCCTCGGAGTAGATTCCGCCCCAAGGCGACTCCAGTCCACGATCGAGGCCAGCGACCCAATGGCTGCGACGTATTACTGGTGCCCGCCAGAGGCTGTGAAGCCATTGTGGAAGGGCGCCAGGCATCCGGCGCAACGAGCCTTCTTCTGTTAAGGAAAGTTGTGTCACATGGCCCTCCTCACTAATAGCAGATGCCAAGAAGCCATTTGTCATTCCCCTAGGTTGGACAAGCATTTCATACGCAGTGGGCAGTGGTGCAACGATGTCAGCTCTAGATCATATGTAGTTTGTGGCTTGGGCTGGAACCGATCGATGGCTATGCGACTAGGCCGCATACGTCAAAAGTTTGACTCGTCGGGGTCGCAACCAGCGATTTTCATACCCGTCGGTGTGATGGGCTTGGGAGCGGCAAGGCAAAACAAATATGTCACTTCCCAGCAGTTGAAAGCTTGGTCTATTGCCTCGACAAATGCGGCCATGTCTTGTTCGTTTACCAGTGTTCCCAGACAAAGAACGAAGAGTGGCAACTTTCCGATTGTCAAAACTCGGTTTGCCGCTCGACAAAGTCGGAGAGTGCTAGTGCTCTCTCCTGCCCGGGCACCAAAACCTTGGCTTTTCCCTTGCGTCCTACTCTTTACTCATCCCTCATCTCTCTACATCCCGCATCGCAGTCCAGCTCCAAGACTGTTCATACAACGAAGTTCGGTGTTGACTCTCAGCAGTCTTGGATTCAACTACCGCGGTTCACCGACGTATTCTCATCTTACCTGAAGAAACCACTCTTCGGCTGTGGCAGCCATCCTTTGATAGCCTTGGCTTCGGAGGTAGCACGGCTATCCTCTGGGCAGCATGGCTATCGGCCGAAAGGAATTCCTAGTACGCAATTTACATGTATCTATGAGCATGTGAATAGCTGCTGACATGGTATCTAGACGGCGGAGTGGGTCCTTGTCTTTCTTTGCTTCGTCGTCGTCTTGGCCCGACTAGCAGTACGCACATGGCACAGAATATGGTCTTTTTGGCTATCCGAGATATTCCTCGTGCTCGCCCTCGTATTCTTCATTGCACTCGTCGTTGGAGATACGTACACAATGTCTATAGGCAAAAACGCTTTTGTCGATGAGTATTTTGATGAAGGCTTTGCAAAGGTATGTACATTACCCGCTGTCCAGCCCGCGACAAATAAGCAGATAGATACTGATTTGACTGTGTAGTGGAAATTTGCCAGTTCAGTCATCTTTGATCTGGGCTTTTACCTTCCAAGATTTAGTCTGCTGGCTTTCTATTACGAGCTTTTCCCAGCAGCCGAGAAGAGGTTACGACTGTGCCTCCACCTTGTCACAGCTTACTGTGCTTGTGCGTTTGCCACAACTACATTTGTGGACATATTCTGGTGCGGCGCTGATGTATCCCTAAACTGGTAAGCCACTCATGTTTTTCATGCCCAGTGCCATGGCACTGATGATTTTTGATGGTCTCTGACTCCCCTCAGGGTAGATAGTGAATCGGTTTGCACATTGGCTAGTTGTCCGGAGCCCATGTACATCAATTGGTCCATCGGAATCACCTCAGAATTACTTGGTAAGTTCCACAACAGCGCCTGCAACTGACCAAAGCCAGCCCCCCCCCCCGGTTCGTGGGCAAAAGTCAGTAAAGTTCCGTGACACTAACTAATGCATTAATTTCAAGTCTTTGCACTACCATTTGGAATTCTCAGGTTAAAAGCTTTAAAAATGAAAGACAGAAGAGCTTTGCTATGTATCTTCCTCCTGGGCATCGCTACCCTTATCACCAGCACTGTACGGTTTTACCTTACAGTGCAATCCATTTGGTCATTTTCGACCTGTAAGTATCCCCCTTACGTGTGACTTCAGTTTAGTCAACTAATCCGTCTTAGATCTCGTTGGCTCCGTTGAAATCGCCTCCCAGATCATTGTCATCGCCCTACCAGCCCTACGACCATTGCTCAGCGTCGTGGTGCGTTGGTGGAGCAAACACTTCCATTCAAGGATAGGGTCCCAAGATATAAAACAAGCTCAGCAAGTGCCTGGCACCGCTGCTAGCCACCAAAGCAAAGACAGAGTTGGAACGTGTTTCGATACCGTCGATACCACCAATGGGACTGCGTCACCTTAATTATTGTTATCGGGCATTGAGAAAGCTTGTTGAAAAGGACGAAGTGATACGATTCGCATTGAGCAGGAAATTTACAGGTAATGATGTATATACGTAAAAGCAAGTACATGTGCAGCATGTTTTCAGCATGGTACAGCTCATATAAATTTAATGACTAATCTCTACACCATGAATCCTTGGATTATTGTGGTGCGAAATCGATACTTTCGTTTTTAGTTCTCCCAAACCTTGACCACGGTGCGTAATCAACCAAGTCATTTCATCTGATACCTCCTCGCTGCTGGATTGACACCCGGCCAAGTGTATTTCGGTTGAAATGCAGGCGGTTGTCTCAAACCAGCAGATATCTTTAGTATCACGGAAATACCCTTATGAGAAAGAAAAGAACGATCACTAAGTAGGTGGTGATGTTGCTGGTTAGTGTTATCTGCAGAAGTGAAGACGAGAGAGGTGGTGGCAGTGATGGCCATGGGCAGAAACAAGGATTGCCCTGTCGAACACTTGCTTCGCCCACACCTTGATAATCATAGTTTGATTCCTGAATGTCCTGGGGGAGCGATGATAAAGTTGACCGTGCAGCAGTAGCACTAACGACAGATGCGGACTGGTGGCGGACAAGTGTTCGTCAAAGGCATCGTTTCAGTCACGGAGCCAACACTACCCGGGATGCCTTCCTCTCCTGTCCTACACAGTACAGGTAGTTCTCAGCGTGTCCCCCGCAAGTGGCGGAATGTGCTGTCACACCCAGTAACAGATGGGTGCCAGGGAGGGTTGACATGCGCACAGCAGTGAACCTGGGAAAGAAAACTCAAACATCATCGGACGACTATTTAAAAGTTGCCAAACCCGTTTCACCTTGCTTGTTAGGGGTTCACATAGTCCGCTAGCTCGATTCCTACCGCAGCTCGCCGACATCCTGATAGAACATTATCGGAGCCGCACAGCTCACGGATCGTCTCTCCTGGGGGGCCACATGCCTGGAACAGGAACTCTGAGCAGCCGAATCATGTGGAGTCAGGTTCGCGGGTGAATGGGAGTTGATTCATCAACCCCGTCATCTGAAGGTCGCTAGTCTGTCAAACACAAGTCATTAGTACGCCAATTCTGGCCCCCAACTCTGTCATCATAAGGTTTGCAGATACTGATGCAAGTGCAAACGCCCGTTGTTCGTCTTTCGGATCTCAACTGTCCCAATGAATCGATTAAGTCAGACTACCCACTTTTCGGCACCCCCCCCATTTCGGCACCCCAAAAATGAAGCTATTCCCATCATACTCGTCGACTTCAATTAATCATTGACTTCTTCTAGATGCAACAACAATACAGCTTTCAGCTTCACTAGGGTATTCAGAGTCGCTGGATTCGGCTGCATCATCCTCTTTTTCCCCAGCCTTAAGTTGCGCCTGCTGGATGTCTTTGATGTTGGCGAACTTAGTGTTAGGATCCAGCTGGACTGCCCTTCTTTTCCTTACTGCAGTATTGGTGACTTGGGCCTGCAGAAGCTCCAGTTTCTGCTGGGTATTTGCCAGCTCATATGCCTGCTCGCTGAAGCCTTTTTTCACCTTCCTGAATAGAAGGCGTTGAGTAAAGGCATCATTCTCCAGCTCTGTGAATAGCTTCAACTGCCCAGCTAGATCCTTCATCTTCCTTGGCGTCGACCATGCCACTGCAGATGACGCAGATACCCATCCTTCAGCTTCCTTGCCTCCAGACTGCCCTTTGCTGACCTGATCAGATGATCCTGATGCTGCTGGTGTTGATGGGAGCAGTAGGGAGCTCATCAGAGGCTTCGCCATAGAGACAGGCCATAACCCTGTCCATTTCCAACCACTTCTAATGTTCTGCATCGTCATACCTGCAGTACGAGCCTTCTGATAACAGCCTATAAAGTTCCTCTTGCCTACAACAGTTGAATCATTCCACTGACCAAGGTATCCAAGCTCCTTCCTATAGGCTGCCTTGACAGGGCTGAAGACTGACTGATCAAGTGGCTGGAGGACATGGGAGGTATGTGGCGGTAAGAACAATAGATGGATGTTGTTTATATAGCATAACCACATAAAGTCAGTCGTTGTATGACTCCCATGTCCATCCATGATCAGCAGCCTGACCTCCTTGCCCTGAGGAAGAGTCTGAGGGATGAAGACCTTCTGCAGCCATTCAACTGCAGTGGCATCTGAAGTCCATCCATTCTCCGTTGCAGTGAACTGCCATCCTTCATAAGGGCCAAGGTCTAGAGGAAACCACTGCTGCTGGACTGCCTTGCCCTTATAGATAACGAGGGGATTCAGAACATGGCCCAGGGCAGAGATGCATTCGATGATGGATACCCATGCCCTTGATCCAGGCTGTTTCTTACGTACAGACTTCGTCTCAGACATGCCCAGCACCAGCCCATTAGATCCCTGGCCCTCAAGGATACCAGTCTCATCCATGTTGTATCTATTAGCTGGTTTGATGCTGGTGATCTCTGGTATGGCGAGTAGTTTGAACCAGTCCCTGATGACCTCAGTAGATGCCCCATTAACACGCCTAGAATCGATAGGGCGACTTCTCTGGACCTTGACTGATGGATTCCTCTTCAAGAAGGCTTGGATCCAGCCTTTTCCTATAGGCTCTGTATCCCCCATGGCATGGAGGATCCTTTCTGCGAATAGCCTCACTTGCAGATGGGTTGGGGCAACACCAAGGGCATGCTGAATGCGAACCCATTCAGCCAGTTTAGCCTCCTGACTAACAGAAAGTCTCTGCAGGTCAGAAAAGGCAATTGACCTTGGTTGAGTGCCCTTAATCCGATACTGAAGTGTTGATCTTGGGATGCCATACACCTGACCAGCCCTCTTAATGGGCATGCCGTTGGTTATTGCGTCAAGGGCCTGATTGACTTCATCTTCGGTATACTGGCCCATAAGGTCGAAAAGAAGCTCTGAGGAAAAAATGAGGTTATTCGCATAAGTATAGAAAATGTTGTTGATGTTGAAAGTTGAGGGGTATGTTCTGGTGATGAGGCATTTGAGGCATTTTTGGGGTGCCGAAATGGGGGGGGTGCCGAAAAGTGGGTAGTCTGACTTACCGGACATGAAAGGAATGCACATAACACACGATAGATCATGACATGCCTGTCTCTGCACAAGCGTGTCTTGACACCAACAGCAACTTCTCTACTAAGTTTCTAGGCCAACCTTAAATCCCTCGCTGGTGGGTGGTGATAAAGCCAAATTCACGCGGGTTCCATCGAGCGCCCGTGAAACAGCTCGTCCGACTCTTGCCAAATGCATAACCGCGTTCAAGGCCAAGAGAAGAGACCTCTTCTTCGTCAGGTCGTTGATGGCCTTCCCCGTAGCAAGCCTTGCAAACTGCAACATTGGCACCTGGACCGAGCGATCGATCAGCGCACCTTGTTTTGTGATGGGCAGGGAGATTGACCTCATCCATGTCTGCCAACAATGCTTAATCGCCAACCTGGTGGTTTCTCTGACGTGCACTGTCGAAGATCGACACAGCCACCGGCCAGTTGTAGGAGGTGGTATGTCGCAGAGTCTACGAAGGGTCTGGTCCTCTAATCACTCTACACACGCAGTTTTCTCCGCAGCGGTCTCCGCTATACCCTCAGTTCTCAGATGAAAACCATCTCAACCAGATGCATACAGCAGATCTTGAACAAGCAGATGCAAGGGATAGGCGAGTTGGTCCGCAATAACCCCCACCCGAGGCCCCCGACGTGTAAGAAGATCCCAACGTGATGGTAAGGTCATGCTTTCAATGAAAAACTCTGGTAGATGCGTTCAGTATTTGTCAGGCGTTTTGGGTCAGACTCTCCCATCGCGCCGACCTCAAATGAACTGCCTCGCAATTCAGATCGTATTTGTCTACACAACTAGACCAGGATCCCGGCTTGTGATGCCATCTTTGATCTGATTCGAACGGGACAGTTTTCTGGAGGCACAAAAGGTATGAAGCGAATTTTAGAGTGTCCGACACGGTCTGTTTGAGTGAGAGGAGAGCCGGTACTACGCCACCGCAAGAAGACTGCCTAGCTGAACTCGCATGCCTCACTCTGTCGTTATGAACCAAGGTGTGTTAAGAGATGTAGGCGCAAAGTCGGTCCATCTAAATTTTCTCCTCATCGGCTGAGCAAACCTTTCTTGGCTTTCGGATTTGTTCTCGGTGCTTCTCATGATCGGAATTAGAGGGGGAATCACACATGGCCCCAAGGCTCTCAGTCTCTGGCAGAGGTGTGTCTATCCTAAAAGTTGCCAAGGATTGACAACACGTCCCAGTTGTACGATGACCATTCTCTGCTGGTTCCGCTACTCCAGTCACTGGTGAAACTTGGGGCGAAACCTCAGTTCTGACTTCTCCATCCGTTGTCCTTATACATGATGCTCCGCTTCTGGGGCTGACCGCTGACGTCTCGTTCTCGTTCTCGTGTTCAGATTTCTCCGTCACCGTAAGCCATATCCTCTCTGGCAATCTTCCAGAGTTTTTGGAGAACCGAAAGTGCATGCTGGCCCTACATTCGTCGGTAACATCGCCTTTTGTGCCTGGATCTCCTCACCTACCTCAGCATGGAGCTTAACTTAAAGGTAATTTCCCATTCTTTTAGGTTGCCCGACGACCAGCGGGCAATCATCGCGCACACAATGTCTTGTTTCATGTCGGCAATGACACTGGCAGCCCCCCCCTGGTGCTCCAATATCCAAATTTAGATTGCACGCTGATTTTCTGGTGATGCTTGTTTCATGGGTCGACCCAGACTGTAGACAGAAGACCGGCCGACAGTAACAGGGCAGCGCCCTTCGATGTCACAGAGAATCAGAGTTGGTGAGGGTGTGGCCTGCACGGGGCTGAACGGCATAATCCGACACGTAATGCTAGGCGCTCTGGTGTACGTAAAACCCCTCCTCCTCTGCGCTAATCAATAGCTGGATGACTTGAACTGATCATGAAATGATCATATGCTGTTGATTTTTTGATAGACTCAAAGTCTGGTACTTCTACTTTTTTCCGTTTCGTTGCCCTACCCCCTTGTCATTGGACAGCCCGTGATCAGAAATGGTCGCCTACTAACTTGCCTAAATGGCGATGGATGCGACACCTCGTTGAGACAGAGAGCCTCATGTGATGCAATGATTGAACTTGAACTTGCTTACTTGATAAGGTTCTTCTTTGCCTTGTAACAACTAACCGTGGCTGCCGTAACTTTTGCCCGCACTCTCACTTCCGCCTCTACATGCCGCATGACCGCATTGGTCCCTGGTCCCGGTTCCCACAACCTGCCGGATATTCTAGGACTCCATGCAAGTCCAAAGATGCTTCGATCAACTATTCGCATCCCATTGAACCCTCATTCTCATTTTTTGAATATAGGAGGAGGTAAGCCGTGAGACAGGTTCTGATACTGCAAACACCATGTCCACCAAAAAGCCAGCCTGAAGTAACCGTCCAAGCCATGAGCAGAACAGAAAGATTATCGGTCTTGTTAACCAACTTTCAAACATTATGAAACAGAGAGACAGCTTGTTCATAACGCTATATTCATCGAGCAAGTCCTCTGGTTCCAATGGGCATAGAGAAATCTTGACTTTCCGCCGATGAACCAGGCATCCCAGGCTGAGGGCACAGGTTTGCAATGCCAGGATTGATCCAGTGGACAAAAGGTCTTGCAATGCGTTTAACCTCGAGACCTAAGACGCAGACCTCGAATTTTTTCACGCCTGACAATATGACCATGGTTTGGGAACTCCCGGTATCTGATACAGCCGGTCACGCTATTGCAACAGAAACAGGGCTACTCAACAATACTCCCCCGCCCGACTTTCCCAAAGTCCAACAAGGAATCCTAGCATGCAACGGTTCTCTTTGCTCGGTTCCCTCCATCCCGTGATCGAGTAGATGGTGTCATCAAGCCGGCAGCAGACTCCCATTGCGAACGCCCGTTGTGGACGCAAGACACCCATCCAGGGAGCCATGAGACGGTCACCAAAAGCATCTGGCAATCAGCGAGCAGTTGACTTGCGTTTACGAGGTGCCACCAATGAGTTAACTGAACATTCAGGACGGGATGGTCGACAACATCCATTCCGAGTCATCCTAGAAAGCTGGGACGCCATTGAACCATGACTCCTTCGTCTCCAGCCTCCCTCGGCTGCCCTTAGTCAATCTAGGCTTTGTCCTGACACCACGCGCCATTTGAGTTTCCCGACCGCCTCCAACGTCTCTCAGTACATACGAGACATCATTTCTTCGGCCGCTCCTGGATTTCAATCTTGCTCTCCAGGGAGAAACACTCGCTGCAACAACCTTGCGTCGAATTGCAACTAAGAGGATAGACCAATGGGTAGAGGTCCTGGACATGCTGGTCACATTCAACCAGACTGTTCTACACCAGGAAAGTCCTAGACACCATGCCTGTCGACTGCTAACTTTTCGGCAGTTTGAGTCGCCCACCTGTAAGTGATTCCCGTTCAAAGATAACGTCGCTGCATTCCCCGAAGAACTGAAGAGGTTCCGACAACGATCACCTAAGGGAGCGACCCAGGAAACTCCAACCTGGAAAAGGTTCAGCTACACTCAGACACAGTGAATTTTTGGTTTAATGGCATAAAGAATTCAATGAGCCTGAGTTTCAAGTTCAAGAAGTCTTTTGGCTCCTACCTAAGTCCCTTTCCAGTAGCGTTGGACAATATCATTCAAAACATAGACCACCTTCATGTCTGGCCTACAAGGAACTTCACCTGCCAGTATCCTCAGCCCGTCGAATGTCGGTTCACTCGCCGGGAGTTTACTTACTCATTCAAGAAGTACTTTGCGCGCGTTATCGAACTGACCTTCTGGGTGGGAACACTCCAAAACTTCTATACAGGAAGTCTCGTGGCGGATGACAATTCGTCTCGCTATTCACAAAGTTGTCCAACCCATATTCGAATCTCTCCTGTCTTCAACTATAGGAGCCTTTTTGAATACAGATTGATCAAGATACGGGGCATTTTGCTTTGAAATCCATGCGGCATAGCAAATCCCATTAGGTGCCTGGCTAGCTCACAGTTCTGCCGTCCCCAAAATCAGTACCATGCTCAGATATGCTCACCTCATGAGTGAGCGAGAGCTGGAACGTAGTTTTCGCTGGGTCTTTCCAGCCCGGGCTACAAAATTAATTCGAGGCGGAACAACAGAGCAAACTTACAAGCCTTGCTGGAGAAAAAGCAATCACTATATCATTGATGAGGCAGAGTTTGCCGGGGTTATTTATTTACTTGGGGTTTTCAGTAATTATGAGAGGAAAGGAATATTCTTTCTAGGACAAATGTATCCCTTCAAAGAACACACAATGCGCACATTTTGTTTCTCGGCACTTAGCGATGAGAGCTTGCCAGCATGCCATCACAACATCATACAATCACAGCGCATGGAAAAGAGATAACCGCCTAGTCTCAAGTCTTTCCTCAGAGAGGCGTCCAACTTCTCAAGTCATCAATTTGTTGCAATATTTATTGACGTTTCACAACCAGGTATCGAATTCCTGTTTCAAGCCGGCAGCATCACTTCCCATTTTCGAGTGTGCTGGGACATCAGTATCTTGCTTCATCAGTGGAGGGGTCAGCAGGACCCTCGTAAGCACGGCGATCAAGTCAAAGGAGAGTCCCAATCACATAGTAAGATGTGGTGATGTTTGGCTAAACAGGTTCTGTTCCTGACTGTGTACTCCCAAAGCGGTATTTGGATTACGGTAGCCATCTTTAGGGCCAGCATCTTCAGCATCATCATCGTGATCGTTGACTTGTAGCTCTTAAACCAAAAGCCAGTGTTAACATTCGAAGAAGCGAGAAAATGAGTAATAGGCTCCTATAGTCTTTCAGTGTTTGTCAAGTCCAAAAATGAAATCTTCCTTTTTCGGCGTTATTGAGACATTTCAAACACGTAAACAACACAATATGCCAGCACTCGATGCCTTGCAAGGGACCGTGAGTATTTAATAACAATGACAACAGAACCGGTGTGTCCATGATTTCAGTTGACGTCTGTCCAGCTAGATTCCCTCTTAGAACTATGACCTAATCCCCCTTGAAACATGCTTAAAACCCGTCGCGATGGTTGGCGGTTGCCTGTGTGTGTTTTATTCTCACTTACACATGTCTCAGGAGCTGGAAAGAGTCTGGCGTCTACACGATTGTGCACACCTGGACGAGATGTTTCTTTCTGTTGCGGCGTCTTTCGGCATATCACTTCAGTTCGGGTCCAGTCGAAACAGAAAGCATCCCTTGATATCGCTTTTGTCTCCTCAGCTACAAAGTAGCAATCCAAGTTGCTGGGTTCAATATTCTTCGGACCTCGACTCTAATGTATCCTACAACAGCCCATTTTCGTCTCTATAGCATTAACCACCACAAACATCGCCGACCGAAGCAGCACCCTGGGCAGTTCGCAGCATGTGCCGGGTGGTCGAAGCCCTCGTCGTTTGCTGCAGCGAGCAGTGCGTCGCCGAGCCGAGCGAGAACCGCCTGCTGCTTCTCCGCCTCACGCCGAAACCTGAACCGGTCTTCCTTCTCTGCGAGCAGGCAAACAAGATGAGCTATCAAAACGACGGTAGTTTCCTCGGAATGCCCATCATAGTCACTTGCCCCGTCATGTGCTCCGACCTCGCTCATACCTCCTACAAACATCGGCTCTGGCTGACCTGTACTGCCTCTCGCGAGGTCATGGAGAGCCGAGCAGAGCGTCTCGCTCCATGCAAAGATCGTCTCGCCACTGGTCACGCTGAGACCGTTTCGGTTCACGGTGGCTACGACGGCAGCACCCTCCTTGGACACGAACGCATTCGGATGAGTGAGGGCACGCAGCGTATTGATGGTGATTGGACCTGCTGCGCCGCTGGCGAGTGCGTCAATGACATTTGCGACTACCGCGCGGCTGCCATTTTGTTCAGCATCTCTACGCAAGCGCCGAATGCCGAGAGTGACATATCCGATGTTCAGGAGGGTGGGTACACGGATATGAGTGAGAATGAGACTGAGCATGAGACTGAGAATAAGGACGAAGCCACGATTGTGGTCCGCGGTCACTGCGGCGGCTGCATTAGTTGTGGATTTGGTCAACAGTCAGATAGTTGAAGTATTCTTCAGAAATGCGATGTTCGACACAAGAGTTCACGTCAAGAGATGATTTCAATATCGTTTTGTGTGAGAAGTTGGTTAGAATGGGATAAATGGGTTTGCCCTCGAGGGTTCATTATGTTTTTTTCCAATACTCTTTTTGGTCGCATTTGATACTCACCGCGTAGAAAAAGATAATCCATGACAGATTGATTGCGGATGATTGAACGAACCCCGACAAATTATCAGTTTTGCGGTGTTTTAGCGTCAGCTTCACAGCACGTACCAGGCTTGCTGCTAAGACGACGATGGCTGAATGGCGACTTGCAATGATATCACGGAAACGTAACAGCCGGCAGCGCTAAACGGTCACTGGTATTGTCGTTACGTTGGGGTCAATTAGCATCTCGATGCTGCCGATCTTGTCATGCCTGTGCATCTGCGACGTCAGAGCACGGGGCGGTGGATTCTCCTACCTGTCAGTAGCGGGTTTGGGCAAACTGTGGGAGACAGCTAAGCTTTCAGACCCGGAGCGACGTCAGGGCATGAAGTCATTGGCATGTACATCACTTGAGCATGTTTGTCGGCCTTTGGCTGGAGCCTCCATGATCTCGGCCTGCAGGACTGACTACTGCTTGGTAGGATATCGTTGCCTGCCAGGGTTCAATACACGATGGGGAAAACTTGAGTCTTGGATGGAGATAAGAGTCGTAGACAAGAAGAGGGGGGGGGGGGGGGGGGGGGGATGACACTGAAGAAGATGGACTGATGAATCAACCGGGACCATCCCTCAGCGGCATCCCCACGCCGCATTGACATCTCATGTCGAATGGTTCATGCGCTGTCATCCGACATTTGAGCCCAAAAAACAAAACAAAAGGGGGCGTTCGTGTTGGCACGAGGGAGCGGCCCGAAGAGATGGAATGACGCTCGAAAAGAAACAAATTACGAGCAATGGCTATTCTGTCTGTCCCTGATGATGTGGGAAAGGTAGCCAGACGACCATGTCCCCCCCGTCGTCTCCCCCCTACGCATGCTCTTCTCGTGTGTCTCATGCTTGTCGTCTTGGAAATTTCCCTTCCTCCCACCACCCACCCGCCCAGCTGCTGGCTCGGCTACGCCAGTTCTCAATCTCAATCACACTACACACTAGCTGGGCGGATGAAGGGAATCACGGGATCCCACCAGCCCGCCTGTGCCCCCTGGGCACCTTAGCTGCACACCTCTTGGCAAACTGCCGGCAGCCCACTACGAGGCCGGTAGCAGCCATTGGCATCGTGGCAAGGGGCTCTTTGGGGGGAGCAGCTGCAGGCATGTTGATTTTTGGACAGTCGAACAGAACCAAGAAGTTCCTCCAAGCCGCTACCCTTTAGAGCTTTCAAGTTTCTATGTCATGTCATTCAATTCAAATCATCCACAACTTGTGGTGGCACCCGTTGAATTCGTATCCCAGATGAACAAGGCACCCCCTTATGTGAACTTTGGTTACGCCCGTCGTACCTGGAGCGGTTTTATCCAAGTTCCAATTGCCGGAACCAAATACCTTGTGCTTACAGAGGTACATACTTCTCGTGTGTTCCACTTCATTTGCTTCAACGGGCTCGTTTGCCATCTCATCTCATACTTCAACAGCGCGCCAAAAAACAAAAAAAAAGCTTCATTCACATCCACGAATCCCGACGCACATCCTCGCTCAACCGTGCGTGCACCTTGTGCCCCTCTCGCCGCGATGAGCCTCCTAGGCGAGATCTCCACGACTGTCCGTTCCAACATCCGAGAATTCTGGCCCGGCCTGGATCGCATCGCGATTGCTGCCGAACCCCCCCCCCCCCCCCCCCCCCCGCCCTCTGATGTCCTGCGTAGCGAACGAGTGTGTTCGGCCATCCCTGCCGCAGCAGCCCTGAATGGCTGCGATACCATCATGGGTGCGGGGGTGCTTACCCGTGCCCTCGCGGATGGTGTTGTCGATACTTTTGCTCGCGCAACCGTAGACCCCTCACTTGGGCGCCCTTCATGACGTTGAGACGTGTCGCATCTTGTCTTATTGGGAAACTCAGTGAGGGTATATGACTGAGCAGCATCCCCCTCCCCCGCGGCGACCGCTGGGCGTTTGCGTCTCACTCCGGCCCAACACTTACTTACCTGCCCACACCTCTGAATATTTACTTACAAATCTCAAAGCAACTTACACCGCCCAGCTCTTGTCAGTATGTCGAATAGGAAAGACCACGGCCTGAAGCAGCACGGCCTGTCGGACGACGCCGTGGAGGCCGGGCACGACTTCATTCACGACGCCGAGGTGGAGGAGGAGAGGGTGAGTGGCCCATGAAGCCAAACGCCAAGGGAGATGGATGGTGATAACAACGTTGCCCTTCACAGAGACACAGTGGAGACCAGAACACGATGCCCTCGCTGGCCTCGCAGCAGAAGAAAGGCGTGAACCTCGAGGGAATGCACCCGAGCGAGCCGGCGGGAAAGGAGAAGACGAGCAAGAAAGCCTAGCCCAGGGAGGGTCGTCGTCTTGGATGCGCGCAGCTTTACTCTTTACTGTAAGCGCGGCTCGTTTGCTTCGCGGTCCGGCGGGCGTCACACAAGGTGTTCGTTCTGCTTCAAACCATCCAGATTGAATAACCAAGGCTTATTGTAATGATTGCTGATGGGGGGGCGGGCATTTACCGTAATTGTTCCGAAAACCTGCTACTTTTGATCACGGAAGGGCTCTTTTGCAACACGTTGGAATCAAACAAGTACTTGAGCGTTTGTCTTATTGAAAAAGACTTGTTAAATATGCCTCTTTTCTAATGGGATGCAATGGCCGCGGCTTTGCAATACACCAGGAACTGAAGTGACGAAAAAGAAGAAGAAAAATGAGCCTGGACAAAGCTAGAGAACGCCCTAAAGATGGCTAAACGGGCCCATGACTCGGCCGTTTCTGCCAAAGGAATCGCCGACTTCGGACGTTTATCGCCAACCTTGCTGGAGCCGAAAACACCGGGGACGGACCGGACCAACCCAGTATCCAAAGCACCACACCTCGTCTCACCGCAAAGCGAGCGTCGTTCTCATCTTCCGTTCGTTTCATGCCGAGTTCGTTGTACAGTTTTTTCTCACTTGAGACACACACACAAAAAAAATAATGTCCTCCTCCCAAGAACACCCCCACCGCTTCGTGGTCCTCGGCGCCGGCGTCATCGGCCTCACCACCGCGCTGACCCTGAGGGCCGAGTACCCGGCGAGCAGCATCGCCGTCCTGGCGGAGCACTTCCCCGGCGACTACCACGTGGACTACTGCTCCCCCTGGGCCGGGGGCAACTGGTGCTCCTCCGCCAACGACAACGGCCTCCTCGAGTCGTTTGACCGCGTCGCCTTCGACCGGTTCCGGGAGATTGCCGAGACGACCCCCGAGGCCGGCATCAAGCGCTCGCCGCTGAGGATGATCTTTGATCAGCGGATCGAGGACGCCGAGATCCTCAGCAAGGGGACGGGGAAGCTCTGGTACGAAGACTTGGTCGGGGGCACGGTGCCGTTGAGAAAGGACGAGCTGCCGGACAAGGCCGTCTTCGGGATCGACGTGCCGTCTACGTTTGTGATTAACACGCAAATCTATCTGCAGTGGTGAGGATGAGGGTCTTTTTACTCCCATTTTTCACGTCGGATCCCCCGATAGACTTACAATCATAGGCTTCTCGAGCAATGTAGAAACGGCAAGATCGATCTCGTGCGCCGCCGGATCGCCCACATCAGAGAGGCCCGCCTCACGCCCGACGTGGCCGCCGTCTTCAACTGCACCGGGCTGGGCTCCTACTCCCTCGGCGGCGTGGAGGACAAGTCCATGTACCCGACCCGCGGCCAGACCATCCTCGTCGAGCAGCCCATCCGGCCCCTCGAGAGGATGTACTTCCGCTCGCCGCGCCGCGTCGACAACGACACCACGTACGTCTTCCAGAGGCCGCTCGCCGGGGGCGTCGTGCTCGGCGGCTGCCGCCAGGACGGGAACTGGGACGGGGAGGTCGATCCGGCGCTGGCCAAGACCATCCTCGAGAGGTGCTGCGCCCTGGCCCCCGAGCTGGGCCGCCCGGAGGATCTGAAAATCATCAAGCACGGCGTCGGGCTGAGGCCGAACCGCAAGGGTGGCCCGAGGATCGAGGCCGAGAAGAGCGGTGCGGGCTTGGTGGTTCACAACTACGGAGCATCCGGGGCAGGATACCAGGCGTCGTGGTGAGTTCACTCCCAGGTCCTCGGGAGAGTGTCGACCTGCGCTAACCAGTCTGTTAGGGGAATGGCGGCACACGCTGTTGGACTCGCAAAGGCAGAAATTGGGCCAGGAAAGCTGCCGGCAAAACTCTAGTTCAACAGCCAGATGATGAACATGCGTTGCCTCTAGGCTGCTGTGTCCTATGCTGCATCCGCGTCATACAGAAGAGCAATTTTTGCTGTTTCGTATCCAATCACTGCAAATTTTCCCTTTGCTTCTTCAGGTCGACTAAACAATGGTTTAACGTAGGTCATGCATGTATATATTATGGTAAGAATTCGATGAATATTAAGAGAATCCCGCCAGAGTTTCACCCTCGATCCGATGCCCTGCCTTCTTCTACACATTCGGCCACATGTAGCCCAGCCATTTATTCAGTGTCTGGTTCCAGGCGCCGCTCCCAAGCTGCACGTTGACCCAGCTGTCGACAAACTGCTTCCAGACAATGTCCCTGGGGATGGCGTACCCCAGCTCCTCAAAGTTGAACGGCACATCCAGCTGGGTGAGGCATATCTCGCCCTCGTGCATCTTGACCTGCAGCTGGACCTCGATGAGGTCCGAGATGACGGCGTCGGCCTTGCCGTCCAGGATCGCCTGGTAGACGGCGTTCTTGTCGTCGACCAGCACGATGGTCGCCGTCTTGATGTTCACGCGGTCAAAGGCCTCGTTGGTGCCGCCCGGGTTGACGGCGATCCGGACGCCCGACTTGTCCAGGGACTCGAGGTTCTTGTACTTGTCCGCGTCGGCGCAGCGGATGGCCGCCGTCTTGCCCACGCGCTGGATGGCGGTGGAGAAGAAGACGTCCCTGGCGCGGTCGAGGGTCAGGCTGACGCCGCCCATGGCGATGTCGTACTTGCCGGCCACCAGGTCGCTGGTGACGTTGGCCCACTTGGTTGGCACGAGCCGCGGCGGTTCCGTGAGGCCGAGAGCGCTGGACAGGGAGTGGGCGGCGTCGATGTCGGCGCCGACGTAGGTCGTGATGGTGGCTGTGGAGGTGGCGTCCCCGGTCGTGTTGTTCATGACGAGGTACGTGAAGGGCTTGTAGTCGCCCGTCGTGCCGACGTTGAGGTACCCGCGGGAGATGATGGTGTCGAGGAGCGAACTCACTCTGGTATACGATAGGGACGACCTTGGTGCTGTTACTGTCGCGGGTGTGTCCATCACCGAGCCGAGTTGTTGAGCCCCGGCGCATACGCTCAGCAGCGCCGTGAGGAGCGCAGATGTCTTCAAGTGCGCCATTGTTGATTTGCCGTCTGAAATCGAGAGATGTAAGTTGATGCGAAGCCGGTATCCATAAACCCACCTTCTCTCTCTCTCTCTTTCCCCCCTCCCCTTCTTCCCCAAGACCTTTAAACAGCGGATGAAGGATCACTTTTATTCTCATCCACAGTCCCAGGCGGACGGTTCCGGGGCCCCCGCATCTTCATTTAACGAGTGGATCGTTGCCAACGGCATGAACGCTAATTACGATAGCAAAGGGAGAAGGGGGCCTCTTATTGGTCTTCCGGACTTGTCGATGGATGCCAAGAAAAAAGCTAGATGGCCTGCCGGGGTCAAGAGTGAGGGTTCTGTTGGTCAGGCCAGAGAACAACTCAGAATCATTCGCTGTTTATTATATTACAAGACAGGCGTGGCCGGCGAGGGGCGTAGGGATGGCACCTCTTAAACATTTGGAGAAATGCTTGATTGAGTCTAAGAATAGCTGGCTGTAGCTGGCCAGGTGAAAAGGCGGTTTGTAGCGTAGGGCGCTCCATCCCAGCCACAGGAGGCTGTGCAGAACCCTCCAAGCAGGGATATCGTGAGTATTGCTGAAAGTGAGTTAAACAACGGGTGATTGTGAGCAGCAATAAGGTGAGCATCACCGGATGCGAGTGAGACGACAGGCCGGAGCTACCCAGCAGATCCCGAATGTTTTCGTTCGACTTGTCTACAAGAAATCCAACGATAGCAAAGTTCCTCGCGCAAATAGGTTTTTGTCCCACGCCTTTTCTGTCGGATAATTACTGAGGCTGGCACAATCTCTGTATCCCCCCAGACAGAGCTAATCTCTGGGAATAACCTACATCAGCTCAGACGTGCCGCTGTTCCGAGAGCGTCGTCTCTGAGTCACTGCCAGTGTTTGGGGCCTCGTCGCTGCCTGGAGCCAAGCGTGATAACGCAAGTTGGTCGATTAGAATCGTCGCATGTTGTTCTACGCCGCAAGCCGAACCAACGGTCTTGGTGTTCTGGGCAGACACTGCTGCCTAAAGACGCAACATGGGATTGGTGGGAGATGGATCGATGAGATGCCGAATGAGGAAGTTCGATTGGAGTTTGGATGACGGCAAAGGCTGGTTTACGGTGGTTCTCACGGGATATCAGACACAATCGCCAAGACGCAATTGCGGCATCGCACGTCTTGTGGCATTATTTAAAAAAAAAAAAAGTGTCTGTGATGGAAAAGGTAAAAAGAATCAAATTAAACTCAAAGACGTTCATTGCCAGCACCTCATTCACCAGTCTCCAATTTCGCCAGCTCATTATTAGCCATGACAGCAAAACAACCAGCCAGCGCCGAGGCCTCTGCCGATGTCTACGAAGAGTACATCCATGGAGTCCTCCGAGAGCAATATGGTCGAGAGGTGAGTACTATCGACACAAACTTTCGCTAATTTCGAATCCGTCCTCACACCCAGCAGGTCGTCGAGATAACGCCTCTTCGACACCACAATGCTCGAGTTTACGAGCTTCATATCAATCCCGGGACACAAGACACCGCGGCCGTGCCAAAGAAGCCCGGCGTGGCCCCTCTGCCTGCGCAGACCACGAGGCTCATCATGCGCTTCTCCGACCCAGCATCGATGCTGAACGAGGAAGTCAGGGTTCAGAACGAGGTGGCAATCATGTCGCTCATGCGCGAGGCCCTGGGCCCGGCCGACCCCTCGCTCGTTCCTGAAGTCTACGGTTGGGAGCCGTTCTCGAAGGGGAAGGGATGGACTCTGATCGAGTTCAAACAGGGCGTGCCGCTCGCTGGCAAGTTTGCCGGGATGGACCCGGACGTGAAGCGCGAGGTGCTCGCACAGGTTGCCGAGGTGTTCAAGCACATCCAGTCGTTCAAGCTGCCGGACTCCGTCAAGACCTACGGCGGCCTCAACTTCTCTGACGGGGGCGGGCTCGTCGGCGGCCCGACGCCCATTGCGGGCGGTGGTCCTTGCAACTCGCTCTCTGACCTCTACGCAGAGTACTTCCAGACGCAGATTGCCTTCGCCGACAAGTGTGACGTTGTCCGAGGGTGGAAGGACTCTGAGCTGCGAGCCAGACTGGAGAGATTCGGCAAAGAGGGGCTGAAGTCGCTTGTTGCACGGGTTGATGCGCGACTAACGCTGGTGCATGGAGACCTTGGTAAATCAGATACCCCCGTCCCCAATCCACATTTGTGGAGGGATATTGCTGACCATGGTAATCTCCAGACGGCCACAACATCTTGTTCGACGAGGGGACCAACAAGTTGACGGCGTTGCTGGACTACGACTTCGGCCACGTCGGCTCCCAGGCCGATGAGTACTTCTACTCGTTCCCCAGCATACACGGTCTTCTGATCCCGCCCTTTCTCGACGACCCAGAGGAGGTCCATCTCCGGCAATGCCTCCTCGACGGGTTTGGCCCGGAGGACGCCGAGCGGACGTGCGCGTCGATCGCCTGGGCGACGGCCGTCGCGAGAGACGACGAGTTCGCCAAGGCGGGCGTCGAGAGGCCCGCCGACATCGGGGGCATCGACGCGCTGTCGGCCGTGTTTTGGTTCATACAGAACATCAGCCCGCCCATGTTCTTTTTGGAGCGGTGGAGGTCCAGAGCGACGCCGGATCGGGTCGAGGCGGTGAAGAGGGAAGCGAGGGACAACTTGGAGAGGAACCTCGACGCGTGGGGGGTTTAGGACTGGTGCGCAGACGTGAATCCGGCGGGTGTTTGTCATTGGGGCAGTCTCTGGTAGGATTCATGAAGACCACTCTCTGAGTCAGTCAGCGGCATAGTGAACGTCACAACAACACATCTCACAGTACTCTGGAAGGGGTTTAGGCAGAAGGCAGCCAGGGTCGTCCAATAGAGTCTCTATAGACTTCGTGCACCTAACTCGTCATGAAGAAACTCATGTCTACTGCCAACCCGCTCCACTCACTCCCATCAGAACACAAAGTTGGCGGCAACCCCCTTGACCAGGTTCTCGGCGAGCAGCTTGTGGATGGCCAGGCCGGCGTGGTAGTTGTCGGCCCACAGGCAGTCGCTCGAGCCGTAGCACGTGGCGTCCCTGGCGCCGTACTTTGCAAAGTTGCCGACGACGGCGTCGAACGAGGGCTTGGTGTCGAAGACGAGGCCCTTGACGCCGCTGTTGGCGGACGTGAAGGCGGCGAGGCGGGTCTTTAGGGCCGCGTTGTAGGCGGCGATGTCAGAGCGCAGACGGGCCAGGTCAGTCTCGGACTGGCCGATCATGGCGGGGATCTGGTCAGAGAAGGCTATGGAAGGGGGAGGGGGAAGTAGTTAGTGACTTTTTGTGTCAGAATCTCGGGGTAGTGACCAGAGACGACGTACGAGGGACAGTAAGCAGGACAAAATTGGCAAGGCCGTCGTCGGCGAGGGTCTGGAGCAGCTCGAAGTAGCGGTCCATGATCTTAGCGACCGGCGCGGACTGCCTGTCCCAAAAGGGCTCGCCGACGTCGTTGATACCGATCCAGACGGCGACGAGGGCGCTGGCCTTGTCGACCTTGGCGGAGGCGTACTGGGTGTACTGCGCGACCTGGTCATCGACGCAAAACTGGGCGTAGGTGTCGACGATGTCCTTGTCGGTGGTGGCGCCCGTGACGGCGAAGTCGTACGTCAGGATCAGCGAGGTGTTGAGGGTGCTGGTGAGGTGGCCGACCCAGTTGAGGCCGCTCGAGGTGGTCTGACCCGGCAGCCCGGGGTTGCCGAGCGGGTTTCCGGCGGCCGGGAGGGTGCCGCCGGGCCAGAAGCCGACGGTGGAGTAGGAGTCGCCGCTATGGACATTTTTGATCCGAGTCAGACAGGCAGGCTTTGTTTGGTTGACTGTTGCCGATGAGACGTCGAAAGAACTTACAAGACGATCAGGTTCTTGGAGCCGGTCTGTCGCGGGGAGACGGCGGGGGTGGGGTTGGCAAAGGACAGGGACAGGCCGGCGGCGAGCGAGATGGCTTGGGTGAAGGACCTCATTGTGTCAAAAGGATTTTTTATGTTTGTGCTATGTTATGTACCAGCAGAATATCAACACGAACGAAATAGAAACTATCGGTAGAACGAAGCGAATGAGGCGACCGAGCGTGTGTGTAGGGGGACACAGCTGCAACGAAAGACGGACAGACAGACAGACAGACAGGACAGCGGCGATCGCTCACGTCTCGCGGGTGACAGCAGCACTCGCAGTATAAATTGTCTCCCCTCCAGGAATCCCCTCATTCCTAGGAAAGCTCGGTAGCATGGGGCTGTCTCGTCAAGAACAAGTTCGTCACTGTGCGTTTGCAGTACATTGATTTCCCCATCCCTGGCCCAGTCCTCACCCAACACCATTGGTGGAACTCCCCGTGGAAGCTCGGGCCGGGGGCGAAGCATCTCCCAAAAGGGGAGAGATTGCAGGTCGCAATGTTGGGTCTTGCGGGGCCGAGAGCGACCCCGTGGACCCCTTTCCAGCGGTTCGAGGCGACTCAGAGGTGGCCGAAGATGGTCGGGGAGTTAGGCTTCTCGATTTGCCAAGTTTCCCCCTTGGATGGAGACCCGTGGCCTTGAGAGAAAGTTTGGAGAGGGTTGAGAGGGTTGAGTGTGTTGTTATTTACCTGTTGCGGTGCACCATTGGCACCAACTTGCCAACTTGACTATAGGCACCTACTTAGCCTAGAACTTAGCTGAGAGGGATTGCCTACTTGAACAAGCAGCAGATGCAAACTTCGATTCAGGCGGCTTGCTTGGGAAAATCTGCACTTACAACTACTTTAATGCAATGTATTTATGCACATTTGACTAATGCAACAGACTTATGCAACATTGGCTACCTACTTCAATTGACAGGGAAGTTGCATCCGACTGGACTGACTACTGACATAGGGCAGCTGTCACCGATTCTGCCAGCTTCAGCCAGGTGGCGCCGTAATGTGGAGCCATCCGTCTCCCACTCGGCCGTGCCGGAGACCTCATCCAACGATCAATGCAACCAGCTCAATTGGCCAAGAGCCCAGAAAACCGTATTTTCCCCTGAACAACCATCGACAACAAGATCTCACCAGGTTCTTATAAGATTTTGATAGTGAGCATTGTCAAGTTCCATCCTATATTGATGTACGTTAGGTACCGAAACGAAACACACAACCTCGACAGCCTCCCCTTAAAACGGAGGGTTGGCGTTTTCCAACAGCTGCACAAAGTACTCCTGGAACCAGGAACCGGCCTCCGGCGCCGGCACGACGGACGAATTCGAGCTGCACTTCTCATCATAGCGCACCGCCGTCGTGTCGCTGGTGCCGTCCGCCTGGCCGCCCGGCTTGACCCAGACCACGGCGTCCAGCGTCTCGACCCCCGTCTGCACCGTCGGCCGCGGCCCGAATCCCGTGTCCTTGATGTTGCACCAGTCACCCCACGTCTCCCGTCCCGTCGGCTGCTTGCCGCTGCGGCCCTGGTCGACGATGAAGTGGGCCGGGAAGCCCGCCTCACGCAGGTGCGGCGCCAACGCCGCGTGGAACTTGGACTCGTCCCAATTCTCACTTGGCGCCGTGTACGGGGGCGCAGTCGTCAAGTTCCAGCCATTAAAGTTGGACACGTTACTACACGTTCCCCTAACCGACTTCGGCGACCCGGCCTTCTTGTACAGCTCAGCATAGAGCTCTGCCGTAGGAGCTAGAGAATCCTCCCAGCCCAGCCAACCTGCGTGGCCTACATCGACGTAGATGGCGACGTTCTCGAGGTTGAGTGTCTTCAAAGCGTATTCAGTTCCCTCCTTGTACGCATCGGCGGCGCCGGCGCACTTGGGGACGGCCATGTTCTGCTCAGTCATCAGCACACCAGGTATCAACCAAGGCAGGTGCGAAGGAATGGAAACTAACCGTAATAAGATTGGCAAGTCCATCAGGTTCTGTTGGTTTCACAAAATTAGCATGTTGTGCTACACTGACGTTGTGCCGCGGGGGCTGCACGAACCGTAGACAAAGACCTGGCGGACGTCGGAGTACTCCTTGGCCAACGCCGCGATGGGGTCGATGTACTCCTTCTTGTACTTCTCAACGCCGCCGTCGGCGATCAAGAGCTCGCCTGCCGATGCCTTGGCGGAGCAGTCGCGGTCGGGGAAGTTGTAGATGACATAGGTGCCGGCGTACGGCGGGTTGGCGCCTTCCTGGTTGAGCTTGCGGATCTGCGCGAGGGTGCTGTTCATCAGGCTGATGTTCTCGCGAGTGTCACTGCGGTTGTCAGTCAATGATCGTACGTTTTATAGAAGAGAGCGAAAAGTGGTGACTCACAGCCATGAGAACGTGGGCACCTCGGCGACCTTGGCCGCCTTCTCCGCGAGCTCGCCGGTCAGCTGGGGGATGGCGAGGGTCTTGATCTCGTCGACGTATGTGGGGTTGATGAACAGCTGTCTGTCGGCCAATGGGTTTCCCTCGTAGGAGGCGACCTTTCCCTCGTAAGCGGTGACCTTTCCCTCGTAGGAGTTGACCTTTCTCTCGTAGGGGGTGGCCTTTCCATCGTAGGAGTTGACGTCACGGAGTTTAAAGGGCCCCGCCAGGGCAGCAGCCGGCGCAAGTGCTGCGGCGAGAAGAAGCTGTGCTACGACCATTGCAAAGGATGGGTTAGAAACGAGAGTCTGTTGAAGTAAAGGAGTGTCGTATCCAAACGGATGTTGGCGTGATGGGCTGTCATCTCATGATGTCCGTACCGATGGGGCGTGGGCGCTTCAAACTTCTTATACAAGATTAACTCATCCCGCCAAGCTGAGGGGGTTTGGGTTCTCATCCCGAGGGGAGGGGGAGTTAACAATTTCGACTCGCTCTCGCACCTCATGAGGTGCAGGCCCAAGGGTTCCGGACGACGCGCTGGTCCTTCATTTAGACGTGATCCGCCAAGGATGTCGGGACGATCTCTACATCGTAGGCTTCTCCGTGCCGACCGATTCTGAAGTTCTCTGAGGTTACTTTTTTGTGCCGTGTGAGGTACAATGCGGCCGGGCCTTTGGCGGCGGGGGTGATGCTGGATGGCCAGCCAGCTGCATTGGCGCCGAGCCCTTCGATCCCTGGATGTTTGCCAGGGTGGGACAGTTGGGGGGGGGGGCGGTTCGTAGCACGGCTTGGAGGAGAGAACATGCCATGACGGTCCCGTGGAGAGGCTCCCCAAATGACCAGGGGAGGTCAACTCATCCCTCCAGGATACCGGCAGTGCTCAACGTTCGTGCTCCCTCAGTCTCTGGCGGGTTCGGACGAGGACATAATATCGAGAGGGTGTCATCTGGCCAACGACAACGCCTCGACAGGGTATAGATTTGGGGGCGGCAGATTGATTAAGGGGAACGCTGCGTCCAGGAGATTGTTGTCGGTCCGGGAGGGTGGCCTCGTTTATGATGAGTAAACCTTGAAGGTTGGAGAAAACCTTATTGCGATGGGAATAGAGTGAGGTGGGGAGAGGGGAATACGTTTTAGCGCCTTGGGTGCGGGTCGACGACGAGTCAATGGCTATCGACAGCGTGTGCAACTGAGACAATGAGTAATCAAGCTTAACTGGCGTGAGGCTAGTGTTGCTGATTGAAGCATGGTTGTTTTCTTCGGACACCGATCGACGAACGCTCCGAGGGCTGCGGCCTCAGAGCCCGATCCGGGCCTTAAGTCCCCGAGGGGCCGACGGCTGGCTACCTGGAAAAGGGGCCGTCAAGGGGTCAGACAGGGTGAGAAGGCCTTCTAGACGGTTACACAGTCATCTATCTACATATGCAGCATTGGACTTGCCCCGCCCTTGTTGAACAGGGCCATCAGTCTGACAGCACTATACTCCGTACTGTCCATACATAGTATACCTAGCCAAAACGCTGGAGTTGTCTCCATTCCGAAAGACTTTTGAAAGGACATAATGACAATGCTGGAGATGTACTGTTGCCAGTGTCTTGGCTCAATGCGGTTGTGAATGAATAGTAGCTATGTAAATGGTTTTCTAGTGCAATCAACATGACTACTGAAAGGAGGGACAGGAATGAAGATCTTAACAGATCTTAAGAGATCATCTCAGGGTCAGGATCTCCTGCTGAATCTTACTTGTCTTGGTGGGAAAAAAGACCCATTGCATAGCACAGACTACTCTAGTCATTTCGGCGAGGGTACCGCCGGGCCCCATCGGCGTGGCCGGCACTGGAGCAGACGCCATTTCGGCCGAAATTAGCCGATACCGACAGACGGCCCGGCGTTTCGGCCGAGTACGTACCTGGAGACGGCAGTCACCTCACAGGGTGTATTACGACGCGCTTTCCGGTCATTTTTTATGATGTACTGTAAAACAAGAAATGGAACTGTATTCTGCATGCGTGTTATACTGGTCTTGCGATTTGATAGACATGAAGGCTATGGCTGAGAGCAGGGTCGACTGGAACGGCGTACTAGGCAGCTGGACATTAAGTAGGGATACAACAGCGGCGACGGTGGCATTAAAGATCTTGCGGCAGGCCTCTGTGTCTCCTTTGTCCAGGGCAGGGTCGCTGGCAAAGAGACGGGCGAAGGCATCGGCGACATTAGGCGGCAGTATAACAGGCTTGTCACTATGAGCACAGCAGGGCGCAGTATCCAGGCAGGCACGTCAGGCAGTATAGTAGCTACAAACGCATGTATCTTTTATTATGCGTGTATGTAATTGTGCATTGTGGACTGCTGGATGTCGCAGTTAGAGGTGTCAGTATTGTCTTCGTTCGCCGAGCGGCAGTTCAGCTCTTCAAGGACGGGGTGGCCCCAGAGCTGTCTTTTTTGACAGTTTCCTCATGCATCATAGTAACCCGTATCCATCTGGGGACTGACTGATTGTAGCACTGCATGGTGTTTGTCATTCAGAATAACAGTCTTATTGTTACTCAACGCAGCCCCGATCATTTCAACCAATCGGGAACACAATGCCAGTGTCGGAGATGGGCAATCCCGGACACATCTGGCCCCACCACGTCGGTTCCTTCCATTTCACGATCTTGCATGTTCATAACAAATAGCACTCAGATCGATGTTACAGTGAAAAGTATAATAGGTTTCACTAAAATATTCTAGTTAACATCCTTAGTAGTAGTGGTGTTGAGCTGTGGCTTGTAGGGCAATTGCCAACAGAGCCAGAACTGGCTTACTGGTAATTCGTCAAGGATCCAGCCCTTCCGAAAGCTGCCTGGTGGCTGTCTTTGCTCCCCTGCCTTTCGTCCCATAGTTCTCCCTTCTTACTGTCATTGTCAGAGATGAACTTCAGTGTCAGCTATCATCATGGCGCCGCAACTGGCTGCTGTGTAGCGTTTCAACTGCACTGTCCATAATGGGATGTGACTTCGGTTTCTTATCACCCACCTAAGCAGCCTTTCCCACAGTATTGACTGAGTATCTATATACTTGTGTCAAATTATAGTGAGAGTACTTTTGCGTAAGTTCTCTCCTGGTCTGGGTCGAACTATTTATTACGTGTTAAGCAATAATTATTATTTTCTCTCTCTCCCTCTCTCCCTCTCTTGATAATATTTAGAGAGCTAGAGTTTTCGAATCGAGGTCATCTGAATATTACAACAACTAAAATAAGCAAACCACGCACTAATTATAAGCAGTTGGTAGCGACATAAAGTAGAAATGTTTTGAGTTCTGAATTCAACGTAGAGATCAGTAAACTGAGAGTCCTAGAAATTTATACCACATGCTACGAAATCTATATCAAGCGCATTGAATGCCATTGATCCATCTCCGAAGGGAACTTCTTCCTCTTGTCAATCGGCTCGTCACGTGTACAGTTCCGTCCGTCTTCTGAAATAACACAAACCGCTGGACCAATCACTTTGCCCTTGTGGAGCGGCATCCTTCCGTCCGACACATTTCTCTTGTGCTGAGGGGACGGCTCTCCAACGTACTTCACGGCGAGCATCGTGGTTTGCCGGAAATCCCATCCCATCACCCTCCAAGAGGCCCTTTGCCCATCACGTTCCCATTCTAGGCCTTTAGATGAGGTAGGATACCGCTCAAGGGTATCAGGGTTTCTTATGTTGGAAAAGAATGGTAGGCTCCGCCTTCGAGACTTTGACCAGTCAGGGACCCATGACGGATAGGATGCATCTTCTGCATGGTAGACGGGACCGAATTCGAATAAATGAATCAGTAATTGGAAGTTGGTGGCGCTGTGGTCAAGACCAAAGGCCGATGAAGCAACCTGTCTGTACAATCCCGTCCAGTGGGCAGTGTAGTCGAGATGAAATCGATTGCCATCCGGTACGAGGCCAAAGAGGGCGGCGATACGGTCTTTGGGGTCATGACACTCGGCTTCATGGAAGTACCACAGCAGCTCCAGTATCCCGCGCTTGGTGTTGGGCTCGCGCAAGTTTGTCGCCATGTTGATTGGGTAAGAAGCCACTTCCAAGCTGAGGAAACGCGTGGCGGCCCAGGAGATTGAAAGTAGAGGGATGGAATGCCGCCCACAGTGAACGGTTGCCTCGCGGGCGAGGATCGCCTCCTGGACGACCCATCGACGGGTGAGCCAAGACCGCAAAAAGAAGTCGTGTAGGAACCTAAGCCCGATCAATGCGTCGTCACGATCGAAGATTTCGTTCAAGTGAAAGACAACGCGTCCAGCCATATCCCACTGCGGTTGAATTTCAGGGAGCCGACTGAGTATCCGCAAAAGCTTGAGGACCTTCGCAGTCATGCGGTCCTCCGCACCCAACCAAATGCAGACGTCTTTTGCCTCTCCATATATTCGTCCCATCAGAGGGACTTGCTGGGTCTTCTCCAACCCGTTTGTCTGATCGAGACATATGGCGTCAATCCACAAACAACAGGGCTGATCCCG
The DNA here is from genome assembly GCF_001672515.1 of Colletotrichum higginsianum IMI 349063. Taxonomy (NCBI): domain Eukaryota; kingdom Fungi; phylum Ascomycota; class Sordariomycetes; order Glomerellales; family Glomerellaceae; genus Colletotrichum; species Colletotrichum higginsianum. The sequence continues at coordinate 354,468 of NC_030957.1, read as the reverse complement.
CGCGCGAAAACGTCGCAAGAGGGCGTCGACGTTGGAGGTAATCCTCACGCACGAGATGTCATCGTCATCGCACCTGATTTCCAAGGTCCGCGAGGGGCTTTGCTCGCCCCATGTGTATGAAACAGCAGAGTATTCTTCTCTCTGTGCCGAACGCCGGCGTTGGAAGATCCTGCAACTCAAGGGATCTCTTTCATCCACCGCCGGGTCTAGAGCAATGAGTCGCAGTGCATCTTCCGTTCCCAAAGGTTCGTAGTCGTATTGATTAAAGACCGGCATGGCCTCGTTGTTTTCTGGAATCAGATTCTTGTACGGGATTCCTTGTATCGAAGGGCGGCGGAAGAGGGATGCTAGCGAGCGAATATGATGATGTCGACGCCGTCGCGGGTACGGTTGATTTCCATGTATATTGTTTGTTCGTCGCTCTGTTGACACTTCACTTGGGAAGCGGGGTGCCGACGGTGATCTGATTCCAGAGTAGGCTCTTGCCAATCAAGGTCGTTGGCGGAAACGCCCTTCCTGCATGTATGGTTACTGCAGGCCGAGCACTCTACGGCATGTGGTTGGCGAAGAAGTTCGTGGCCACGTCACTTATCTTAATACTTCCTGGGACGTGGACGGTGTGGTTTCCTTTTATTGCGTGCCGGATAACGGTTCATGCGAATGGCTGGGCGACACATCGCAACATTGGTTCTGATATACCTCAGTATACCTATCAGAGTGGTAATGAAAGCCAGCTACTTGGATTCAAGGCTAGTTAATAGGGTAGTTGTAGGCTTAGAAGCCTTTATGATATTAAATTTCTATAGAAACTTTATGATGTGTTCAGTGTTGGGCATAATACTTCTACTATGTTTTTTCTTCTTAACCGTGTTTTTCTTAATATTGTGTACCTGTGCAACCTTAAGAGGGCCCCTCCTTGGCAACGTATCGCAGCAGTTTTCTTTTAGATACGTTGGTACTATCACACAATACCCTCAACCTTGTTTGCATCCACAACACACCCAACTTGAACCACCCGATGGGCAGGCTGGAAACCGCTTCTCCGGGACCACACAGGACGGACCGGCGCTTACTCATGCCCATAGGCAAAGGAGTGGATCAAAACGGAAATGACAAGGGAACGGCATCGTAGCTGAGCCACGCAAACATCACGTTTTTCGACGCTGATCATGGCCTATCCCAGGATCGTCCGGCCTCTTCGTCAAGTTTACCCTCGATTAGCAGCGCCATTCCATGACTACCCACACGCTTAGCTCGATATTAGTTCCGGAGTTCCGCTGCCGTATTTACAACCCCACACCGGCCGGCCGAGTTCACCAACCCGGTGGGAGGGAGATAAGATGAAGGGCCCATCTGATTAGATCATGTTTGATCCGAGTTTTGCCAAAATCCCTCGTACCACCACTACCAGACCATACCTGTATAGAGACTGGTCCCAGACGGTTTCCTCATGGCCCGCCCACTTTCGTTCTCTAGACCTGACGATCGCTGCATCCTGGCCCAAAAGCCGCCGCAAATTTTTCACACATCTGCGGAAGTCCTCTGCCTAATCGATGGTCCGGTGAGCATGGGCAGCAATATGTCGAGAATGTCGAGTCTAGCACATCTGACGGATCCTTCGGGACTTGCTGGAAAACTACTTCTATCCCAGACGTCTCCTGCCATGATGTCGTCTCCTGGATACCTCCATAACCGCGGCTCGTGAATCGTCCGTCCCTCAGCCCCCCCCGCTAGAAGCCTCTGCCATCTCGCCGCCGTCATGAACAGCAACACCAAGGAGACGGGCGTCTTCTCAGACGACACCCACCTCCCCAGGGACGGCACCATCTCCCCCTCAACGGACCGCGAGGAAGTGCCCATCTCCTCCGTGGGCGAGGTCCTCCAGTCCCAGGGCGTCACGCGCATGGAGGCCGTCTACCGCGAGGCCAAGCAGAGCCGGCTCTCGTTCTACCTCGTCGGCGTCTCGGTGCTCGTCTGCGCGTGGGCCTACTCGCTCGACGGTTCGACGACGTCCTACTACAGCATCGACGCCTCGTCGCACTACAAGCAGCACTCGTCCGTGCTGTCGACGCTCTCCATCGCCACGGGCATCATCTCGGCCGTCTCGAAGCCCTTCGTCGCCAAAGTCTCCGACGTCACCTCCCGGCCGTACACGTACATCGTCACGCTCCTCTTCTACGTCGTCGGCTACGTCGTCGCGGCCTCGAGCGCCTCCATCTCGGCCTACGTCGCGGGCGAGGTCCTCGTCGCCGTCGGCTCGTCGGGGCTCGACCTCACCAACGACATCATCGTCGCGGACCTGACGCCCCTGGAGTGGCGCGGGTTCGTCAGCTCGCTGCTGTCGACGCCCTTCATCATCAACACCTGGTTCGCCGGCAAGATCGTCGACGCCGTGCAGGCGAGGGACCAGTGGCGGTGGGGGTACGGCATGTTCGCCATCATCATGCCCGCCGCCCTCGGCCCGGCCATCGCGACGCTGCTGTACCTCGACAGAAAGGCCAGGAACGAGGGCGTCGTCAACCTCGCGTCCTCGAACGCGGCTCGTCGTGCGGCGGAGGAGCTGGCCGAGGAGAAGGGCTACGACGGGCCCCGCGGCGCCATCGTGGCTCCCGCTCCCCCGGAACCTTCGGCCGCCTGGACCGAGAGCCTCAAGCGCAGCCTCGTCGAGATCGACGCGTTCGGGCTTGTTCTTCTGGGGTTCGGATGGACTCTGCTGCTTCTGCCGTTTAGTCTGAAGACGTACGCGGACCACGGCTGGCGGAACCGGTCCCTCATCGCCATGATGGTCGTAGGAGGGGTTCTGCTCGTCGCCTACGTCGTCTACGAGATGAAGTGGGCAAAGGTGCCCAGCGCGCCGCGCAGACTCGTCATGAACAAGACGTTCCTTATGGCTATTGTCATTGACTCTTTCTACATGCGTGAGTTTTCGGTCCTGGCCAAGAACATTGACGTACCCCTTGAATTGTACGTGTTCAAGCTCCTACTAACACAACTCGCAACTCAGTCGCCGGCAACATGAGAGGCCTGTACTGGTCATCCTACGTGTACATCGCCAAGCCGTGGTCCTCGCAAGACTGGGTGTACTACAACAACACGCTGACCCTCGCCCTCTGCGTCTTCGGTCTGGTCGCCGGCCTCCTCCAGCGGTGGACACACCGTTACAAGATGCTCCAGATCATCGGCCTCTGCATCAAGATCATCGGCATGGGCATCATGATCGACGGGCCCCGGGCTACGATCTCAACGGCGCCCATGGTCCTTTCGCTCGTCATGATCGGCTGCGGCGGCGCCTTCTCCGTCGTCGGCTCACGTGTGGCCTCACAGGCGTCCGTCCCTCATCAGGACGTCGCCCTGGCCATCGCCCTGCTCTCGCTCTGGTCCAAGATCGGCAGTTCCGTCGGCAGCGCCGTCGTCGCCGTCATCTGGGCGGACAGGATGCCAAAGCTCCTGCGCCGTCACCTGCCCGCCTCCGCGACGGACAAGGACGTCCAGAGCCTGTTCAACAGCGTCCGGGCGATACGCACCAAGTTCGCCTTTGACGATCCCATGAGGCAGGGGGCCATCGAGGCGTACCGCCGCACGCTGTACTACTGCCTCGTGCCGGCGCTGGCGCTGGCGTTCGTGCCCCTCGTCGCGGCCCTCTTCCAGACCAACTTCTACCTGGGCAAGCAGCACAACGCCGTAACGAACGTTGGCAACGATGGACTGGTGCTCAGAGAGGAGGACCGCAACCCGGAACCTCTACCGCCAGCGAGAAACAAGAAGGAGGCGTTTCTGAGATTTTGGGCCGGGAGGAAATAAAGGTTGTGTATCGTGGCCTCGGCCGTTGTTGGATGTGATTCTTCCCCGATGCCCGTCGCCCGTCGCCCGTCGCCCGGCCTGGGTAGAGAACATCGCACATGCAGGCAGAATCATGCACACAACCTCCAAAATACAGACGCACGTTTTCGGCAGATCTGAGATGCAGAGCTTGGCTTACGCGTCGTGTGCCCCCCTTCCCCCCGCCCCCTTGGTCAACGTGAAGTCGTGAAGGCGTGACAATGTTGGGTAGTGAAGCCCACGATTCCTGGTTTACACTGAGTTAGGCGGACTCCCCTGGCCATGCACAGCCCACAACTCATGGTTGCAGTCAAACTCCCTCGGCGGAAATGACAGCTTCATTGGTTGATGGGCCTGTCGTGGGACTTGATAAGGCACGCCAAGGCCTGGAAGTGGCTGCATGGAAGCATTTAAGCGAACTGAGGCCAGATCCAAGACGGCGGGAAATCCCAGACGGAAAACCCGATCCGCGGCGGAAGCAACTGCAACTGGCGAGTGGAAGGTCAGTATGCATGCTCTGGAAAGACTGGAAAGATTCTTGAAGAGCCAATGTTACCACCAAGTTGTGCTTCCGACTCACTCGAGTCCGTCTGGGATACGGAGGCTCAACGACACGAGCCGAGAAGCCTCGGTGAGCAACGTGTCTCAAGCCCACTGTTTTCTACCACACCATTTACGCAATTTGATGGTCCCCTGGAGATGGAGGGTGGGCGCCTTCGCCCGACTAGACCGTCTTGTGCGGCGGTTGAAGCTTTGGAGGCGTTCTGAGCGACCCAAACCCGGGGTCTGGTTTGCTGTGAGATCCTGACTGCGCCACCGCCCTGCATACACCAAGCCGTCAGCACTGTATCTCTCTCTCTCTCTCTCTCTCTCTCTTTCTGTCTCTCTGCCTCGTCCGGGGGTTTTTTTGGGTTTTTTTTTCGCTCACCAATTCTCCAAGTTTGCCTAGCCGCCCTGGAGATATGCAGCTGGTCTGGTGATCATGTCGTGGAGTCCATCATCAGGGATAGAGTAAGCTGTGCCACGTTTCTCCCAAAGCCTCGAGAGCCCCAGCCGGGGCCTCGATAATTCGAGACGACTCAGTTTGTTTTAAGAAGACACTGATCCAACGACCTGCACTCGTCCTTTTTGAATTGGCAATATCCCTTGTCTTCAGCTCGTTCATAACGCCACCTGTTACCCCGCATCCCCTCATATTGGACCTTTCTTACTCTCTCTCTCTCTCTCTCATCACACACACCACTGCCAGCTTGCTGCCTCCTGCAGCCAAGACACGCGACGATGCCCTCGTTCTTCAAGAGGTCCAAGGCGAAGGAGAAGGAGGCAGAAGAGGAAAAGGCAAACGCTGAGCGTCCCGCTACGCCGCCGCCGACGTACGAAGCCACGCAGGAGGAGCCGCCGCCCTTTGAAGACCGACCGCCGCCGTTCGAGGCCAGCGGTGCCGGTCGTCGCGGTGGTGGTGGTGGTGGTGGCGGCGGCGGTAAAGCGCCCTACACCGAGGCCGACGTCGCCAACATCACGGCTGCCTTCGCCTCCCTCCGCCTCGGCACCCAGAGCGACCCGGACGTCGACTCGTGCCTCGCGCACCTGAAGCTTCTATACGCCATCCAGACGCTCAAGGAGGAGGTCGGCTACACCGACGGGCTCTGGGACCTATGGGACGTCCGCGCGGGGCCTCCCGACTCCCCTCACAAGGGCGACGTCAAGGAGAAGGGCGGCCCTGGCGGAGACGCCGGCCCAAGCAAGGAGCCCGAGGACCGGAGGAAGAAGGTCCTGGCGATTGTTCGTGAGAAGCGGTGGGCCTTGTACCTGGCGCGAGCCGTCGACCGGTACGAGACGTGGTGGAAGACGCTCTCGGAAGGCCGCCGCCTGCGCGAGGCCGAGATGGGCGACCCCCAAAACCCCTCGAGGTACGCGACGTTCCCCGAGGGGAGCGAAGACTACCCGTGGAGCGTTGATGTCCTCCCGCCGCTGGGTGAGTGATGACGATTTCGCATGACAGCACAGCCGCTCTGACGAAGCTGACGAACTCGCAGACGTCCTCATGGTATGGCACACGCACATGCTCAACCCGAGAGCGTTCCTCGAGGACTCGATCCGCTGGGGTCTCCGGACTCTGTGGACCACGGGCATGCCCTGGGCCCAGGTCAACCAGGCCATCGACTCCAAGTTCAACTACGAGGCGTCCGACCTGGCCAGGTCCAACTGGGAGAGAACGACGGGGAGGTCCTGGGACAACATCGAGGAACCGATGGTGAAGTCTCTGCAGTGTCCTTCGTGCAAGCGGGCCATGGAGGTGCCCTGGACCACGTGCGGCTTACCAGAGACTTACAAGGGAGATTCGTAAGTATCTCCTCTTCATGCCACACACTACAGCATGTGGAGACGATGATGCTGACGTCGCGACAACTGGGATAGACGACCCGGCCTAGTCGGCAACGGCTACGGAGACGGAGAGTTCTCCCAGAGATGCGACCCCGGCTGCGGCACCCTCGTCACGCAGCGGCTCCTTTCCGTGGCCAAGATGATCGGCGACGCCGAGGCCTATCTCAACGAGGGCATCACCATACCATCCACCGTCCTCGACCCCAAGACGGGCATGCCCGTCGTCGGCGACGCCGAGAAGCTGCTGGAGGTGACCTTCCCCAACCGGCTCGTGGGCCACGGCATCGCCTCGCAGCTGTTCGACATGCTCCAGCCGGGCCTGCACGAGAACTGCTCCATGAAGCACGTCCGGGACCTGGTCACCGTGGCGCTCCAGAGCGACGCGGCCTTCTCCAGGATCCAGGAGGCCAAGATCGCCCAGATCGGCAGGAAGGAGGGCATGGCCAGCCGGCAGATGGAGCGGACGGAGCGGTTCCAGACCTCCAAGATGATGTCGCGGTACTGGGAGAACCACTCCATCTTCGCACTCGACCTCGTCGCCGCGGTCATGCGCCAGGGCGTCTTTGTCGGCAAGATGTACTCTGTAAGTTTTGGCGTGATTTTCTTCTTCTTCTTCTTCTTCTTCTCTCATCTCTCATCTCCTTCTTGGTAGCATCAGCTTCTGACTGACCACTGCAGCTCGACTGGCTCCATGGCCCCAACGCGCGAGGCACCATGGACCGCCTCGTCCAGAAGTACAACCGCTTCATGCTCATCCTGACCGAGAACGCCTTCATGATGTGCGTGCCGACGCTGGACGTCGACCTCGCCTGGCACACCCACCAGCTGGCGCCCCGGGCCTACTACAAGTTCTCCACGTACAACAGCGCGACCAAGGGCAGCAAGGAGGCCCGCTTCATCGACCACGACGACAAGGTCGACGAGGACCAGCTGTCCAGCTCCTTTGAGTGGACCGGCAAGCTGTACCTCGACAAGTTTGGCGAGGTGTACTCGGAGTGCATCTGCTGGTACTGCGAAGGTCTGCCTCCTCTTCTTCCATGATTGTCAAACCCCCCAAAAGGTTCTTTTCAGGATTGCTGACGTCGTCGTTCATGGTAACAGTCAACCGTATCCAAGCCACGGCAAATAGCACAGCCGTCTTTGGAAGAACCAAAGGACAGAAAGGTACGGACAACATCCATCCCCCCCCCCCCCCCCCCCATCCTCGTCGTCTCGTTTTGGTCTCCCAACACATATCCTCTCGTATGCTGACATGTCACAGCCGTCGACAACTTCAACAACTCTCCGGCAGCGAACTCGCCCGCCTGCCACCCTTCGTCCTCGGCCCATATCTCGGCCCACAACTCGTGTCTCTCGTCGTCACCCCTCCACCGGGGCCGCGAGTTCCAACGGGCCATCTGGAAGAGCCGCCTCGACGACGGCTACGAGCGCGCCGTCAAGCGCACAGCGAAGCGCGGTCGCAAGCTGCCGCCCAAGGAGGAGTTCTACGACCACTGGGGCAAGACGTACCACCAGTACGCCCCGAACCTGTTCCCCGGGTACCTGACGTCGGATCTCTACGTGGCCGGCGACCCGGGGATCCTGCACGGCAACTGGGCCAGCTGCGCCCAGGGGCTGTGTGGCACCAACGACATCGCCGCCGGCGGCTGCGGTGGCCCCGGCGGGTGTACGAACTCCTCGGTAAGTCTGCCATGTTCGTCGAAGTCTCGCGTGGGTGTTGTGGCTGACTCTTTTTTGGAATTAGGGATACTGGACCGGTTCCGGTCGTGGAAAGCCCGGTGAGTTTCATTCCAGCCCGCATAGTAGCATATCCTTTGGTCTAACAAAAGCGCTGTGCAGTTTGCGCGGGTGTTGTTGCAGGTGCCGGCATGGTAGGCGGAGGCTGTGGAGGAGGAGGCGGTGGTGGATGCGGCGGCGGCGGCGGCTCCTAAGAGGTAACACAAGGAGCTTTTTGCTAAACTTTCTATCCTAATTGTTCTTCTTGTTAACTCTTACGTTTAAATCTATAATATTTCCACATCATGTTACCCCTTGTCTTGTCCTCTTCTAGTTAAGACGCAGCCTATGCAGGTAGTTATAGGATGTATATGCCAGTCCTAGTACATACAAAACTAACATGCCAACATGACTGTGTAAAAACTTTCAAAAATAAGAAATCGCAATTACTGGGCTGACCAGAGAAATTTCCAAATGTTACTCGGCTTGTCGTATCGAAACGGATCTCAAGCGCCCGCAGCATCGAAGGCATTGGGTCAAGAGACTGTGCCAAAGATGCACGTCAGATGAGACTCTCGCCACTTCCTATGTACACCAGGGGTTGATATGGTTCGTTTCTCGAGCGCAGCAGCCATAAAACAAACCACAGCTCTCGATTTCTGCCTATAAAGACAACCTGGAGTTTGATCCCTAAGCCCCTTGGCTGCTCTGGTGAAGACCTGACATCTTTTGTTGAATCAGGTAGAGCAGTGACAACTGGCTGGCTGATGGGTGAGGCAAAATTAAAGCGAGGCAGGCAGTTGGTTCCCTTCTTGGTCCTTTATACGCGTGGGCGGTGAGGCGTGACGCGGTTGTTGATGCGTGCCGTACGCCGGTCTGGTGGTGGTGATGCTTGTCTACACCGAGTCTCACCGAGCCCTTGAGTCTAGCTATTCCTAGTACTGGAATCTGCGAGCGCCTTTTTCAGCCATCTTCGTATCATCAAAGCGAGATGAAGAATTCAGGCGCTGGTCTCGTCTCGTTTTCTTCTTTCACACACATTCCGGTTTCTCATCCCTCCTCATCCTCATTCTCACTCTCGGTCTCAGTCTCACCATCCATTTCTCACTCGCCACTCATCTCATTCATCTGCGAGGTTCACCGCGTCGCCTTCAGTCGTGCCGTTTCTTGTTTCAAAATTGTGTCGTAGGAAAACCTCTACGCGCGTTGATAGAATCAGTCATCATCCAATGCCCTTTAATTCATACATATTTCTCATTCAACCTCTCCTCAGTTGCCCGGATCACCTCCAACTGAACCATGGTCGAGAGCTTCGCCAACGTCCTCCTTCCCGCGATCGACTGGGAGGCTGGCTTTTTCAGCTAACCCCGCCTTGGGGGGCCGGGAACTCTTTCTGGCTGATTTCTTCTCTAATAACCAGACACGGTTCATCACAATGTTCGCAGTTTGGTTGCAGGCACAAATACCCGTTATCAAATACTAAATCATCATGATCTTCCATTCGTCTCACTCTCTCCCCCCACTCACTGTTTCTCCCTTCTTCGTCGTGAGATGTCCCGCCTCGAGATTACCAGGTGGCAAGGTCCAAATTTCGGCATGATACATCCGGGCTAAATGGCTTGCGACTGCAATCATCATTTCTCAGAATGGTTTTGTTTCAGTTCAGGCTCTCGGGAAACGCTACATCCAGTTCAGTCTCTCCATAAGCAACGTCAAACTTCCTTTGTTCCCATGTTATGGAGTGGTAAGAAACACAGCATCAACGAGATGTCAACAGCGGAGGTTAAAGAAGACCATTCGCCATGTTTTGGTCATATTTCCCTCCAAAGAGTCCATGGATATGCAACAAGGATAACTCACCTATGTGTTGCTGCCATGGTGCCTATTCAGCCCACGATTGCTGCGCAGCAAGCGTAGGTCCACTTTTGCGCCAACATCACAGCTGTTGATGGTTTTGTACGTAGGTTTCACTGTTGGCACTTAACAATGACAACAACACTCGATACGTATTCCTATCGACCCAGATGACCTATTGGTCTCAAACCAAAGCAAAGTTTGAAATTGGCATGCCCATTTGCAAAAGATACTAATCACCTATCCGCGTAGAAGCCGAGGACATCATGAAACACCAATCTTGAGCTCGCCCACTTCACTCCACGGGCCTGTCGGGTTTCAAACCCAGGCATCCTCCATCCCTGATCCTCATAAGGCCAAAAGAAAATCATAAAACATAAGAATAGGGTATCACACAGGTCCGTGTTATTCTCTCTCCCCTTTGCTCCAACTCATTCAGATTCCAGTAAGTCGTTCCGTAATTCCTGGCCTGATTGGCCGTAACACTCCGGCCGATCCACTGCTAGCATGGGCTGCAGTCAACTAGCTGTTCGCGCCGGCAACCAGCCTATCAGGCACACTCGTGGTGTCGTTGATGAAAACATCAAGCTGCGGGTTTGGGCTAGCAAGAACCGTTAGTCATGAAAGTCATGAAAGGTCTACGGGCTAGCATGGTGATGTCGGTACTCACCTACTCATCGTGGATGGTGTTGATGTTGACGAGGTTTGCGGTTTCTTTGTGATATGTCTCTGGGGCACCTGTCCTTTGGTTCTTGAGGTCGTCGAGAAAAAGTATGTATGGAAGAAGAGTAGTTGGTTTAAGCTTGGTAAGGGGTATCTTGAGGGAAGCCCAGCTTCGGATGGTGTTTGCTCGACAACTTTCCCGTCACCTCAAGGGAGTGTCCCCTGGGTATTTATAATTGTTCTCTCACTGTCCAAACCGCAGCTCGAGAGACGAGTGCACGTTCTCTTGTCTCCCTCCTCCTCCTCCTCCTCATACTCCTTCTCCTTCTCCTTCGCCCAGATATCGACTTTGACACGCTCCCCATCCCGCATACCATGCATCGGATCAAGGTAGCTTATACGAGCTAACTCCTAAAACAGTTGATATGCTGGGTCACATGCTCCTCCTCCGAAACGATGTGGCACATTCGACCTTCACTGCAAATCGAACGCTCATCCCTGACGCCCCCCCTGGCATCCACCCTCCTCCCACCCCTCGTACCCTCGGCCGGATCATAGGTCAGTAGGGCCGACGATGACCGACGACAGGTCCACAAGCAGATCGGTTCAACCGACTTAAACCACATCTCCGCCAAGGAGGTGGAATGATCGATCAGCCAGCCAACCACCGGTGGCCGGTGAGTATCGCTGAGGCTCTGCAGATTTACTAGAGGTTCGGCGAGCATCCATCTCCCGTTGCTCTCATCACTCGGTCATCATCTTGAAGCACAGTATACCCATCGGCATCTCCGTCACCCCTCCCTCAGGCTCCCCGTGGCCTTGATTGATGCATGTCACGAGACATACCATGGGACGGCTCGACAACGGGACAGCGGGTCGCGAACGCGGGCGGGTACGGGAACCATGGTTTTCCTGGGTTTAGACCTAGACTACTATCCCATGTTCGTTCTCTTCACGACGAGAGAGCTTATCACCAGGCTCTGTTCTCTTTTTCACTGCAACCTTAGGAGGGTTCCCCACCAGCCCCCCCCCCCCCCCCCCCCCTTCCCTGCGTTTTGTCTCCTCCCTTGAGACCCCGGGCCGGCGGCTGCACGTTCATGCTCACTCACCGTTAAACCCACAGCTATCTATCGTCTCAGCTGCATCTCATCCAGTGCCTTTCTTGATTCAGAAGATAGGCGGGGGGAAGGGGGCAGAGATTTGGGGGGGCCCCGCTCCCCATTCGACTTTCCTGCTTGAGAATTCATGCAAGTTCGTGCAGGCCTACTGCAGCCCACCTGCAACCCCATTCTCTCGAGTCCTCCAATCATTCAGAACATGGCCGCGTTGGATTTGGGTTCAATTTCCGTCATGGTCGATGCGTGTGCTTCCTGCGGTTCTTTGTCTCCTTCTACGGTGGGTTCTACTGCGCCTGTCAGGAATCGCGCGTGCAGGTCTATTCTCGGCTTGGAGGGGTTACTTACACGTTTGTCGTGGGTTAGCCTTATAGGGAAGCTGGGATGATCCTCGTCAAGGGTTGGTTTCCTGGCGGGACGAGTGGCCGGCAGGGTATGCAGCTCGTGCGAGAGCAGGGAGATGAGGGAGGGGTAAAGGTCACCGGCATGTGAGGGCGTCGGAAAAAGGTCCAGGGGGTTTCGTCATCGTTGGCGGTTGGGCCATGGGATCAGCAAAACGATAAACATGACGGATATCTACAATAAGTAGCTTCATATGACTTGTTTCCAGGGGGGAGGGGTCCCTGTGCTAGACGGAGAAAACTTCCTAATCCCGAAGTTCTCTGGGAATGCCAAAGAAAGATGTGATGAAGCAGCATGGTGGCGCGATCCAACGTTTCATCGGTTGGTGCGAGAGAATTTCCAGAAAGAGGAGAAGAGGAGGAAGCCGGCGGTCAACGTCGTCTTGGTCTTTCGGTGTCGAGATAGACTCGCATAAAGCTCTCGAGCAAATCATCACAGCTAGCGCCGTCGCTTGCCGCCGGGAAAACGTCATGGTGGTCCGATCTGCTGCCCACGGGGTCGAGGTTCTCGAAGCCAGCCGGTGACAAAAGCACTCTATTCCGAAGCCACGTATGACTACAGTAGGTAGGCCCGCCGGGTATGGACAAAACGGAGCAAGGAGGGGGGAAAGAGGCCGGGGAAGAGTCCACAAAAAGACGGCCACGATAGACCGGAGGCCGCAGAGGACGGGGATCAGGGATGGAACGAGGCACGGGACAAGAGTCGAAAAGGACGCCCGGCGCGAAAATGGCATCGCTTTCTCCGTGGCAGAGCCTCACCCTCTCGGGTACGAGACCAGTTAAGGACGTTTGATCTTGGCCTCTTTCAAGACTCCAGGGATGAGAGGGCCTCTGGCGCAATGAGGGTTGCGTCCTCACGTGGAGGCGTGTTGATGGGATTGGACCAAGAAATCGGCAATCCCAATCCCCCATCGCAAACTCCTTGACCGTGTTCCAACAGGTTCCGCTACATAACAATACCTGTACACAGTATGCGTCACGTCTAGAAGGACCAACCAGAGGGGGGTCCAAGATATAGCTTCATCCGATTACCACTAGCTATCAGATCATATCTATGTCTCGGACCAATGAGCCTCGTTGCTCAACCCGTGCCGCTCAAACGAGTGGAGGGGAGGGTTGAGATGGAGGGTGGGGGGGATATAGATGGGAGAGGGTTGCCAACGAGAAGAAGCCTGCATGAGGGCTGCCACAAGGCCCAAGGACCCGAAGCAACGCTGTTCCAACGGCCGTCTTCCCAAGCTCCCAAGCTGGTCGTGGTCATGACTTGCATGCCCCCCCCCCCTCCTCCCCATCCCCCTCATCACACCTAGCTATGAGGCTCTGCTGTCGTTAGAGGCCCAGGGGGGCACCATTGATCGGCCAGATTTTCGGGGAGGGACGCTTCCCCCAAACTCTCTGCCTCTCTCTCTCGCGTCGGGGTCTGTCGAGCTACGGCTGCTGTGCAGTCCCAGCCCAGCGAGCTGGGTTCAACAAGAAAGGGGGGTGGTGGTGGTGGTGGTGGTGGTCTGTTTCTCAACTCCTGCTGCAGCAACGCTGCGCCTTGTTTTAATTTTTCCTCAACGGGATGGGCTTGATCCTTCTTTTGGGAACTCCCATCTGCTCGACATTCATCAGATCTCATCTGCTAAATCGTGCAGTTGTTGTCTCTCGTTAGACCGGTTCGTCGTAGTGGGAAGAAAGTGCAGAAAGGAGATAGGGTTGACCAGAGGGTGTTGGATGAGGAACGAGGCGACCCGGGTGCCGTGCCGTGCCGTGCATGGTTTGTTGTCGTTATTGTTGTCTCCAAGTCGGCCATCACCGTCATCCCACGCTCGTATAAGGCATCCAACTCTCAGAAGAAGCGACTAACTCTCAGAAAACTCGTGTTTGGCTGCAATAACTGGCTGACTATCGGATTTAGTTTCGTGGGCGGACAAAACACGTCCAGGCTCATAGCTTATGCTCCGCCTCCCGCGCCCTCTTTGCCTCCTTCTCCTCCCTCAGCACCTCCTCTCGACTCCTCACCTCGACCTTGCGCGGCCCATCCCTCGTGAACTTGACCAACACGACCCTCTCCCAGTCGCCGCCGCGGCCGGACCCCTTGAGCTCCGGGCCCGGCTTGTCGAGCCCGAGAACGATGCGGCCGTCCCCCTCGCGGATAAAGAGGTTGTGCGGGCTCATGACCTTGTCCGCCCAGCGGATCGCCGACGACGGGTGTCCCCGCGCCGCCTCCGACCCGGTCGCCGTCGGCACGCTCTCGAGGAACTCGAGCAGACCCCTCCGCTGCGACGCGAAATACGCGTCGCCGTGGCCCTCGCCCGGCGCAGGCGACGGCGCGGCGGCCTTACAGAACTGCGAGACGAGGTGGAGGAGGTAGTACTGCGGCGGGAAGAGGATGATCTCGCCCCTCTCGGCGCGGTAGAGCCACGTCGAGGCGTCGTCGAACCTGGCCGCCGTGTGCTCGACGCCGCCGTCCGGCGTCGGCACGATGATCTCATTCTCCATGGCCGACGCGCCCGTTGATGCCGACGACGGGAGCATGTAGATGTACATCTGCGTCGTGAAGCGCTTGGGCACGTTGGTCGGCGTCACCCATCTCGTGAAGGGGATCAGGCGTCCTGTGAGGTATAAGTGAGTGTGTGTGTAAGTGAGTGTGTGTGAGTGAGTGAGTGTGAGTGAGTGAGTGAGTGTGTGTGAGTGAGTGAGTGTGTATGTGAGTGAGTGGTCCCATCATGCAATTTGAGACGAGAACTCTCGATGCTGCTGAATGTCATCGATTGTTACTGCGTTACATACCGGTGTCCGGGACGCCGCCAATGCTGTCGACCCAGTCAGCGAAGCGCACTTTTCCCCCGTGGATCTGCTTGCGGGCCCTGTCCCTGTCCGCAGATGACACGTTGATGAGCGTAGACCTGTCGTCCGAGTTTTTGCTGGTAGCAAGAAGGATGCCCGTCTCTTCGAAGCACTCGCGGATGGCGCCCAGCCGGTAGGCATGGCCGTCTTCGTGCCTCTCGCGCGCGTCGCCCGGCGGGATCTCGCCCTCGTGGAAAGCGTCCAGGTTCCCGCCGGGGAACACGTGCGCCGACGCAAAGGACGTCGACGTCTTGACCCGGTGCAGCAGGAGGACCTGGTTCGTCGGCGAGAGGAGCAGGATACTGCGTTCAGGGTAAGCTGGCTGGTTGGCTGGGGACGCGTGGCATGCCATGTATGGCATCATCCATCATCAATCTTACCTGGCGCTCGGCCGAGGTTCCGTGACCTCCTTGTCGCGCTTCGGCGGCGATGAAGACGATGAGCGGGTCTGCTGTGACATGATGGTAAGCGGTGAGGCCGCGTATCGTCGGGCCGTGATGGTTGTGTGTGTTCCCGAGATGTTTGAGGCCGCAGTCGTTGCTATGATGATGAGTGGCCGGTTTGAGCTTAGACCCTTGAGACCCCTGCGTGAGATCCGCGTCGCGGTCGAAATTGGGCGTGGTTCTGAGTGACGAATGAACTGAAATGCGTGAGATAACGAGATGCCCGGTAGACGGAGGCGGCGAGGAGGAAATGGCAATGTCATTGAAAGACCTTGGAGGGGGGCGCTGTAGCAGACTCGCGTAGTAGCTCATGTCATGAGGTGTCTGGGACGGGACGAGATCATCCAAGACGCTTGTACGGATACCGGCGGGGGTGTTTGGCGTTTTGCCGAGGTTCGGTGAACGCGCCCTGTGATAGCGCCCTATCACCAACTGACTTCATTCAAATGTACGATGCACAACCACCTAGCGTCAGATCATCGCATCTATGGCGGTTGTGAGTGAGTTACATGCTGATTGCAATCAGCGCAAGTAAGAAAAAGGTCATGTTTAGTGTACCATGGCTGTCTTGTCTTGCTTGCATCGTAAGACTGTCTGCCACATCACTCATCTTGTCACGTCTCATCTCATCTCACTCAACACAATCAATGCCAGCGAGCAACGCCTTCCCAACACTGCGCATAAATATTCAATCGCATACATATTCAATGGGGTATCGTTGATGCATAGACGCCTAATCAATATCTCTTCCGCTCCTTTCCCCTCAAGCTCTCGCGCCACAGACAACACACGCTCTTGGACTCGCACCACTGCTTTACTTCACTCGCCGAAACCTCGCCGTCATAGCCAACCCTGGAAAGTTGCCCCGTGTTCAGCCAAGCGGCGAGATCTTCGAGCACGATCGGGTCGTACATCAGCATCATCTCATGGAAGGACGGCTTCTTCGCGTCCGTCGTCGGTGCCGCCGACGTCACTGCTGTCGTAATGTGCGCGAACAATGCTGCCGGATCGCTCGTCGTCGACGACGCAACAAGGGACATTTCCGTGTCATCACCAATGGACACCGAGACGTCTTCGGGGGGCGGTGAGAACATCGGCTCGGGTGAGGAGCATGCTGACGGCGATGGTGAAAGCGACCCATCAGAAGCCGAGTCTGGAATCTCAATAACGGCTGACGCCTTGGCCTTCTTTGGAGGCGAAACCACTTTGGGGGCCACTGGAGCCAGCGTGGTAGCTTTAGCCCTGCCCGTCCTGGCCGTCGTAGCCATCGAGCTGGTGGCTTTTGTGGGCTCCGCGTTCTTTTTGGGACGCCCGCGCCCCCGTTTGGGTGAAGGCGGCGGCGGTTGAGCCGACGGTGGCGGTTCGCTGGATGACAACTCGGCCTCGCTGTTCTTCCTGGGGCGACCTCGCGGCCGATTTGGTGATGTAGTTGCTACGGGCTTTGGAGGCTTTGAAGTGATAGCCTGCGCCTTGGACGCCGTCGAAGCCGGATGGTTGGTGGGAAGGGATGCCAGGGCTGTCCTCTGCTTGCTCGTCCAACACTGATCCAGCAGAGCAAGCATGGCCTGCCTTCGCTTGACGGGCTTGAAACCGTAAGATGCGATTTCCCTGGAAAGTTGGGTGTCCGTGTAAAGAGTAAAGTCTGGTTTGGGAATCTTTGGCGCAGGCCTGATCACTGCCTTCTCGGCCTCGGGCTTTGTCACTTCCTCTTCCGATGCTGAAGGCAATCGAGCGGGTGGTGACTCAGGATCTGTTACAACATTCGGTCCAGAACCAGACGATATCAAGACCACCGGAGCCGTGTCAGATACAGTCCTTGCTGCCCGGGCGCTGGAAACGAACGCTGGCACCTCTTGCTGCTCACTGGGCACGATGTCACCCATCTGGTCACCTAAGAGATCGTCGATATCCGGAAATGAAACATCAGAGGGGATATGAGCTGGTAAGGGCGCCGCTTGTTTCGGCTCAGCGATATCGTTGCCTTCGGGAGCCTTGCTCAAGAGGTCCTCGATATCCGGGAAGGACGCGTCTGATGGGATGTGGGCCGGCAGTGGTGCTCCTGGATTCTCAACGCCAGCATATCCGAAAGGGTTGAGACCGGCCGCTGGGCTTGGAACCGCCTGGGGGGTATCGGCAAGATCGATGACCTCCAGGTCCAGCAACCTTCCGTCCTCATCCCTCGCACCTATATCCCAGAGTTTTTGCTTCGGTTCGGGTTCGATGGCATCACTGTTGATTGGTGTCACGAACGGATCTTCTTCCCTCAGCGAGTTCGAAGCTTGCAGCGCGGATTGGAGATCTCTCAGGAAAGTCGGCGAATGCTCTCGCGCCAGCTGGCTCGAAGTCCCAAAAACATAATCCTGGTTCGCGGCCTGCCTTAAAGCCGCAGTCGGCGACAGGAGGACAGGCTCTGGCGGGGGAGCCTTCTTTGGCTTCTTGGCCTTGGACGCTCGTTTCTTCCCCTTGGGTTGTGCTGCTTCAGCCTCGTCTTGGACGCTCTCTTGGGGAGGTGTCGAGATAGTTTCCGGTTCGGTGGCGTCTGGGACCTCGTACGCTGCTGTGGCCAGCTCGGTAATCGTACGTGGTTTCTTCCTGGGAGCTTTTGCCTTCGTGACACTCTTCATTGGCGGTGGCATCTTTGACGAATCTTTAACAGACACCGCCTCGATCATTTTCCTCTTTTTGAACACGGGGGATTCGCTATCTAACGGCTCAGCAGACGGCCTCTTGGGTGTGTTCTCATTTGGCCGGCCGTAGTTCCTCAATAGGCTTTCAAACATCTCTTTCGGTGCTTCACGGTTCGGACTCTTCGCAGCCGAGGAGAGCAGGTCGTCTCGAACAATCGAAGACTTGGATCTGGCGGTTTGATCATTATCGACCGGTGGTGGTGTCCAATCCATACGGCGTCTCAAGGCCGCCTCCAGTTCCAACGGCTCATTTGTATCCTGCTTGGGCGGTGACGGCTCTGTCACCTCCTTGGTCTCGCCGTTGCCGGTCTTGAGCTTGGCGAAGTGTCGACTCTTGACGCCGCCCTTCTTTGTCGTGGCCTTGGCCTTTGTCGTTTTCGACTTGGTATCTGATTTCTCGGCTGTTCCTTTGGTCTTTACATTCTTTTTTTGTGGCGGACCAGCTTCGGCCTCTTTGGTAGACTTGAGCGGCGGCGCATTCGCTTTCTTCTCGAGGACCTTGACACCTCTCTTTCGCTTCGGCTTTGAAGTCAGGGTCGCAATGGATATCACCGTCACATCCTCGTCATGTTGCAGCGCAGGAGACTCAATGGGGGTCTTGCAGGGTGTTGTCAGGTCAATCGCAGACGGTTCCTGGCGGAGGAAGCTCGAGTCGCCGTTGAAGTGGCGGCTGGCATGGTCTGGCATGCTCATGGCCACACTGCCGCTTCGAACGGGGGATTCCTTGGGGAACTGAGACTTGAGCTGATCGAGGGGAGGCAGGCCTGGCGAAGAGGAGAGTGTATAGGCGTCATGACGGGTGCTTCGAAACGGAGACCCCATCGTGAATCTCGGCAAGCCCGCAGCGATGCGCAGGGCGCATGGTTTCGATATGATGCGTAGCAGGATGGCGTACTTGTGCAGACACGACACAACGATCCATAAAAGAGAAGATAGGCAAAATAGCCTTGGCCGTCCCAATTTGGTGGCGGGAGGGTATCGAATTGGAGTTGGGTGGCGAGGGCGGTTCTGGGACGGTTTTCACTGAGCTGAACATCAACATTGAATGCATAGACGCGCGGGAGAACAACTGGGAGACGCGGCGGGGTGGGGCATCTGAAGGCACGGACCCTTCTGCCTGTTGGCGTTCCCACATCAACATGCACCAGCCACAGTGCTTGAAAGCGCCTGCACCAGCCACAGTATGTACATTCACGTGACTCGTAGCCCTGAGCTCCCGAGTGGACCCTCCACTCGGCACCGTGACGGACCGAAACACAGTCGCCCACAGACGCAGGCGCGCACACCAAATTTCCTTTCGATCTTTCGAAATCGTCCCCGCCATCACGAACTCTCGTCCGACGACATCACCCGCGCAAAAACCACCACCCTACTTGCCTCTAGACAACCCCGAACGCAAGTCGCAGCAATGGAGAACGACAAGGGCGAGATCGTCGATCTGTGAGAACACCCGTCCCCTCTATCTCTCCCCCCCAAACCTCGAACCGCCGACGAACCCTTTTCCCGCACGAGAGAAAGAAGAAAAAATATTGAAAGAAAATGCTCTCGTTCGCGCGAGGGCCCGTCTGCTACATCGATGTTGAGAAAGAAAACACTGGCTAACATGTGGTCTTTTTTCCCCAAAAAATAGCTACGTTCCGCGCAAGTGCAGCGCCACCAACCGCATCATCAAGGCCAAGGACCACGCCTCGGTTCAGATCTCCGTCGCCAAGGTTGACGAGAACGGCCGCGCCGTCCCCGGCGAGAACCACGTCTACGCCCTCTCCGGCTTTGTTCGCGCGATGGGCGAGTCCGACGATGCCTTCAACCGCCTGGCCCAGCGTGACGGTCTCGTCAAGTCCGTCTGGTCCGCCCAGCGATAAACGCTGATGGCTGCGACCTCGGGGGAGGATGGTACGTCCGGGAGTTTATTTGCGGCTCGAGACAAGAGGGTGTTGCATTCGGGCGGACACGGCGGGGCTGACTTGGGCCAAACAACAGGTCTAGTCGTTGCGGTTCGGTCGGTCAACATCATGGATCTAGAGTTGGTTGCATGGTATATCGCCAATTCGAGGCGTCCGGCTCTCTGCGGAGAGGGAAATGGCATAGGAATGGTTCACGACTACCCAACAAAATGAAGATTTTCCGCGTTCGAGATCAAAAACAGAGACCCAAAAGCAAGGCCCAAACTAAACAAAAACAAGAGTCCAGTGATCCTCTCTCTCTCAACTCGCCCTCGAAGCGACAGACAACTTGCACGTCCACTACTAGTGCTACTGCCACTACACCACGCCTTCCCACCCCCGGCTAGCGAAGGATTCTCGTGCCACCCTCGATGGTCTCCCATGGTCGAGGATTCTGGGGCTACTCCGATAGCCTCCGTGCCGCAGATTGATGCAGGCCTTGAAAAAGCCGTGGCGGTTAAGGTGTTCGTCATGGTACAGATACGGGTCTTACATGTCTAGGCGCAGCTGCCGGGCCGTCAATACGATTCGATTCTCAACCGATTATGTTCCTTTTTACCGTTTGCAACCTGGTCAGGACGCTTCACTAGGCAAGCTGGCGAGTGCAGCTATGGTCTCTTCGGACCGCTCGGCTAGGAAAGTCTGAAGCCTCGACGAGGCTTGCATATTTCAGTGAAGTGTCCATTGTCTGACGAAGGCCACGAGGGCTTTCGCCAAATGTCACAAATGTACAAGCTTTCACAAGCAGTTGCCCGCCCAGTTCGCTGTTCAAACATATTCTCATGAATTTTATCGTCTCGCAAAATGTCTATCATGTCTCCCACCCCTACCACATACCCGGTTCTCACAATACGTAACGGAAGTTGGGGTTCTGCTTGCGTGTTAGTCGTCACGGGCTCTTTCGTCTCCTCAATGTGCGAAGAACTCACCTCCATATCAGTCAGATCAACGCCCTCGTCCTCGTGCTCGGCATCCGGCGCATGCCCCGCCGCCGCCGCTGCCGCGTCTCTCGCCTTGTTGCGCCGGATCAGCATCAAGCGCAGGGAGACGGCAATCACCATCTGCGCGGCGGAGCAGGCCAGGATGACCTTGCACCCGGTCTGGTACAGCGGCGCCTCCCGGGCCAGGAAGGCGTGCGGGCCGATGATGTTGCCGACGCAGTAGGCCGTGAAGACGATGGCCGAGGCCGTGATGCGCTTGGTGTAGCCGCCCAGGTTCGTCGCCGGCATCTGTAGCGCGAGCACGAGCGACGCGACGAAGCAGCCGATGAGGTAGTAGCCGAACAGCACGCCGATCTTGTAGTGCGTGCGGTCGAGCTTCCAGATCATGCAGCAGCCGATGATGGTCGGGATCAGCCACACGGCCATGACGGTCGTGCGGTGGTTGCGGAACCGCGTCGCCGTGTAGGTCCCGGACAGGATCCAGAAGACCTGGAACGCGCCCTGGGGGATGCCGAGCGCCGTCGTGAGCAGCGGGTCCGAGACGAGGCCCTTGATGATGAGCTTGCCAAAGTTGGCGACGCCCCCGTTGATGACCTCGTTGAGCAGCACGAAGAGCGTCAGCAGCCACACCTGCGGGTCGAGGCACGCCTCCTTGACCTGGTACCACTTGATGGTCTTGTTGAGGACGCCGGTCCGGGCGAGGCGTGCGCGGCCGACGAGCAGCGCCCTCTCCTCGAGTGTGAACCGCTTGGCGCTGAGGATGCTGTCCGGTAGGAAGATGAGCAGCACGCCGCCCCAGATGACGGTGATGCCGCCGCAGATCATGAAGACGGCCTTCCACACGGGGAACCCGCTGATCTGGCCGATGCCGTAGCTGAGGATGCCGCCGAGCATGGAGCCCACGCCGTTGCAGCAGTAAAAGATTCCGGCCCTGAACGGTTGCTCAGCGCGGACGTACCTGTGTGGCGCGGGGTGTTGTTAGCCTATCTCGTTGCTCGACATGGTTTTACTTTTCTTTTTCTGATGTTCGTGCCTCTCCGGGTGCAATCTCCGGATTCGTCGTTCGGACTCCCACTTACCACATGGACACCATCATCATGAAGCAGGTCGTGATGGGCGCCTCGAACGCGCCGAGGAAGAAGCGGCACACGGCGAGGCCCGGGAAGTTGGAGCACGCGGCCGTGATCATCAGCACGGAGCCCCACGACAGCACGCAACCGGCGACGACCTTGCCCATGCGCGTCTTCTGGGCGACGTAGACCCAGGGGTACTCGGCGACGAGGTAGGCCAGGTAGAAGATGCTCGCGAACCACGAGTACTGCGTCTGCGTGACGCCTGTGCTGTCGAAGAGGTCGAAGACGGCGGCGTACGACAGCGCCTGCTTGTCGATGTACTGCAGCACGTAGGTGCCGGCGAGCAGGGGCAGGATGGTCAGGTCGATCTTGCGCACGAGCCGGCGGTTCATCTCCTTGTCGTTGACGAGCTCGGCAAGGTACTCGTCGGTGATGTTGTTCTCGTAGAGGAACGCCGCCGACTCGTCGAGGAGCTCGACCTCGCCCGCCGTAAACGACTTTGTTGGCTCGAGGCCATCCTCGGCGGCCTTGACGTCCTTGAGGCTCTGGGCCTGCTGCTTCTCAGCCATGTTGACTGATGGTTGAGGGAATGTTTGAGAAAGGATGGTGGACTCTGGAGGACGGACAACGGCAGGGTGGCCCAAGGAACACCTCGTTCCCTCTACTATTAAGGCTTCCTGGCCCCCCCGTGGAAAAGCTATATGTCCATTTTAATGGCCCGTTGTTCGTTGGTCACTATCTCTCCAATCCGTCACCCCCCCTGACCTTCAACGCTGCCGAGTCCGGGGTAAAACCAGATAACCCAGATAACTTGATAGCGCGGCAGGACGTAAGTCCATCAATGGGACACCTTATCTGAGCTCCAATGCATCCCCGAGCCAGATGAGGGGCGTCGTTACCCGCAAAACCAGGATGCATCCCGGGCAAGTCGCAGTCGGCTACAGCGAGTTGCAGTCAGTTATCGCGGGGTATCGTGCCGGGTCCTGAGTCGGGGAACTTGGTTGCCGGAACTCGGGGCTGATAAGACCGGACGATGGCCGTGTGAGTGTGAGAGGGATTCGGCCTGCAGATCTGGGTCCGAGAGCGCGTCTTCCGCCGAGATCGGCCTTCTGATCCCCGCGGGCAACCCGCCCCGGTATCGACACACTCTTGAGGAGGGGTCTCACTCAGCCTCTCATATCAACAGCTATCAAGAGCAACTCTGCCGCCAAGCATTCATAGCTAGTTAACTGAAAAGGCGAGTCAGGTCTAAGCCATTTACGCAAGACGGAGAGCCGGTACGAAACAGCCGCCGACTTATCGATAACTAAACCATCGCGACAACATCACGTTTCTCTTGTTGTGAGACTCTCATAAACGACAATCGACTGAGACGACGGATCCCTCTAGGACCAACACACGAACCACATCGACAGGATGGGCTCAAAGATAGAAGACGCCCGTCCGTCCGTGACGCTCACACAGGGAACCGTCGTCGGCACGGTCCTGTCAGAGAACCTTCCCCGGCCCGTCGAGGCCTTCAAAGGCATCCCCTACGCCCTACCCCCGACAGGAGACCGCAGGTTCCGCGCGCCGGCGCCCGTCGAGCCCTCGACCGAGACCATCGACGCCTCGGAATGGGGACCCGTAGCCCCGGGCAAGCAGCTCTTCCCCGGCGGGCCGGCGTTCGAGTACAGCGAGGACTGCCTGACGGCCAACGTTTTCCGGCCGCTGGCCGTGCCGCAAAAGTCGAGGCCACTGCTGCCCGTCGCCGTGTACATCCACGGCGGCGCCTTCAACCGGGGCACGGCCAAGATGCACAACACGGCCTCGTTCCTGGCCAACTCGGGGCAGCAGCTCGTCGCCGTCTCCTTCAACTACCGCATCGGCGCCCTGGGCTTCCTCCCGTCCGCCATGAGCTTCGAGGAGGGCGCCGTCAACCTCGGGCTGAAGGACCAGCTCCTGCTGCTCGAGTGGGTGCGCGATAACATCGCCGCCTTTGGCGGAGACCCCAACAACGTCACCCTCTTCGGCATCTCGGCCGGAGCACACTCCGTGAGTCCGCTCCCCCCTCCCCTTCCCTCACCTCCTGTTTGCCGCGCTTCTCTATAGAAGAGAAAGTAGAAAGATGAATCCCCCCCAAACGCTGACCCAACTCCCATCCCATAGATCGGCCACATCCTCATCAACGACGAGGGCCAGTACAACCCACCCCTCTTCCACAAGGTCATCCTCGAGTCCGGCGCCCCGACGTCCCGTGCCGTCCGCCCCTATAACGCGCCCATCCACGAAGCCCAATTCGCCGACTTCCTCGCTGAGACGGGCTGCCCGCCGGGCCTCTCCGCCGCCGAGACCTTCCGCCACCTCCGCGCGGCGCCGTCCGAGGTCGTCCAGCGCGCCCAGATCGCCGTCTTCGACAAGTACAACCCCTCCCTGCGCTGGGCCTTCCAGCCCGTCATCGACGGCGACGTCATCCCGCGCCCGCCCATCGAGTCCTGGCGCCTCGACCGCTGGCGAAAGGTCCCCGTCATGACGGGCTTCAACCGCAACGAGGGCTCCATCTACATCAGCAAGCAGGTCTCGCGCTCCGACGAGTTCACCACCTTCTTCGCCGACCTGCTGCCCCTGCTGTCCAGGGAGGACGTCGCCACCATCGACGCGCTCTACCCGGACCCCCTCACCGTCGCCGACTCGCCGTACAGGGAACACCTCGACGGCACGGGCGCGCAGTACCGCCGCCTCGAGATGGCCTACGGGCAGTACGCCTACGTCGCGCCCGTCCGGCAGACGGCGGAGCTCGCCTCGAGGGCCTCGCCGGAGCCCGTGTACCTCTACCAGTGGGGCCTCGAGAGCTCCGTCCTCGACCGCGCGCGCCACGGCGAGAACATGTACTACGAGACGTGCGAGCCGGCCAAGACCAAGATCTCCCCCGCGCAAAAGGAGCTGTGCCTGACGCTGAACGCCTACATTGCTAGCTTCATCGTCGCCGGCGACCCCAACGCCGTCAGGGGCGAGAGCAGCCCGGACAGGCCGACGTGGGAGCGGTACGTGCCCGAGGACCCCAAGGCCCTTGTGTTCGGCGAGGAGAACAAGGAGCTCATCGGCGGCGAGCCAGGCGTCCCGGCGCGCTTACACCCGGACACGTGGGCCAGAAAGGAGTCCGAATTCTGGTGGAGTAAGGTGGACGTATCACAGCAGTGAGGCTGGAGATGAAGGGGAACAAGGGGTGGACAACATAAATAAATGTAAGAACAATCGGTCGACTCCGCTGGGTCTGTGAGTCTTGTGCGAGTGAAGGACCGGCTTGACAAAGAACAGCCGGGCGAAGCAGTGGAAACACCAGCCTGGCAAGCACGGGCTCGTCAGTTCGGCCAAGTCTCATGTTGATACTGACTGCTCGGCTTCCTATCTTCTGATACCCTTAGGGCAAAATACAGGTGAATCATTAGAAGCAAGTTACCCTAGAAGATAAAGTGGTATCTTGAAAAGGGGAAATAGACAAACAAAACGATTTATTCCAAAGATACAGTCACAATAAAGAATCTCAAAATCCTTAGACGCTGTAATAAATCTAAAGTAACAACACAGAGTACAGTCTTCAAACAATAAGCCGCCCTCACAGGTTAGGTTTAGAATTAAGATTATGTAAATAAACTCAAAAATATTTGTATCTAGTTCTGCATTGTGAATGGACTCCAGGCATTCCGTCAATTCTACACCAGCTAATTGTAGCACGTAGTAGTCATTAAGTTATTTAAAAAAGATTCTTGTAAAGAAGCAACTCAGATTATACTCAATACAGTTTTGTTATGTGCTAGTCTGTCTAAGCTAAACCGTAGGTGAAAAAGGGCACTAAAACAGTAATTATAATTCGTCTGAATCATTTCAATAGGTGTCAGGCTTTTGTTTCTATTGTTGCGTTTGTTATGTATAGTTGTATCCCTAGTTAAGTTTATATTGTCTTGCAAGATTAGAGCCTAATTATAATAGCAATCTAAATTATTAAATCAAAAACCTGTTTACACATTATAGGCTCAGCTACATGTTTTCTACCTACTCTTAGCAGTCATAATACTAAGCCAATGTCAAGATCGCAGACAGTAGTTCGAAACCAGGCTGGCTTTCTGAAGAGGAAACTGCGGGGGTTGCTGAGATTGGTATGTGCAAAATTCAAGTTGATAAACGGGGCTTGCTATTATAACCTTTACATAATGAAGCACCAGGGGCTACACCGTTCACATCACCAAAGCCTCTACCAGTTCCCAACCTTGGCCAAGCTACCTGCGACCTTCATCTCCCCCTTGGCTTCCCTACTCGCCTCGTTCAACGCAACGAGCTTCAGTGGCCGGTACTTGGGATACCACATCTGCTCGCGGATCCACTCGTCCAGGTCCTCGTCATTGTCGGGGATGCCCTTCTCTGTCGCCACGCCCTCCTCGACAGCAGCCTTGATCACGTTCCTCGCAATTCTTACGCTGACGTTCCAGACATCTTCGACCCCGGGTAGTAGAGGCTCCCTCTGGTCCTCAAGTGCGGGACTCAACGAAGCAACGCCCTGAACCGCCGCCACCAGCATCTTGTCCGTGACCAGACTCGCGCGGGAGAGTACCGAGCCAAGGCCAATGCCGGGAAAGACGACCGAGTTGTTACACTCTGCGACGTCGATCTCAATGTCCTCGCCCTCCTCGCCCCAAGGCCCAGTGACAGGCGCAAACGGCGACCCCGTCGCGACGAGAGCCTTGCCGTCGGTCCATTTGTAGATGTCCTTGGGCACGGCTTCGTGCAGGTACGTCGGGTTAGAGAGCGGGAGGATAATGGGCCTCTCGACACCCTCGGCCATGGCGCGGACGATTTCCTCAGTGAATGCTTTGGGTTTGGTGGAGGTCCCGATAAGGACATTGGGCTTGACGGTCTTGACGACCTCGAGGAGGGAGCCATCTTTTCCTTTCCATTCCGAAGAGTCTCTCGCAAAGCTCGTCTGAGCGGCAGACAGCTCGCTCTCGTTGGTCAGCAGACCGGGCCTGTCTACCAGCCTGTAATGTGTCGTTAGCAAGAATAACGCTAGTGCTTGACTGTTTCCCAAACGTACCAGATTTGCTTAGCCGCCTCCTTCTTGTCGATGTTCCCCTCGGCGGCAATAGCGTCCCGGACTTGGTCTGCGATCCCAACGCCGGCCGACCCCGCACCAAAGATGACCAGGCGCAGGTCGGAGAGTTTAAGCTTGCTCACATGCAACGCAGCCATGATTGCGGCCAGCGTCACGCAGCCGGTTCCCTGAATGTCGTCGTTGAAGCACGGGATATGAGGGCGGTATCGGTCGAGAATCCTCCTCGCTGAGTTCAAGCCAAATTCATCAGCAAAGTCGCATTGATACCGACACAGGCGCGGCCCACTTACCATTGTCAAGACCAAAGTCCTCAAAATGGATGTATGCACGCGGATACAGCCTCCTGCATGCCTTGACAAACTCATCGACAAATCGGTCGTACTTGTCTCCCCGCACACGCTTCTGACGGAGACCCAGGTATAGATCATCGTTCAGAAGCCCCTCATTGTCCGTACCGCAGTCCAGCACAACGGGGAGGGTTCTGTTGGGATGTATACCGGCGCAAACGGTTGTGAGGACGAGCTTTGCGACGGAGATCAAGACGCCGCCGACGCCTTGGTCTCCGATGCCAAGGATCTCTTCGCCATCTGCGTCTTGTTAGTTTTCTACCCCGGTCACCGAGGAAGGCAGGGAATGAATGACACGGACCGGTGACGACGATGTAGTCGATGTCCTCTGGGCGCCCCCACTGGGCGAGATCGTGATAGACCCGGTCAATGTCATTGATGTTGAGAAAGCAGCCGTCGGGCCGCCTGAAGAGATGGGAGAATTTCTGGATGGCGTCTCCCTCTGTGGGCGTGTAGACGATGCTGAACATCTCGGGAAGATTTTCTTGCAAGAGCTATTTGATCATCAGCCTCCCCTGCCTGAAATCGACCATACGACAAGGACAGAAGGCAGCACGTACGCGATAGTACAATACCTCGTTCTGCTCCTTCAAAGAAGTCAGGAAGGTGTTCTTGGCAAGGTCGTCCGGGCGGATCCTGTACTGGGCGTAGGCACGATCCAGCTGCTGCTCGAGTCTGTGCACGCTCTGCGGCAACAAGCCGGTAAGGTTGAATTCGCGGCGCTCATCCTCGGGGAAAGCAGTGCCCTTGTTGAGGTACGGCGTGTTGAGCAAAGCGCTGCCGGTGAGAGCACAGCTAATGGGGCCGCTGGTGCTCAGCGGCAGGTGGGAGAACTTTCGCTCCTGGTTGTTGTTGGATGCCATGGCATGGGATTAGACGGAGCGAGCACTGAGTATCGGTTGATATTAGACCAGGTTCAAGAACAGGTGGATGGTGAAGAGTTACGCAATGTTCAGTATGTGAAATGATCCGACGAGCAGATGCAATACGCGATACGCAAACGTGGAAAGCCAAAGATTGGAGTCCGTCTCGCTTCCTTGGCAGAGAAAGCGCTAAGCTACGGGCTACGTACATGTACATGTACTTGTATATTGACAGCTGTACAACCGCACACGGAAGGCAGGATGGGTAAGATAGCGCCTGCTCAAGCGATGCGAAGCGCCGACTGCCGAGTGACGTCAGTGTTCTTTAATGTAGAAAGAACGAACGCCTGACGGAAAGAGACACTGAAGAGGTGTCAAGCGCCGCATTGCCGGGCTGGGCGGTCCAATCCGCAAGAAGGAACCACCGGGGAACTGGGTCTCGGGCTCAGACCGAGTTCCGTTGCTTATATAATATTATGTCGACTCTCTGAGTGCTCCGAGATCTCCAACACCCTGCGGAATGACGGATCGTGTAATGAAGATGTTACTAGGTTCAGAGCAACCAGAAAAGAAAGAAAAAAAAGCATCAACAGTTCACAAGTAGCCATTGTTCTTCTTCATCAGCAAAACAAAACAAATCACGAAGCAACGAATATGTCGGTACGCCTGGAGCCTCGCCCATGTAGGAAAGAAGATGGGCATGGACTATGATGGTCCTGTTCTCTCTCGCAGCTGGTCCAAGACGCAGGACGAACACCACCGAGCAGAAGCCCGACGGCGCCCGCCTTTTGCCTTTTCCCCGTTTCAATGAAGTAATTCCAGTCCTCTCCAGAGTGCACCGCAAAACGCGGCACAAGAAGGAGACCCCCGCCGGAGCGAAGACTCGTGAGTAGCCCGAGTGACTGGGTAGATTGCTGCTGGGTTTGTTTTGCCTGTGGCATTCACGCATGTTGCATGTAGCCGTGCTTGCTGCAGATGGGTATGCTATGCTGGCAATGAATAATGCCAATCCTCATGATGTGAACAGTGAGGAGACACCCTGCCGGCTCGCTTGAGCTCTCAGCGTTCTGCGAATGTCACCCGTGCTTGCATGGTGCGCTGATCAGCGAGGTGGTGGGTGGTGTGGTGTATTGTGTGTGTGAATGTGTGTGTGAATGTGTGTGTCAAGAAGAAGAATTGGAAAGAAATTTTCTCTTTGAATTTTACGGCGGTGAATGAAGATGATGTAAGCAAGGAGGGAGGGGTGGAGGAATGGACCTCGAACCAACCCCTGACAACGGGGATTCAGGAGGACGCAACCCGGGACTGTGGGGATTAAACGCGAACGGCTGGCACCGGCTGGTCCTACTTCACCGTGTAAGTCCATCGCCGGGGCAGGCGGTCAAGCAGTTGTCAGGCCGACTTCAACAAGACGTCGCATGCAAAGGAGGTGCAACTAATAAGGCGATTCTGGATACCCTGGCAAGCCAAGCCCGTGTTGTTCGCGTTGTAAAGTTTGGTTGCTTGTCTGTACATAACTCAACAGGTGCTAAGGTGTCATACCCCTGACCCAAGTTAGAAAGATAGAGACGGGAAATGTTACGGACGTCAAGTGTGCACTGGCATCATGGAACCAGTGACCATTCGTCTTCCATGGCCGTCGCCTAGTGCAAACCCTCAACAAATATTTTCACAGAGTTTGATGACGCGTGCAGAGCTAGCTGCCCGTTGTTTTCGATTTGAATAAAAGAAACGGTATACCCGAACACCTAAGCAAAATCATTCATACACCATTGCGGCCAGTGCCATCACCACCCTTCAGATCAGGCCGGCCCGAGCCGCCTCGCCACCGCCGTCCTGCATAAGCTCCTCCATCCTTCTCTTGCCCTTACCGATGCCGCCTTCGCCGACGCCCATCCTCCTGGCGACGTATCTCTGCGCAACGACGCCCACGGCGAGGCCCAGCAGCTCCTCGATCCACTCGGCAACCCACTCGCGGGGGTCGACGCCGCCGCTCTCGACAATCTCGCGGATCTCGTCGGGGATCGACTGCTGCAGAGACGGCTCCTGGCCGTCATCGCCGCTGACGGGCGTCAACGGGTTGGAGGCGTCGAGCCAGCGAATCCACTTGGCCGGGATGGACTGGCTGATGGTCGAGTACTCGATCTCGTGAACCGGGTCCAGGCAGAAGACGGCAAAGCAGACCATGTCGTCCGCCTCATCCTGCTCGGCGACGGCCGAGGTCTCTTTCTCCTTCTCGACAGCAGCAGTGCGGGCGAACAGGGCCGAGTCGGACGTGATACCCACAGCCTGGATGGCGAGGAACAGGTCGGAGCTGCGCACCGGGTTGTCCTCGCTCAACGGCTCCGTGGCCCGTACCCTGGCCTGCTCGATGCCTCCGTGGGCACCAAAGTACTCGTTGGCGTAGCCCTCGGCGCCGGCACGACAGAGCTTTGTGCCCTCGGTCAGGCCCTTGATCAGACCAAGATCTCTGGGAGAGTCCGACTGCCGCCACCAAGGACCATCTCTCCAGCCCGCGCCACTGTCGTTAGAGTAACGCCGGCTGGTGTTTTCCTGGCCGCGTTGAATGACCATCAACTCGCCACCCTCGACCTGGGACATGACGCGCGAGAAGGTGCCGTAGATCAAGGGGTCGAGCGAGGGGTATCCGACCATGTCGTGGGTGATGTGGATGAGCAGCCGTTCGTGGGAGCTGATGGGGGGAGCGATGGTGTGGAGGATGTTCGTGAAGGTAGGGAGCGCTTGCTGGCGAAGGTTGTCTCCTGAAGACGGGTCGTCAGCAAACCGATTTGCACCAGCCAGCCCACGACGGCCTTTCAGCGCGCATTGGGGAGGAGACAAGACGCGTAGCATTGAACTTACCGAGAGCCCTGAGGCCGCCGACGTTTCCTCGCA
Source organism: Colletotrichum higginsianum IMI 349063 (assembly GCF_001672515.1). Classification (NCBI taxonomy): domain Eukaryota; kingdom Fungi; phylum Ascomycota; class Sordariomycetes; order Glomerellales; family Glomerellaceae; genus Colletotrichum; species Colletotrichum higginsianum. The sequence goes on along the minus strand of NC_030957.1, from coordinate 323,405 downwards.
CCTGCTCGGCCCACTTCTTGGCCTCCTCGTTCTTCTGGATCTCCTTGACGGCGGCCTCTGCCTGCTTCATGGCAGCGGTGGCCGTGTTGAAGATGCCACCCCACCAGCCACCGCCAGAAACAGCGGCAGCGGCAGCGGCAGCGGAGGCAGGAACGGCGTCGGACGCAGCGGTGGTGGACGAGGGAGTCGCGGCAGACTGCTCGGCGGGCTTCTTATCGGGTTCTTGGAGATCGGAGCTGGTGGCGCTCGGAGTGAAGCTCGCGCGGAGGGATCGTGCGCTGTCGGTGGACTTGCGGGGTGCAGCCGACTTGTCGTCGGTTGTGGGCGTGACAGAGCGCTTGGGGAGGCCCTTGGCGGCGGGTTCCTTGAGACGGGGCGTGTGAGGTCGCGAAGGCTGCTCGAGATCCTTCTCGAGCTCGGCCAGGATGTCTTGGTCGGCCATGGCCTTGGAGGCGGCGGTGGTGGGCTTGGGCTTCTTCTCGAGCGACTTCTTGGGGGCAGCAGCGTTGTCGCCGATGCCCTCGAAGAGATCGTCGATATCGTCGCCGGCGGCAGCAGGCTTAGTCTTCTTGGAAGCCATGGTGGGCGGTGACGATGCGAAATGTGTTAGTTGGAGGTGATGTTGTTGCGGGGCAGACGTCACAAGCAGCGGCAGCAGTAGTAGTAGCAGTAGCAGTAGCAGTAGCAGCAGCAGCCGAGTAGCACCAGTGAGCGGGATGGGATGCACTCGGCGAAGCTGAGTCAGGTGACGCTAGGGAGGCTCCAAGCTGGCTTGAAACAAGAGCTCAAAGTAACAACAGATCTGGGGAAAGAACCGGCGGACAGTGGAGGTCGGATAGCAATGAGGGCAAAGTGCTAGCTTGGTAACACAGGCAATTGACGTGTTGATAAGTTGGCGTAGGAAGTAAGTGATACTGTAATCGTCGAACCTGGGGAGCTCTTGAATTCACTGAACTCACCTACTTACAGTTCACTCCTAACTCTCTGTGGCCTGGAGACAAGACAGACAGACATGCATCATCAGGGACGGGACATGCATCAGGCGGAGAGGGACGGATGTGCACTAGTCTTTATATGGAATAGTCTCTTCTGGTGCTCACCTATTGGCCGACTTGACCCAGGCCGCGCGAATGAAAAGCATGCCTTGTGGGTCAGTGGGGCTACTCACACACACACACTCCCTCTCTCTCTCCGTCTGATGTGGCCATTTCACCTGTTTTTTCTTGTTAGTGCTCCCTCTCACCTGGATAGGTACTTCCAGCCCAGCAGCAGTGCAATGGTTCTGCAAGAGTGCCGACTCTAGGTTGCTCACACACCGGATGTCCTCGCTGTAGCTCACTGTAGCTCCCTGTAAATGACTGCTTCATCGTTTGATACCTAGGTAATTACAGAGAAGTTCGGGTTAGGGATACGTACTTCCCAAGCTCCCCCTTCCCTTCCCCCCTTGTACCCACGTACCGGACCGTATTTTTATTTCTTGGTGTTTTTCGCCATGTCTCCCTCTGCGTCTCCGTCAGAGTCTGTCTCCCTATGCTGGCGTGCTATGCTGGCCCAGGCGTGTGGCTGGCTCGGAAAAGACTAACAGCCAATACCAGTGCAGCAAGAAACCCCCCCAAAGGCAAAGGGGCCCAGTTCGTGCCATTCTTGCTTTGCCTTGCCTTGCCTTGCCTTTGCCTTTGCCTTGCTGCTCTCTCTCTGCCTTGCCCTGGCATTTCCCCCATCGACCCCCAAAGCTGCCAGACGGAACGACAGACGACGGAACAGACAGTCAAGAGTAAGGCGGACGGACGGACGTGGCCGGTAAAAACCGAGAATTGCAAGCCCGAAAGACAGCCTTCTCCGATCCCCACTGGTGTCCAGCAGCAGCAGTAGCAGTAGCAGTAGCAGCATCTCATCTCAGCAACAAGACCGGAAGGGGCCAGCCAGCAACAAACCAGAATCACGGCCTGTTTTTCCATGCCAGATATCCCCCGTCAACAACCATCCGGCCCAAGAAAAATCATTGTCGCCATTGCCCCCGTCTCTCTGGCTTCCTCTCGACGCCTTTTTCGTTTGCTCTAGCTGTCGCGCAGACCATCTCTGATCGTGGGCCCTATTCCGCCCATCAAACTGGCCACCAGCATCCAAAAAAAAAAAAAAAAAGACCAAGCAAGGCCTGTTTACCTTTGCTCTTTCACTCTGTCTCTGTTTCCTCTCTCTCAGCAGCTCAGGCACAGACAGACAGACTCAGTCAGACGGACAAGTCACTCACATTTCCACTCTCACTCTCACACATAACACGCACGCACATACACACAATACCTCATCTCAGTCAACCCACATCACCACTTGTATCAATTCCCGGTTTGCCCCGTACGTACTCACATACTTTCACCTCCTCCGCCGCTTCTTCTTTGCCTTCCCCCTTCTTCCATATCGCCTCTCACCAAACCTTCCGCCAAAGCCGCATCGGAGGAGATTGAAGAGGAAGAAGAAGAAAAAAATATCCGGCTTCACTCTTGCACAGCCCATCACTTATTCCAAAGGTGTGCCCCCGAGTCCGTTCAACTGAATGACTTCTCTCCCTCGCCCGGCATTTCATTGCGGCACCACATCTTCATCACCGTCAACATATCCCGTCTCCGTAAGCCAGGTCACCTGTTTTACTTGGACCGCCTCATCACACGACGACACACTCGCCCTTCCGCGAAACCATGGACCAGCGCTCTCGTGGCGGCCGTCCCCATCGTCGCAAAACTCTTCCCACCTCAGGCGTCCAGTCTGATACCAGCGCCAGCGCCGGCGCCGAGTCGACCTCGACCTCGACCATCATGACGCGCTCACCCCCCGTTGCCGCGTCCCGCACTCCCCAGACGGCGCCTCAACAACGCCGCACCGCCAAACCCATTCCCATGAGCACCCCTTTTAGCCTCCGTTCCTCGCCCTCTACCGGCGGCCTCTCCGGACCCGGCGGCAAGACGGCTCTTAGAAAGAGGTCTCGCACTGGATTCGATGGCGCCGCCGATGAAGAGGACGAGACCTATCGCAAGGGCCCGCACACTTTGAGGAAGCGTGCCAAAATTGACTACTCGGCCGCCGACTTTGAGGATGAGCTGCCAGAGATTGCCATCCCCGCCCCGCGTACCGCCACCCGCAAGAGACGTGCAGACAGCGAGGTCGCCGACGACGAGTACTCCACGCCCACGGCCCAGAAGCGGCGTGCCACCTCGCGAGACTTTTCCGTCGCCAGCGCTACCGCCGCCGCCCGCCGGAGAACCCCTGCCCGCAGGAGCGTCGTCGAACAGCAGCAGCAGCAGCAGTCTTTTTACTCTCAGCCATCCGACGAGGACGTCGTCAAGGACACTATCGAGGTCGTTGGCGACTCTTCGGACCTGGTGAGCTCCGATGATGCCTCGGACCATGAAGAAGACGTGAAAGACCAGCCGGGTCGTATTCCTCATAACAAAACACACCCGCAGCAGTCCTCTTCGCCCACCCAGCACCGCAAGGCCCAGGACGTCCATCAGCCCGTCTCCCCTACTGACCAGAGAGTCATCAAGCAGGACGATGGACGGTCGAGCCAGGCCCGGGACGTTGTTGTCGCTTCCGACACGAACTCCGGTCCCATCATTGTACATCCTCGGCCTATCCGCATCACCCAGGCTACCATTATAAGTAGTGCTGGTACGCGCCCAGATCCCGAGCCAGTGCCAGCGCCAGCGCAGCGCAATCAGTTCTCGGAAGATTTTTCATTTAAACCAAAGAGAGAGGTCAGCTCTCCCGTGCGTCCTACCGACTCCATTCCGCAGAGAACGGCGCTGCCGGAAGCTGCTGAGGAATCGTCGTCGTCTACTGGGCCTGCTGTGCTTCTCGGCTCACAGGAAAACTCCGCTCCGGCTGTCGCTGAGAACCACGTTGCCGCCGCAGCTGCAGCTGCCCCCGCCACCAGCGACCACCTCGCTGCTGCACACCCTGCTGAAGAGACGCTGTTACAACCCGTCCGTCAACAAGATGCTCATCATGAGGCACTTACCAACGGCCACGTTGAAGCCATCGAGTATGACCTGCCACCTCATTCCCAACCACCACAAAGCGCTCAGCCGCCTGCTGCGACGCACGGTGCCGAAAGTCGCGGTGTCGACGTCACCGAGTCATTCACCTCCGAACATGGAGAATCATCTAGACTCAAAGACGAGATGGACGTTGACGCCGCGGAGGAGCTTGATGCGGAAATGCAGGATGATGCGTCCATCGTCCAACAGCCTAAGGCGGCCTCCCCGCAACCCACATCCGTCCCAAAGGCGGCCAAGAAACGATATGCATGGTCCCACCTCACTCCCTACATCGACGGCGAATATGTCACCCATTCTATCTACCCCGTCACGGTAGAAGCCTCGGCGCCGACCTCGAACGCCGACGCTGCTGAGACTGCCGGTGACGCCGACAATGCCGAGCAGGCCGACCCCAATGCCGACTACAAACATGTCGAAGTTGATGCGGAAGACGATGGCAATGCCGACGCCGAAGGTGAAGTAGACGATGTCGACGCCGACGCCGAGAACGACGAGGATCTCGCCAACGACAGCCAGGGCCAGCAACTGTCCCAGGGCTCGGCCTACAACTCTGCGGCCCCTACTCCTGCTCTTACGCCCCGTCAAGGCTCGCCGGTGCTGCCCGCTGCCGTCACCGGTACGACCACGCCGGCCCCGCTCATGCCCAAGCAGCTCTTCCGCAAGCAGTACAAATTCAAGAAGATCAGAGACCCCTCCGAGTTCGCCGCTTTCCTGAAAGACACCAAGGATCTTTCTGACGATGAGCTCTGGTACATCTTGGAGAGGGCCAACGAATGCCTTGTCGCTTACCAGGAGGAGTACAAGAAGTGCACCAGGGTCGTCGATGATCAGGAGAATGCCCAACGTCGTGCAGTCCAAGATGCCGCCTTTGAAAAGAAGACTGCCGACCTCAACGCCTTCGCCAAGGTAGACTCGTATATCGAAAAGGACTTTGAAGTGCAGGGCTCCCGAGCAACGATCAAAGAGAAAGACGCCGGAATCCTCGAGCAACGCTGGCAGGACAGAGTCATGGCCAATGCCTATGGCTTCGAGTACGACCCTCACCCGAACAAAATCGGCAACCAAGACCCCGGCGCGCAGCGAGAGGGCGGCGGAGAGGGAGGTCGACAGCTCCGAAGCCAGCCGCAGGCGAGTGCCAAGGCCGCCGAGGGCGATGGGGTCATTGTCTCGGGCAAGAGAACGCGCAACCCCCCCAAGTTGTTCGACGGTGTGTTACAGGATGACCATCGTGCAGCAACTCCCGGGAGTAACAAGCCTGTTCTCAAGAAGAGAGGCAGAGCCGCCGCGGCCGACAGGGCGGCTGCCTCGCAAGAGCAAGAACCGGAGCCAGAGGCAGAGCCTCAATCAACCTCGCCGGCCAAGCCTGGGCCACGGAAGAGAGGGCCGAGGGGCAGGAAGGCCGTCGTGGTGGTCTCCGAGCCCGGATCGCCTGTGCCCGAGGAAGAGGCCAGTGCTACGCCCCCCGAACCAGAGCAGACGCAACCTCCCAAGCGCAAGCGTGGCCGCCAGCCAAAGTCGGCGGCCGTCGTAGTCGAAGAGCCCGAGCCAGAGTTCGAACCCGAGCCGGAGTCAGAGGAGCAGAAGAAGCCGACCCCGAAGCGCGGTCGCGCAGCCAAGAGACGAAGCAACGGCCACGTCGCAACTGCTACGGAAACGACGGACGAGTCTCGCCCCACCTCGTCTTCTTCCAACGCCACCATCTCAGACGACGGCTCTACCTATGGGCTGCGTCAGAACAAGCGGCAGCGGAACTGGAAAGAAGAGGCGGACACCGTCGAAGAGGAGCCCGAGGCACCACCCCCGCCGAAGAAGGCGCGCATCATCCGGATCCACCGGAAACAGAGCGCGCCGGAGCTGGCGCCCAAGAAGACGGCGTCGGAGAGGATTCTCAACGAGCTCCACGACTTCTCGGCCTCGTCTACCACGCCAGGCTCTCCCCGTTTGACGGTGTCCTTCAAGCTTATAGGAAAGGACCAATGGACCCTCAAGCCCGCGGCATCACCGCGCCAGACATCAACCGACGTGAGCGAGTACAACCTTTCGACGCCTCGACCGGCACCGGTCTCGGCACCCGTGTCAGCAAAGTCCTCTGCTCCACCTAGTCAGGCTGGAGAAGAGAAGGACTACTCCACCATGACCAAGTCGGAGAAGATGTCGGCCTCGATGAAGAGTAAGTCGACAGCAGTCCAGCATACCCGTTGTATCATGTCACTAACACTCTCGTCACAGAACGATGGCTCAACGGCAGCATGCAGGGTGCCGTCAACAAGAGAAAGGCCACTCTTGCCGCGAAGAAGCAGGCTGCCGCCCTCGCAGAGGCGCAAGCGGCACAAGCAGCCCAGCAAAAGGCGATGTCGTTCCAGCAGATCGGACCGTTCCCTGCGGGTCCGGCCCAGTAACAAACACACACCACACCATAACACTACAATCTACCCATGTATCGTCACAAGAGACATCGGAATAAGGCAACAAAAGGCCATATGAATTCGGTCGAGAATTTCGGTCGAGAATGACAAAAAACGGACACACGAGAGCCACGAACACCATTACTTAGCATTGATGCTTCCTCACAGAGCACTCCTTCTTTTTTCTCCCTCATTTTCTACGGTTATCATCAGCATTATATACCCATTCGCATGACAATAGTCGCATCCGGATGGCATGGACGCGGCGAGGCAAGGGCAAAAACACGGACGGCCTGCGTCCACCACAACCTTTTTGATCGCCTTTCTCATTTCTCGTTTGTCTCGGGACAGCACATACGGCAAGGGTGAGACGACTATGGGGCCGCTGCTTTCTGTCTCTCACCATCAGCATCGGGAAGCGAGGGCATCCATCCAGTTTTATTCTTCTTCTTTTTATTCTTGTTCTTCTTCAGCCTCTCCTTGGGGAAATTGGAAACCAAAAAATCGCGGCGGTACGAATCTAGCATCGAAAAAACGGACGGACGGGCGACAAAACTCCTCCACTCTCGGAATTGGACGAGGGGGGTTTGTTATACGGCTGTCTGTGTCTTACCACATTGTTTCTATCTTGTGTTTTTACTTCTCTTTCCTCTTTACTTTCTTTCCTTCTTCTTGATTTCCTTGGTCCCCGTGCGACGAACACGACTTCGTTTGGCGGGCGCGGCTCAAGCCTTGGGCCGTTTGGAGAGCCTATGGGAATTCGAGATCGCGTCGAGGAGTCGAGTCGTGTGCACTCACTGAGTCTCCGGGACAGAGAGAAAGAGAGAGTGTGTCCCACACTGAGGCAGCTTGTGATGAGAAACTCGTTTTTGTTCCTGCGATGGACATTGCCTGGATTGCTCGTGTGAGGGACGGTGGCAGCGATCTAGACTCGAGACTCGTATGGAAATTGAACGTGGTGCCGTGCCTTGTCGTGCCTAAGCCGTGCCGTGAAGCTGTGAGGTTATCTGTGACGTTTGTTCATGGTGGTGAGCTGGGTGACACCGCTGCACCTGTCACCAACTCGGGCGGCATGGTATGCTTGGGTTGTTGTACCGGTGTCTCCCATCAGGAAGCCCGTCGTAGCGTATGAACAGCTTGGGCTTTGGTTTTGACTGAGATGACGGGGGAACCAACTCGAATTTTATTTGATTTTTCCCCGCCATGGCCCTTTGACTTGCAACTTTGCATGTCACGAAATTTGGGAACGCCACTTCGGAAGATCCTCTCGATGATCGCGATGAGGAAATACCGGTTTTCAAGGACTCCGAAGGGTTGCGGTGCCGTGTGCCCTCCGTCCGCATCATCATCATCATCAAGTTCAACACCATTCTTGTTTGGATCGGCGCGTAACGAGCGGTAACCTGGAGAGCCGGTCGCTTCCTTTCCCCCCCACTCCCAAAACATTATTAAAAAATTTGGCCCGGTGTGCTTCACAAGTCTCAGTAGCCAAAACCCAGTTCAGTGCGATTACATCCAGTGCGATTCTAACCCAGCCCGACCGAAAACGCTCCCCTGGCATCGTCGATGGCTTCCCGGGTAGCCGATGGCGTGGTATCGGTGCGTCCACTGCTCGTCAAGGGTTTAGTTGCGACTTAGACATATACAGTGACGGATGGAAGGGGCATTCGCCGTCTAATATATGCAAGATTAACCAGACCGAATCATTCTTCCGTATAAGTTGTGCATGTTAGCAAGGTGGCTTGCTGCGAGTAGCGCGCACTAACAGTGCCAAGGAAAATAAATAGAAGGGAAGGTTGGCAATCTTCTTGATACTCCCTTTTATAATGCCCATTGTCCTGGCTACACTGCAATTTTAACCCCCCCGGGGGCTCCATATGCATCAGACCTTCAGCCAGCGTCCTACCTGTGTAACCATCGAATTGAGGCAAAAGGCAGCCAATACGATTAAAGATCCAAACAATCGGCTAGTCCATTTGCAAAGGATTCAACAGCCCCAGCCACACTTACGTAATGCCGAGCCCCTCGAGTCGAATCAAGCCTCACCAGACAAGGAACAGATATGGGACAGATGAGAAGGCCGCATAGCGACAACAGGGGGACGGCGAAGAGGGGACAAGAATTGTAACGTGCGCAAAGAATCGGATTTTTGTATCTCTCCTGTATGCGAAATGCCTGGTATGAAGCTTCTTTCCCTTTACACGCCACAGCCGAAAAATGCAGAGCCCTGCCAGTTCCAGCGAGGAAACTAAAAAGAAAAAATGAGACCGGGCCAAAAACAGCAACCCTCTTGTTCTGATTTGGTTCATGTTTTGTTCATCACCCCCCTTCCTTTGCTCCGCCCCCCCTTCCGCGACTAAGGGAAAATGGGGTTTCTTCAAGGGAAGGGGTCGGGTTGAGGAGGGGAAAGTTTGGTGGTGATGTATGTCCCATTTGGTTTCGCACCGGTTGACCTAATCCGTAGCCATAACGTCGTCCTTTTCGCCCTTTTGTTTCTTGACTTTGTGAAAGAAAACTCCTTTACATAACGACACCGGAGTTGCTGGCAATACGCTGGAGAGGTGGTAACGTCAGCCGCTGTGGGAATAAACTGGCAAGGCTGTGGGGAGAGAGAAACTTACGGGCCAGAGCTCAGCAGCCTCCTTACCGACGGGGCCGGTGATGGCGGAGCCCTTCATCTCACCCTTGGGGTTGACGATCTGTTGTCATTTTGTCAGCATGCTTCGTTTCCTTCGACTCGCGACGCTGCCCGATTGGCCGGACTCGCACAGAGGCAGAGTCCCGACGCCCCATCGGCGCGCCGCATTCGGCATCGGCACTACTTACGACACCAGCGTTGTCCTCGAAGTACAGGAAGACACCGTCGAAGCGCTTCCAGGGCTTGGACTGGCGGACGATGACGGCGGGGTGGACCTTCTTGCGGAGCTCAGGCTTTCCCTTCTTGACGGTGGCCATGACCATGTCACCGACACCACCGGCGGGCAGTCTGTTGAGGCGGGCACCGATACCCTTGACGGAGATGATGTAAAGGTTACGGGCACCAGAGTTGTCGGCGCAGTTCATGACGGCACCACTGCAAAATCAAACAAGTCAGCCAGGGGTTCCTTCGGAGCGCATCCCTCTCGTTCGGACGAGAGGACGCCTGATAGGGAGGGGGGTTTCGTACACGGGGAGACCGAGGGTCATCTTGAGCTTGCCACCGGGGGCACCACGCCTGTGGAAAAAAACTGGTCAGCATTTCCACGTCGCAGTCTTCATCATCTTCGTTTCCTCTTTCGACGGGCGCGGCATCGAGTCGTGGCGGCAGTCGGCGGGGCGGGGCGGTTGCAGGAAATTTTTCTCCTCTTCCAAAGAATCGAAATATTGAAAACCCTCTCGAATTGTCGCGGCTGTGTTGTAGTCCACCTCTCGCGGTCGTGTCCCAAAAAAAAAAAAAAACCCCAACCCAGGAAGACCTATGCCTCCGGTTCCCTCATGTCGAAAAGGTCCCTTCTCTTTTTTCCCTTGCGTCGTTCGTGCGTCGTGTGTGTCGTGTTGGAGCGCCCGCCCGCATCGCCTTGCCGAGTATGCATCCCGCCCTCTCCCACCACCCAACGGCGGCGGGAGGGCGCGGGAGAAGTCGAGAGGATCGCGCCGTCGAGGATTCGGAACATTCAGAACGGCGAGACGAGGTCA